>NC_137916.1:11840146-12270146 GCF_963457725.1 Sprattus sprattus | reverse complement strand
TGTTAAAATGCGCTATACATATTGTTACAACGATAGAAGCACTAACTATTACCAAAAAGAAACCTATACACTCAAACGATGGAAAAAAAAAGGCAGCAAGGAAGAAAGTGGACTAATCTATAGAAACACAAATATCAGATGATTGATTTGGTCAGTTAAGAAAAGGTGAGGTGGGAGATTAAGTGATGAAAAAAAAAACTAAACCCTGGATATGTAAAAGCTTAAAAGGACTTTGATATCAAAAACTGACAACAGTGATGTCAGTGATTCAAAAGGCGCTTAGACAGGCAGTGTGCAGGCCCATGCACGGCTGCCTCCCTGTCTGACTGCACAGGCTTTACAGAGGGTCACTGAGTGGGTGTATTTGTGAATGGATGAAGACGTGGATGAATCAAAGACTTCATGAGTGACTGAGATGGTTAGCAGAAGTGTGAGTGAGTAAATGACGAAGAGGGTGACTGAGGAAGACTCATTAAAGGGCAGGGACACGGTACCTTGGCGGCTCCATTGGCGTAGATGGGGATCATGTTTTCTGCCCCCTGCTTCACTTTCAGCTCGATGTTCAGCTGCCGCTGCAGGGCCGCGATCCGGTGCTCGTTAGCAGAGGGGCGACTGACTGTCCCCGGAGAATGGGGGTCATCTGTGGAGGTCAAGGTTTAAAGGTCACACATTGCCAAGCAGTACTATAGCCATAAGTTCAAATCAATACAAATTCACTAAGGTGCAGCCTGTGTCTACTGACCTACTTAGACAGTAAGGCTGGAACTCATTAGCATTTTGCTAATTCAAGTGCTCCACCACACTCCTCTCCCTCGAAATCAGTATCTGCAGTCCTCAAACTCACATTAAATGAGTCACGTGAGTCTTATCAAATAATACCCCACCACTGAGCTGAAAATGTCTGATTAAAAATATATGAAAATGTCCTGATTAAAAATAAATCCACAGTCAATTCCAGCAACCCCGGGGAGGCTGTGGCTCTTCTCCCTAACCCCAGAGAAATCTCTTCCACATTTTTGGATGAACCAGTGGGTAAAACTCTGGGTTAATTACAAACCTACAGTCTCCACATACATTCTTTTCAATGCGGGGAAAAGTGGTTCTCATTAGCTGAGGGTGAAAATTGCTATTTATTTTGCAAAAGAATCTGTCAAAAGAAGGCTGTCAGTAAACATTTTAGGCTTTTTTCTATTTTTTTTTTATAAACATATAATCCACCCTTCACCACTTCCAAACTCCACCCATGCCACATCTCTGAGTGCCTATAAATCTCACCTCTGCTCTCATCGTGGCCTTTTACCACGATGTGTGCGTCCAGCTCCTGGAGCTGTGTGTGCAGGCTGTCCAGCTTACGCCCTGACGAGCGCAGCTGGCTGTCCACCTGCTGGGCCTGACGCTTGTCCGTGGAGGCGCGACGCAGGTTCTCTGCGCCCTCCTTGATCTTAAGCTCCTTGCGGATCTCCCTGCGGATGCGCTCCCGCTGCTCCTCCAGCCGCTGCTGCACGTTGGAGTCGGACAGGTCCGAGCTCTGGTCCAGGCCCAGCTGCTCCAGTACCGACAGCCCATCCGGGTCGCTCTGCGAGGGAATGAATGGACAGAGAGAGAAAGAGTGAGGGGGGGTAGAGAAAATTCTGTCGGAAGATTCAGTGGCCACAGAGATGCTAATTGCATTAGCAAACTCGCTGGATGGAGCTGAATTGTCATATTGTGTTGCAGGATATGAGCCTAATGGGCGGGCTGACTGAACTGGCATCCAGCACTGTGCCTCCCTGCCTGCATGATTCTCAAAATTGGAACCAATACTGACGAATCACTGGGGATTAGCTGACCGAGACACTGGCCCCATCTCAAATCTGTTGAAACATTCGACACAAAGAAAACACGCGACACATGACAATGTCAGAGGCCCTCACAAGCAGCATGAGTGAGCGCTCGGAGAAAGCCCAGCCAGACTTCGTGCGATTGCAGGCACGTGCCCCAACTTAGGACCCATTATCTCACAAAGAGCCTCACATCCAGCCAGGCCGTGGTGTTGTAACACCAATAAAGCCCTCTGAACCAATCCGCTAAACACTCTTGCATAGCTAAGAGGGCTGGGCTAGTTTTGGGGGCACCGAGAGAGCAGGGATCAGCTTTGGGAAAATTATTTTCTGTTCGAAGGGCCAGCTCTCTCCGGGCTGGAGGTTAAACAGTGGGCCGCCAGATTGAGCCAGATCCAGAGAGAGTTCCCATCTCTCAGCAGTCCATGCTAACAAGATTAGCACTGATCCCTGCAGCGCTAATTGAGACAGAGATTGATCTAAGAGCGTTTCTGATCAACACAGTTAACTAAGACAGACACTCTGTCAGCATAGCTATATTTACCTAAATTCCCCTCACACTGAATGTATGAAACTCACAAACCCATTCACAAACACACACAAAAACACACATTCATATAAACACATACAGATACACATACGCATACATACACAAACACATACAGAGAAATGCATGCTTTGTTTTCATAGTAATGCATAAATATACAGTACATGATCATGTGATTACGTACACTAAGCCACACAGTCATCCACTCATGCATGCACACACACACAAACACATGTGTGCACTCACACAAACCAGTAAGAAAGCTTAATATAAGCTTCCAGCAGACCGTTTAGAGCTGTCACTCTCATAAGTGCTGCAGGCCGGCAGTCCATCACTATTCGTGATTATGACCACTCAGGCTCTCTCAAGGCTGAGTTGGCAGTCTAAAGCTCATTCCACTACCACTTCAGTTATCACACATCGTATCTTAAGTTGTGAGGTGTCCACACTTTCTTGGCAGTGGCTGAGGTTATGCCAGTTATGTGTTAGCACAGGCAATGAGTCTCTGTGGTAAGACATGGCGCAAAATGGCTACCGAAGGACACCCATCTTCCACGACACTAGAGCTGTCACACCATTTCCTCTCTCTTTAGATATAGCAGCTTCATAGAACAGAATGGAAATATACTGATTAAATCAAGCCTTCTAAATAAAGTTAAACTAGTGATTACATTAATGTATACGACTCGTTGGCTGCGGCAGAAAGGTGCAGCAGAATCAGGATCTGAGACACAAACACACACATACAAACACACACATACACATGTAATCACACACATACGCACACATCTTCGCTGATAACTTGGACAGGTAAAACTACAAGTGAGTTACTATTATTATCAGGTGACATTGAAGCTACTGCTATATGAATACACAACATGGCGTAAAAAAAAACATCTAAATGAGGAAGCACATTGGCGGCCATGATACATTATCTCGAATCACAGATTACAGACCTAAAAATAAAACTAATAGAACAATAGCTTAACTTTGAAAAAGGTTTGCAAATATAACATAACATGCTGACTATACAGTTACAGAAAGAAACAGTGTCTGGAAGAGGGCAACCAAAACCACAAATGAAGAAACACACATATACACCCACACTCACACAAGCCATATCATTTCTGAGCATAGCTCCCTACCAGTGGGTCAAACTCTGCGCTTTCATTTGGACTGTTGCAGGTGTCTTGCTCGGCAGGGCCCACGCTTATTGCTCCCTCGCTAGCCATGGCCCCACAAGCGCCCTAGTCCTCCCAGATACGGTCCCTACTGCACCTGCTAGACAGGTCCAAACCCCTGTCCCCGTCCCCCGACTCTCAGTCCTGTTTGGTAAAATGTCCAAATCTGGTGCCTTCGACCAGGAATCCAGAGTAAAGTATGCCTAACAGAGATACCGAGAAAGAAAGTGAGAAAGGAGTGAAGAGACAGAGGCTCAGCCCCACCCCTGTTTCCTGTTCATTTCTACAAAGTGAGCAAGAGAGGGGGAGAGAGAGAAAGAGAGAGAGAGAGAGAGCTGTCACATACAATGAGACAGCACGAAGCCTCACAGCTTCCCGCCTTCACCCATTTCTTCTGCATAGCGAGCACTAACTTCACATCCTCACACTCAAACCGAGACAGTTAGATACGCATCAGTGGGTCTGTTACAGAAGAAGCTGAATCATCGAAATTGGAAGTTTGTATTCCTGACTTTATCAAATGTCTCAAACGCACTTTGGAAATGCACAGGTTCTGAAAGTTTATAGGTTTAACAAAGTGACAATCGGCACACGTTTGGTATTGTCACCATCACACTTCCTGAAATCTAACAGAGGGAAAGAGAACAGCAGACACAAATAGATGGCAGCACGTGGAGAGGAGGAACCACAGATACTGGTGGTCTGATAGAGGTTAAAGAGAGAGAGAAAGAGAGAGAAAGAGAGAGAGAGAGAGACAGAGAGACAGAAAGGGACGTAGCAGGAAGGGGAAATGTAGAATGGCAGTATGAGGCAGTATCTCAAATGGCCAACTTAAGATGACATTTGCGCAGACCCCCCTCTCTCTCTCTGCCATCATTGTGTATCAGTGATTCACACATCACGTGCCGATTGCCAGCCACGCCACAGGGAGGGCAGAGAGGGCCCAGGACTCACGGCTCCGCCCCAGCCTCACAGAGGAGGAAGTGAAACCACCCCACATTCACAGCAAAGTACTTCCTGAGTGCAGACCGTTCACATATGTACAAACACACATACACTTGCCATGTGTATCATAAACTGACACACACACACACACAGTAAACCCATGACAGAACACAGTAGTGTGCTACCAGAAAAGTTGAAAACAGAGTTTTTTAACGAGAGAAGTACTGCTTTGACTCACTGCTCACCAACCAAGAGGCTTCTATGCCAGAGGAAGAGTACCTACACTGGCAACGATCCGCATCCATGACAGGCAAGGAGTGCTGGAACGTCTCCTGTTTGTGCACGCATGTGTCACAGAACATCGCTGAGCAGGAGTGTGCATCAGCACTGTTCTTCGCTCTTTGGCTTTTCTCTGCCACTGAGACCAGCGGGTCTATATATATTCAACCCTCTTTAGTTCTCTCTCTCTCTCTGTCTTTGTAACAACAGCCCACAATAAGAGGAACTCATCAAACCATCAAGCTAAACTTCCTGAAGTAAAAGCACAACTAATACTGATGTCTACCTGTGCTTATTTACATGTGATGTGGACAAATAACTGGATGTGTGTGGGAGAGAGAGAGAGTGAGACAATGTGCGTGTGTATACAGTATGTGTGTGAAACAGTTGGCCAAAACTCCGCTACAGGAGTGGGGCAGCAATCACAGGGCAAAGCTAGATTTGCTCCAGTCACAGTGGCAGTATGTCCTGGGCTGAGGGCTGTGTGGTGATGTGCGTCGGCCAAGCCACACACAGACAGTATGAGCCATGTGAGGACCCAGGACCGTCCCTCCAATGAAGTTTTAATGGCTTGTCGGTTTCGAGCACTGCTATATATAGACAAAAAAGCCTCTCATCCACAGCCCGGCTCACTGCCTCTTCCACACACAGTTCACTCTGGGTTATTCAAAGAGAGTGTGTGTGTTTGGGGGGGGGGGGGGGGGGGGCTACATATGTTTGTGCAGGAATGCATGTATATGTCTGGATAAGTGCATGTCATTATATGTGTCAGTGATCATACAGTATACGTATGTGTTCATGTGTGGGTGAGTATTTTAGTCAGCTTCTTGCTCAAACACCTTCAGCACAGCACCTCTCAGGCATGCTGCACACTAACTGTGTGATGGCTTTCTGCTGTTTGGTCAATTAATGTACTGAGCCATCATTACATAAGGACAAGCTTCATATCAGCACTTCCGGATTTTAACGATATTATGTGGTAAATCGGTAATTATGAGAAATGACAGGGGAAAAAATAATGAAGGGGGAATTAAAATGATGTTTCATTAAGCCAACTGACCTTCAGAGGGTGACATGCCATTCGGGGGGAGAACATGCACCTGTTTATGAGGCCCTTGTTTGAGGTGATGTAACACAACATAAAATAGAATAAGATGGATTATCATAAATAATGTACAAAATGATGAACTTATATGTCTTTTAGGACATCATTTGCGAGCATGCCATTATGTGGGTAAGACACAACACATACACACACGAACATACAAAGGCAAACAGTCACATAGAGATAAACAAATAGAGTGGAGGGGTTTTGTCTCATCTGAATTCCCCTCACATACCCGTCTCTACACAACCCAATTCAGCAGCAGCCCCTGGATTTGGGTTATGTGAGGCTGGGGGCCTTGCAGAGAATTCCAATTACTTAGCCCACCACTCAAACACACACGCACACACAAACGCGTACACACAAAACACACACACAGGCTACCTCAAAAACCCAGTGTCTACGCTTAAGCACCGCTCAGGAGAGGCTAACAAATCAGAGACACACAGCAGGAGTTAGAGTGAGCACACGTCAGGCAGTGGCCATGAATAAAATAGCAGTTACTGATGCTCCAGCCATAAGTGCAAGGACTTCTAGTGCAGCAGCACAGCCTGTGCTGAGCCTCTGCAGTGGCAGGTGGGTAGACACTTGAGGAAGAGTAGGAGACACCCAGACAGTGGCAGTGCTGCCTTGTAATGTCTCTATAATGACGAATGGTGACACTGCTCATCACCACTGTCTTCACACCTATACGAACAGATATCCTGTCATGAAACAGATGGCCCAGTGATCCTTAAAAGCCCTCTGTGTAAAGGGGAATAAGCCACAAGTCAGTGTTGGTTATGTCTGGGCTCTGGTTTTCTTTTTCCAAGGGTGGCCTGCAAAAGCTTACGGGGTGTGGGGAAACTGAGACACTGCTGTATCCGAGGACACCAGCGTTTGTGTCTGCTCGTGTGCGACCATGAGGGTGTATGCATATTTGTGAGCCCGCTGTATGAACCGTGCGTGTATGTGTGTGTGCGTAGACGTCAGCTGCATAAAAGGGCCTGCACAGCTGGTGCAGCAAGATCACCATGAATGGTGTCATTGTGAGGCAGTTCATCCTCTTAAGAGACTGTTTGTGTGAATGCACTGCCAAGAGCTGTGATGGGGGCAGGCTAACACAAAACGAGGTCAGAAATGTGAGCAAGCTCATCCAGAGAGGGGACCTGCAGCAGAGGAGCAGGGCACCAAATGAAGAAGGACAGGCCTGTGTTCGGACGCAGCTGGGCCTGAAATTTGCCAGTACTGTTGTCAAAGCCAAATGCCAATGTGATCCCTCTGAATGATTTGAACTGGTGGCCATTGTGTTGCAAGGTCTTTGCAAAAACTTTTTGCAGTGCTCATCCGATGTCTGAAAAACAGATGTTGGACTCGTGGCAGTGTCCTCTGAATAGTGGTTAGACTATGGAGAGGTGTCCCCACATAACCCTCCACACTGTGTTGGATACAGTGCAGACAAAAGGGTCATGTGATCTTAGAAGAAGGTCAGCTGGAACTCCCTACTGTGTCCCACAAGTTCTGGGACTGTGTCCCACAAGATATCCTCCAGCTCCAAATTTTATTTTTATTATACAACTACCACCAGTTCTGTTCTTGAAAGACTGTCTTTCCCTGATGCGCTCCATTACAGGTTATCAGTTTATGACGTGGTGCAAGGTCTCTGTGTACCCCTCTATGAGCTGCATTGAGGTAAGTGGTTCACCCACGATGGGTGAGGCAGTAGTTGATGAGAATGTTTCATCATCAACCCATTTTATAACATGATGAGCACTTTGGTAATCATGAAGTGTGTTTTTTTTTTATCTCTCTGAGGACTGTTTTGCAATCAGTAGTAAATCCGGAGGGAGTGGGGTGAAGTTCAATAAATTTGAACACCACCACCCCCTGGCTAAATTGAGTGGGGGTTGGGCGTGGCTGTCTGTGAGTCTGCACGCCACCCCACAGCACAGAGTGTAGATTGTGATGCTTTCCCTATTCAAATGTGTGGCAGCTCACTCACACCACCCTGGGCAGAGACGACCGGCAGTGCAGTGGAACGAGGTTACAGCACAAACACAAGTCTACAAGTGTAGATCGAGTGCTTGGGTGGGCACTGGGAGGTCATGGTGTGTCTGCTCTGCAACAGGCCCTGTGAGCCTCCATGCGTATTTCCTGGGTGGGTCAGATGTGCAATGTGTGTGAAGGCTGAAGTGATATAAGGCAGGAGGTGACCTCACCAAGGTGAACCCAGTGTTCTCCTTGAGGCACAGAAATAGTCCCTAAAACAGCATAGTAAATATGCGAGTGTGCAGCATTCAACATCATTCGCCTGTGGGTGAGCGTACACATCGTTTTTTTTATTTTTGCACACTTAAGCATTTTCAACCAGTCCTGGACAAAAGCCACAGCAGATGCAAAGAGAACTATCACCACAGTCTCTCTCTCTCTCCCTCTCTCTGTCTTTCCCTTGTTCCACTTTTCTGCTTAAGTGAAATATGGAGCTCAGACACACATCTAGGACACCTGAACGCCACAAAGGCCTTCCACGACACCTGAACCATTCAATGATACAGGCCCACAATTCGGGAACACGATGTGAAGGGCGCTATGAAAAATGAATAAATGTCAACCTGATTTCTAATGGCAATTGGAAGGGGAGGTGTGGTGTGGGCGCAGTGGGGGTGAAAAGCAGATTAAAAATGATTATGGCGTCGGGTTAAGAGCCTCTCTGATAAAGCAGATGATAATCCCTGTCTTTACTTCTGCTGATGATTTAACAGCCATCAATGAACAGGCCTGGCAAGGAGAGAAATAAACAGCCACAAACATTTCACAAACAAAGTGTCTTTGTGTACAAAAAGGACATGCAAGCATACATGTGGCGGATTGCATAACCAGCAAAAACACCCAACCCATGGCACTGCTTCCCCCGCTGCTGCAGTCTGGAGACTGGAATGAAGTTCTTAGACACAAAGAGGATTCAAATGCCACTGGGGGATAACGTGAGGGGATAGAGAGGCCTTTTAAGCGGAAGCTGGGGAAAAAGGAACGAGATTTGGATCAAAGGTGCCGAGAGCTGCTGGGCCAATGTCAGTGGCCTGCTGGTGAGGGCAGAGCATGCCAGGGCACCCAAAACAGGCAGAAAACCAAAGCAGCCAGATCTCTAATAGACAACGGGAGTCAGGCCATGTACAGTATAAGGGCCTTTACTTTTGAAGCCCATAATTTACACCAAAGGAAGAACCAGCAACACATTTAGTTTTGTTGAAGATGTAAAGAATGGTGATATTGATCCCAAGATACAGGGCATGGAAACATCGGCTCAGGTCATGTATGGGAAACTATGTGTCTTTTTCAATACCATCCCCTGAGAAGTCGTCCCCAGGGTGAAACCTTTTATTTCTGCTTTCCAAACCATTGAAGTTATTCTATTTGTCTTTCCATGTATGTGTTTCCTCACTGTGAAAACAAACCGAATATGAGCAATATCCAAGGCTCGCACAACACAGCTAATAGGCTAACTAGATGATCCTCTCTCTGGGTAACCAATAACAGTTCCATGACCCTCTCTCTTCTTTCTGGCGCTGTGCTCCTGTTTGAGCTCCTGTTTGTGCTCCTTTTCATCTATGAGGGAACATTGTGATCTCAAGGCTGTCAGCACTACTTTCATAAACAACACCTGTACAAATAAGCAAAAAAGTGACCCAAATTGTAAGTAGGCGGGGTCAAAACAATGTCATAGGTCTTGAGTAACTGAGAGTGTGCATGGCAAATCAATATGTTTGTTGTACTCTCTTTCCTGAATGTCTGCATTTAAACTGGGCAACCATTGTTACATTAGTATTCAATCAATTTTATATTAAATTATTATTGCCTAAATGAGGAATAGTCAATAGTCTGTAAAAATGGGTTTGACAGGGGGTCAATTAAGTTGCTGTTTAGAAATGTCACATTTGACAAAAGCCACACGTGTATACTTAAACCAAGGTATAAAAATGTCTTCAAGTAGTTTGTAGACCCATAAACCATATTTACAGCTACAAGAAAAACAAAACCAGATCAGCTGTGGTTGGATGTGGAGTGGGGGTGGTGGCTCTCGTGTCCTCGTCCCTTGGCAGCTGGACAGGCGGTGGGTCTGAGAGGCTGGATTGCTCGCCCGTCTTAATCCCCAGCCAACATGGGAGGTGCCTGGGGGCTGAAGGGGGCTGTCCAAGTCACAGTCACCGTGGCAGTCGAGACTGACTGACTGCATCATTTTGGGCCCCTCTAATCCTATTACACCCCTACAAGATGGGCTAAGACAGCTGGGACCCACAAATGTTGTTGTGAATAAGGTGCAAGCCGTCCTGTGGTGCTGCACACAGACACACGTGCCCGCATCAGGTGTCTGGAACCCCTCATGGCTCTCAGGATGTTTGGGAACTGAGGGTTTTCCAGAGACCATTACCCTGACCAATGGACCAAACAAACGTCTCGGGTCTCCAACACAATCAATAAAAGTAATTGTCAAAAAGCCGAGACAGACATCTCTGGGAGGGAGGACTCATTATGCAAAATGATTGACCTCAGCCTTAGTGGACCCGCCTCTGGGCTTTGAAGAACTGAATTTATACCAAAAATTATACGAGAAGGGACTGTGTACATATATATTTTTTTGTGATATGCACTCACAGAGCTACGGAACCAGCAAAGCTCTCGACCCTGACTGCACTGAGTCTCGCAGGAAAACAGCTGAGAGGGGCTCTGGAGGAGGGACGTACATGCAAACATGACTCAGAGATCAGAACAAAGGAGCCAGAGGAAGAATGAGAGATACAGGATTGCTGATAGAGGGTGTCCTTTAATGGAAAGCTGAATTGAGGCGGGCAGAGAGGACTTACGATAATGGAGAACAGAATGGCAGAGTGGGACAAAGAGAAGGGCAGTAACAGAAGGGGGAAGAGAGAGATAGAGAGAGAGAGAGAAAGAGAGAGTTGCTATGGGGAACTGAGGCCAACTGGGAAAATCTGACAATCATTTCAGACACACTTCCTTCCTTTGAATCCACTGTCTCCTCTGCACAAAGTGAGCAGCTCCTGTGGACTGTGGCCTGAGGGTGAGTGAAAATAGAGCAATCATGCCCAATCATTGCTCTGTCCTAGACTGCCATGTGCAGCCATGGGGTCAGTTCATCAGCATCCACTCCACAGCCTTGCTCACTTGAACTCAATCAAACGAAGAGCAGACCACAGCAGTCCTTCCAATCCTGTCCCCACACCACCCCCCCCCCCCCCCCCCCACACACACACACACCCCTCAATGCCTCTGCATGAATCATTGCAAATAAAATAGTCTGATTGTTTGCAATTGGAAGTCTTTTTTTCTAGCAATGCAAGATCTAAGCGGTAGTTTCTCTTGTACTAAAAAACGGTTTAGTTTTCCAGCAATGGAAAGAGAAGGGCTACAACAGAGAAGGAGGAACTTGTGTAGAAGTGCAAAACATGACACACTATGCACCAATTTGGTAATTGAGGGGGGGAAAAGTTTCCTCACCTTAGCGATTCTCACCACCCACATACATAAAGAACTCTGAGGTCCACAATGGTTTAAACTACTCTCTGCAAATACAGACTGAGCCAGATATCCCTTTGGGCAAACTTACTTGCGAGGCTCTCATGTTCCTGTCACATGACACCAGCATTGACTATCCTGAGCACAGGTGCACCATCACTTCCTTGCCTATATCCACTGACCTCGGCCTCAAACTATTTTCCTATATGACTGAAGCACTAGCATGGAACTGATCACTAACAACAATGACCATAAAATCAAGCTGAACACGATATGTCTGACCATCCTGAAGTGAGGTGTTAGGTTCTGGCATGGGTTTAAGTGAGGTGCTGTTCAATTTTTCAGCAGTTCTCACAGGAGTGACCTGACGATCCAAGTGTGCAGTTTCCTGAGCTGGAGTTGCCATCTGCAAGGCTGTGTAGTAACTCAATCCCACTGTCATCATATGCCTGCCTGAGAGACAGAGCTTACAACTTTAAACTACTACAGAGATGAGTAAACTACCGCTTTCCCAAAACAATTAACATTAAATCATAGGGGTGCTGATGACACTTTGTCCACTAAAAACGAATATCTATTTAGTAAAAATGATTCAATAAAAGGTATTTTCTTAATTCTAAAGTATTTTTTGAACTGCACAAAAGGCCTCTTTGTGTACGCTATTACAGTTTCATAACCCATGCAGTGACTGTTGACAACTAAATAACATTATCCACTTCGAATAAGACATATTCAGATGTTATGACATCAAATTCAATCTCAACAACACTACGTGAGGTGAGGGCAACCCTTTCCTTTACCTGCAGAATTACATGCTTATGACCGGGACACTCACCTGTATCGAGTCATTGTTGGCCATGTTTTATTGTGCGTTATTTGCAACCGTTATAACAATTTCAATGCCACACTGGTCTCAGTCCAATGACCGGTGCTTGTGATGGGAAGTTTAAGTCTCTGCCAAGGATCGTCAGATCATAGCTTCAGTTAATGGTGGACGAAATTCCATTTCTAAATGCGTCTTCCAATATGTGCGAAAACCTTCCGGAGGGACATCAGGTAGGCAAAATGTATTTGCCTCACAGAAGACCACAATGCACGGCCAGACGATACGCCTGAAGCACACTGTCGAATCTCCACATCGCTGACAGGCAAACCCCTATTGCGGACAACATTGTCTTGCACTGTTGCACTGATAGTTATAAGCGCAAAATTGAGCACAGAAAAAGTTGGAGACACAAAACATAGATCACATGCCAGATGCCAACGTAGAACCAAACGCCGGTTGCTCTCGGGGACGTTAGATGACTAGCCTACCACGGTCTCCCATTCGATTCAAAATGATTGAAATCATTCCGGAACACCATTTCGTCCATTCTGCAGTAGGATACACACACAGGGTAGTCTACTTCGACATTCGACGTTGACACTGTCGCCACCTTATAAGCCATTCGTTATTTCCATTCCGGTAGCTCCAATCCTAGCTTGGCAAAGTCCTCACTGAAAACAAACTGTAGACATTTTTCAGGACCAGCAGTGATATCTCAAAACAGCAGCGCACCCGGTTTGCTTTTGTCAGCGCGGAGACAATTGACATGACTAAGAGGGCCCCCTCTGATAAAAGTCCTGCTGATGCTCGCGCATTCGGATGAGCGGCGGGATCGAAAGGAATAGCGAGCGGTCTGCGTCGGTCATGTGACGTGTTTATTACAAACCGTGGTGTTTTTTTCAATCTTAGGAATCGGCTAAGACCAACTGTTGATACTTAAGCGATTTTTCACTTTATTATTATTAATTATAATAATAATAAAACAAATAGTAGTATTCCCACAGCCTTTACCCTCGTTTAATTATAGGCTATATCATTTATAACTGGTTATTCATTCATTCATTATTATTGTATTTTTATGTATTTTATTACACTACTAGTGTTGGTAGAAGTGCTAATGGCAGCAGCCTAGTATTTACCTTGACCCATAGACAATAACAATGTGCAATGGAGGCGAAAAAGCATAGGCTACATCCAAATGCTTTTCACTGTGGGTGTAATAGGTAATATAAGTTAGATAATATAATTTACTTTCACCTTTTGGGTAACAAGAAGAAGAGGAAGAAGTAGAAGAAAAGAGAGGAGGAGGAGGTTAAGAGCTTAGCCATATAAAAATAGTTCTTCATCACTTGGTAAGCTTCAGCTTCCCTATTTGCTCGTCGTTTAGGCTGCAGTTTAGGCCATATATCAAGTACATAACCCTTTTAAATGGTATGTGTCTCCGGTTGGCCATGGACTAGTGTTAATTGCCGCACTGGTTTTAACGAGACTACCCTTAGTGAGCAGCCTTGCCTATTTAATAAATACGGCGCGCTCCCTAGCGGCAGGCTGCGTTTCATGCGTCATAGCAAGATAACCAAGAGGTTGTAGACCTACTGATGATTCAGTCGATAATTGTGTCCAGACACATGCAGAGGAGAGCCTGGGCGGAAGTAACACTCCTGTTTTCTCCGAGTATAATGATGATAGGCAGGCGTCCTTAGGTCAACACATATAGCATTTAAACTTAATTTAGATGCCACACTTATTCTTGTTACATCTTTTATCACAGTTATAGCTGATACTATTTTTGATGTTTCTGTGTAAATTCCATTAGTGGTTGATATTTTCATGTAAGGGGTCAACTTGTATGTTATGTATGTTTATACTGTTTTTCGTGGAATTGAGAAATGGAAGAGCCGTTTTTGTGTAATGTAAATATCCTTGGGCGTATTATAGATAGTGGCCAAAACCTGGGCTAAAGTGAAGATGGGCCCCTATTTGGATGTGAAACGATTTGACTGATGAATAAACACATTTTGTAAGATAAAAACATATAAATGCAAAGACTTACTGTTATATCTATCTAAAAAAGCAAATGTAAAAAGTTATGTATGATAACAGACATACACTAAAGAATGATACAACCCAGCAGTATTCTAACCAAAAGAACACATTTTCAAAGAACATTATTTTATGTGGTAAAATATTGGCATTGTTGGAGGTATACCACAATGCCATAATATGCCTCTAACTTTCGACCCGGGACAAAAGTAACATTGCAGTTGTTCCTCTGTATCCGAAATAATAATTAAACTATTTAGTCCAGGTCTGTAATGCAATGATATCTAACAGAGGACAGTTGCAGGTTGTTATTCACAAAATACTTGCTTTCAGTCTCGTACGATCTCTTTGTAGATCACATTCAATAAAAATGTTTTACTTTCGTCCCGGCACCCCCTTAAGCAAAATTAATTTAACAAGAGGACCAGTGAGTTTCTGTTTGAACAACCATTTATTTTCAGATGAGCAATATAATTTTCACATTTACGTTACAAAAGACTTCTATACAGTACATTTCCAGTCATGAAGCATAAGCACAGTCTTACAGATATCAAATCTCCAAAAGTATCAAAACTATCATGACTGTCTCAACAATACAGATTCCAAAAATAATAATCTTCAACGATCAAATCTATTTAATCAAACAGACATACTGGGCCTACTCAATATAAACAAGGCAAGGAACTCAAATTCTAGATTATCCTCCCTGAAACATTCTGTGTATTGTTTTTCTAGAACTGTTGTCATTTTTCTTTGCCAGGTCGTATCAAGAACTTCAAAATGTTCTTCAGAAAAGAAATACCTATCAACATCCACTCTGAAACAATGCAATGAAATTGTCTAATGTAAATGACGGAAAATGTTCTTTCGTTTTATAATGTCTAGTCTATATATGGGTTATCTATTGCAAATCAGAAAAAAGGCTTTGCATTGCTTATGATAAAAGTAAATTACATGCATACGTACCTCCATTTACCTTCATGATGGGAAATTGATGACCTCATGCCATAGAGATCTGATAAATGAATGGTATTCTTACCTTATAATTTTTACTTTGAGAATATACTCAATAGACTCTCAAGTGGAACTGCTGGGCTAAAATGCCACAATTATTAGAGTGGACTCTTCTAAAGACAGTTCTAAATACAGGGATACATTATCCCACCCCATGTCCCTCTTGTTCTGCCAGAGGTGCCCCTTCAGAAAACAGACACCACGCAAACGCTAATCGTGTGAATAATAGGAAGACTAGGAACACTCCATGGCAGAGCTATTAATGTTACTGATGACAAATACTGTCCTCAGACTTGAAAGAGTCATCATTTACAGTACTCAGTAGGAGTCATCATTTACAGGAGAGGGGGGGACAATGCTGTCTAGGTGACACTTCACATAAATATTTTGCTACCTAACAGCTAAACCATAAGGAATTGCAATATATAATTTATAAGAAACAACCTAGATATAATGATCACGATAGGATCATATTTCATAAATATGAATCATTTAGGCATAAATAAATATTTAATTTATAGAGTAGATTCGAAAATACTTTACCAGCAGAAAAAAACAACTATATCTCCTGAGTAGAACAGTTACTGGATATATGAAGAGAAAAAAACATACTACAGACGGTAGGTGGCAGCACAACTCAGTCTATAAAAGCAACATTAGGCTACTCATAATGAATTCCAAACACATGTAGCCTACACACAATGAAGTAAAATGAATTGGAAAGTTATATTGCTTATACGCGTTAGACTTCAGATTTATATGTAAAACAATTTCAACAGAAACACAGCAGTAGTGCCCTATCCAGTAATCATCTTGTGGTTTTTCAACGTTGAAAGGGGGGGTTAGTGCAGTACAATTATATTACGGTATTTGTAGCATTACCATTGCGTATACAGATGCCTTCATGAATCATGATGGTTTTCTCGATTTGTTCCGCACAGTTCTGGTATTATTAACTGTCGTCTTTCATACGTCTCCCTTTCTCTGCCATCATGACATCATCCGTAGTCTCGGCAACCCATTGAAACAGACGGACCCAGGAAATGAGGTAATGGCAGTGGAATGCAGAGAGACAACCCTCACCCCCTGCTAGTCCCCTTAGACAGAAACCCTCTTTACCCCGACTGCCTGTTTCAGGAAAGAGAAAAGGAAGGAAACAAGAAAGTCTTTTCATCCCCATCTCGCTTAACATAATTCAGTAGTCAGTGTATCCCCGGAACCTGTAATCTATCCTGAGCAGTGGCATTAATATTTACACAGGATGTGATGCTTGGTTACAGTGCCTGTTTTGCATTCTGGTATCTCAAACATTTGTAAGCCGTTGCAGGAAGTCCTTTTGTAAATATAAATAAATGAGTCATTGACCCTTAAATAGGATACAGAGAAGCATAGGTAAACCTTGAAATTGCTAGGACTAAACCATACATATCATACCTGACTGATCTAAAAGTCACTAAAAAGTATTTATAAAAAAATGGATAGCTGATATACTGATACCTCACTGGTGTCATTTTAGTTCCTGTGAGGAACCTGGTGAAGAACTACACACTATGTTCTGCTAACAGCCCTGGAAACACTATCTTCAAATGATCTAAGTTTAAAGGTAAAGGACAAAATATTGCTTTTAATGTACGGTCTCATAAGTGCTTGTAGTAGGTATGCACATGTATAGACAGAGAGAGGGACAATGTGGGTGTAGTAGTGAATTATGGGAAGTCTGCGCTCTGAATTGATCCTTGGCATGCACTTATTATTATGAGAATTATTGATTTTCACTTGCAGTTTGCACTGGTTTACAGAGGTTTCAACTGAGATGCACATCGTTCAAGATCCAAGAAGGGACAGATTGATGCATCCTTAATGGTGAGTCTCAACCTCCACTACGGTCCAGTCACCCTGCGGGGAGCTGCCCTGGCTATCTGGCGAGTAGCTGCTAACAGAGGTGACCATGGCTGAAGGGGAGCTGAGAGGGGGCACTAGGTTGGGCCACAGGCTGCTCTCCAGGGGACTCAAGGTGCCCCCACCCTGCCCTGGAAGGAGAAGTAAGGGGGGACAACTTTCCCCTGACAGCAGCAGGGTCTGGTTAATGAGCTTCTGGACCATGTCAACCTTCCGGTTCCAGTCCAGGTCTTGGGGAGGGTGGCGCAGGTTTCCATTGGCCACGCGCAGCGGAAGATCTGTCGGGATGGTGCGCAGCTTTGGAGAGGCGGGCTCGAGATTTTCACTCTCAGCCTCAAAGCTCCCCTCATCCTCATCACACTCATCCTCCTCTTCGCTGGTCTCCATGGCCTCGTAGATGGTGCACAGCCCGGATGAGGGTGAGAGCAGCACTGCAGACTGAGCCTTATGTGCCTGCTGCTGCTGCCTTTGCTGCTGGTGCTGCTGCTCAAGTTCCAGCTGCAGCTGCCACTGTAACATCTGACGGCGCTGCCTGTGCTCCTGCTGCTGCTGCTGGAGCTGGAGCTGGAGAAGCTCCCTCCTCTGCCTCTCCAGTTGCCGCTGCTGCTCCAGACGCTGGCGCTCCTCGTCCAGCCACTGGCGCTTCTGCTGCTCCTGCTCCTCCCGCTGGCGCTTCTGCTGCTCCTGCTCCTGCCGCTGTTGGAGCTGGCGTAGATGCTGCTGGTGCTGTTCCAGCCGGCGCAACTGCTGCGGCTGCTGGTCCCCGACGGCTGTGAGAAAGATACCCCTGAGCGGGGGGTTGGAGGGGAGAGAGTGGCGCTCAGGTGTTTGAGGGCTGGGTGGCTGCTGCTGCTCCCACTGCGTTCTCTGCAGTGGAGCCAGGTAGTGATTGTGATTGATCTCCTCCAGGCTCGTGGGTTGCATGCCTAGTCGGGGTTCCTCATCTGCTTGTGTTGTACTCTTGGGCTCCCCTGCGAGACAGTCAAGATAACTTGGGATGCGTGTTATTGGGAGAGACGTACGCAACAAAGAGGGGGCCAGCAAGAGTGAGGGAGTCAAGGCGTCATTCCACAGGGACTGAACAAAGGAAGAATCACTGGGAACACAAGGCAGGGGTATGAAGAGGACACAAAGCAATAGATGGCTGGAGCACAAATGAAACAAACTCAATCTTGAATCAGTGATGGCAAGGGTGTATCTATAGTTCAGCTGGTAGGACTAGATGCTGGTCAACTGTAGATCTGTTCTGCTTCCTTCGAGCACACACATTACATAAATGGATGGAACTAATTCATCCATGTGTACAGCTATTCAAGTTATTTTGGGGTTGTTTTCCCCTTTCAAACGTTGACTCATCATTCAAAACAATGATGTAGTCATGGTAGCTTATAAAGAACAGTTTCAGTATTGTGATGGACGTGACTGTTCAGTCCAGTGCTAGACTCAATAATCTGCCTCCATCTCTACAAAAACCCAGAAGGGTTTTGGATTAATCTTTATTAAATCCCCAAATGTTAGTGGAACTCAAACCTCATTAGAGGACATTCAATCAAAGATTATCATAAGTACTTGGTTCAAGAAAAAAAATTACTTTGTGCATTGAACACACTTTTATATTATAGTCTTTAGAAAGAAAATATTGAAATGAAACGTAATATCATGAAGAAGCATGGTCAGCAGAAAAAAAAGATTTCCTTGTGAAATTCCATTAACTGCGCCCAGGCTCAACAATTCTGCCACTTCTGGGCATTTTTCAAGGCTTATAGACTTTCATGCCTTTGGTGAATAACACTATATCCTCATGGAATACATTTTATACTCGTGTTGGATTTGCCAAATACCCCAGTAGTTCAGAAAACCTCCACAATGAAGAAATTATGAAACAAAATTGACTTCATGTTTGGATAATCTTCTGTAAATCACCCTTTCAGCGGACACTATTCTTTCATTGAAAGGCACCTCTGAAATGACCACACATAGATATTTAGAGCAGAGCAGGAGCAAACAAGATTGAGGTGTATGACAAATCATAAGAATGCAGGATGAGCTTTTGCATGTCTGGATTTGTATACATACGAACAGACAAGTAACAGTGGGATGACAAGGGCAGGATGGCTGAGGAGAAACTCCGGTCCTGTATGAAGTCTGTCCTCAGGGGCCGAAGAGGAAGCATTCCGTGCGAGGTGTGGGAATGCGTCTGCGTGTGTGCAGTGGACTCATACAACAGAGGAAGATCACGCTGAAGGCTATGGCACATGGGGCATTCCACCATTATATGCAGGCAGGTGGTGCAGGTGTTTTTTCCCCCCGTCATTCCCAAAGATGCTGGGCTTTGGATAGAATGCACGCTTAACAGATCTGGGAATCATGGGTGAGGCTTCCAGGGAGAGACTGACGTGCACATTCTGCTATGTCAGCGGATGGTGTTGGTCGCTGCACAGGTCTGTGTTAGTTAGGGAAATACTTATGCATGCTGCAAAAAACAAGGATGGAACACCAGGACACTACTATATCAAAATCCCATTATGATCCAACACCATTCCGCTTGACCACATCCTAATCACAAACTTGCTACTGGTGGCAAGGAAATTGTCCTTGCAGAATTTCACAGACACTTCACTTCAAGCATGCAGGGAAACAAAAGGAAAAACGAAACAGGAACATAGAGCCTTGCAATGATGTTTAATGAAATTTTGAAAACCCTTCTGTTAGTGTGAACCATTAATTTAATGAACATCCCCTTGATGAGCGCACTGGTCTGAACCAAGGAATTACAATTGTTGTCGTTAGTCGTACATGCAAATGACTCCTGCAAAAATCTTACACCATCGAACATCTCTTACCTGGGAGTCTTATTTCATTTAAAAAAAATATAAATCAAGTGGGGAGACATTTTTTCACAAATCCAAATCAATTTTTTTTGTTCTTTTTTTTTTTGCTGAGGTACAAAGAACCACTCTGAACCAAATACCTTAAAACAGATGCAATATGAAACATTACCTGTCATCATATACTATCCTTCACAAAGCAGTACTCCTGTATAATGGCCAAGATAAGAAAACAATGTCTTTCCTAACACTCCACAACACCTCCCTCTATACTCATCATAACAATTAAAAAACTGTCAGGGAAAGAAGCCAAGTGATAAATATCTAAGTTTAAATCACTGCTAGAAGAGTTAGTTTGGAAAAGGAGCTAACTTAAGAGGGAGGGTAAGGCTAAATTCTATAGTGCAAGAGATGTGGCATGTGCACAGAGGGAAGGTAAGACGGGATAGTTTTTGCAACAACAAAAATTGAAACAAACAGGTACAAAAAAACTAAACAAAACATTTGTTCGGTAAAAACAGTAGGATAAATACAAAGGTTGGTTGGTAGAGTCCATCCCATTTGTAGTATTTTTTTTTTGTTCCTCTTTGTCTTTAAAAAGAGTGTCAACACAATCAATCAGTCAATCAATCAATGCAAATTCAGGGTGGTTTGCAGTGTTACTTTCAAAAGCACATTCTACTAGAAAATGATCGGAGCTATAGTACATACAGACATGTAAGCCATAGACGCAGAACCAGGACCACAATAGTAGCATGAAAGAAGGAGGCAGCACTGAGTTATCTACAATTTTTTTTTTCCACCCATCCATTCTTTCTCCTTTTTTCTCCTATCATTTGCCCTCCGTTTTTTTTCTAAGGAATCTACCCCAACATGAGAACACACAAACAAGGGGGAGGGACGTGGGGATGGGAGGAAGGTGCATTCCAAGTGAGGAGGGGCTTATACATTACCTGCCAGAAAGTTATCAGTCTTATCGCAAATGGTGGAATAGTAGGGGGGCTGGGTGTCGGAGCCTTCCCCTGGGAGCGGCGAGGACGAGTGACGTGCGTCCGGCTCCAAGGGGTCGGCTTCCTGGAGGAGATCTGCACCCGTCTTTCCACAGAGCATGTACTGATGCTCATTCAGGTCAACTTTCGACTCTCCGCCAAAGGGAAGCAGGTCCACGGGTCCGCCCAGCAGGTCCTCTGCCTGGGCCGCAGCTGATGACGGCATGGTCAGCTCCTTGATGAGCGAGGGGTCCTTGGCTTCCTCCGTCATCTGGTCCTCGTTCTCTAGGGAGAAGATGCCAGGGCTCTTGCCGCAGCTCTCAGCGGTGGAGTGGGCGTTGGAGTTGGAATTGGTGCAGTCGAAGCCGTAAGACGCCACAGAGTTGGCAGATTGGGGTGTGCCTCCATCTTCCTCGTTGCCATCTCCCCCCTGAACCTCGGCAGCCTCCTCGTCCTCAGCTAGTGCAGGGAGATTGCGGGTCGGGGGTGGGCTGTCGAAGGCTGCCATGTGGTCCTCTTCCACCGGGGCATCAGGGTCGTTGATCTGCATCTCGCCTTCTGTGTCACTGGCCTCGTCGCCAGAGGTGGAGGCTGAGGAGGGGGCAGATGCTGGCGCAGTGGGTGGTCCCCCCAGCACCTCATCAGCGGGGAGCGTCTCGGCCTCCTCCTCCTCCCCGTCTCCTCGTTCCAGGTGGATGCCCAGGTCCTGCTCCAAGTCAGGCTGGACCATTGGCACAGGGGTCTGCTGCTTTTCAGAGCGAGACTCCACACCAGAGCTGCTGTCGTAATCACGGAGCTCCTCGGGCGTGCTAGTCTCACTGCTGCTGTGAGCAGCCAGCGCTGTGCCACTCAGTGTGCTGGACTGAGACATGCCCACAGCTGGGGCGACTGGAGGGGCAAGGTGTCCGGGCATGAAGCTCTCCATCTCCTCAAGAGCTGGGGCAGAGGGCTCCTCGGGCATTCGCAGCAGGGGCTTCTCGCTGTCAGGATCCAGAGCTGGACTACTGAACTCCAGCCACGCCTGGGCAGGGGACTTGGTGGGCGACTCCGGCTGAGCCGCTACATGGTCAGGAGAGAGGCTGGTCGTGGTGAAGAGGTTGTTGGGTTGAGCCCAGGGGTCAGCAAATGGATTGGTCTGCCCCCACGCAGACGCTGGAGGGATGGGGGGCTGGGCGGTCATGCGGTTCAAGTTATCACCGCGGACGTCATCAGTGAAGTCATCCACATCGACATTTCCACAGCTCTCCAGTCCACTCTCAGTCATACCATCACTGACCATCTCTACATCTTCATCCTCCTCCTCCTCTTCTTCTCCACCGACCTTGTGCTGTTTCTCTGAACCAACATCCATGTCAATGACCTTCTCCTCTTCCTCAGCCTCCGCTTCCTCACTGTAGAACGTTTTCACGCTTGGAGAACCCATAAATGGTTCCTCTGTCTTCTCTTCCTTCAAGCCAAAGTCATCCATATCACTGGTGGACATCTTGGTCATTCCCTCCCCCATAGTGCTTTGCTGTTGGCTGCTCATATCGCCCAAGCCATGTCCTTGCCAACCAGAGCTGACAAAGTCTGAAGCTTCAGACAGGAGCTCATCCATTTGCAGTGTTTCCCTCGTCTCAGGCATGGACTGCAATTGGCTGAATTTCTTTGTCTCTTGATCATTCTCGTCCTCATTGTCATCGTCCACATCTTCATTGATTTCCTCATCTGCCTTCTCAACTGCCTCCTCTCCTTCCTGGAAGGGTGAAGTAGGGGAAGCTCCAGAGAAGTGATCTGCCGGGGACTTAGCAAGCAAGTCAGGTTCAGTTCCCAGGGTGAGTGTCGTTTCTGTCTGAGCTGCTGGCATGGCAGCTGTGGAAACAAGGAGATCATCCTGACCTTTCACCTCCTCTTCAAACAGATCCTCTGGCATGGCATCATCGGAGCGCATGGGCTGACGGTGTGCCCACGGTTCATCCTGATCACGCAACTCCAACTCAGTAGCAGAGCCCTGGCACTCCATCGGCATGGCTGGGGGTCCAATGGGGGAAGTGGGTGGGGACATCACTGTGGTGCCCAGGGGAGATGTGAAGGTCACAGGATCCTCCATGTGGACCAGGTCTAACTGGGCTGCCAACTGGGGCACTTCAGCCTCAGGTGTTTTCACTACAGGCTCTTCCAAGGCGGCCGGTGTGGGTGCCGACCATACATCCTCCTTTTCTAGAGGCTGGGCTGCAGGAGCTTCAGGCTCTGATGCTGCAGCACTGGCTAGAGCAGCTATGGTGCCGACAGCAGCAGCAGCACCAGCAGCCACTGCAAGGGTGGCATCCTGCCTTTCCTCATCCTTGGGCTCTGGCTGGGCAGACGCTCCTGGCTTTGGGCCACGCTTTACTGGCGTTGGTGTGCTGCTGCCCACTGCCTTTTTGGGACTGGCTGCCTTGGCTGAGCCGGGCTTTGCGCCAGTGGCTTTAGAGGTGGTAGCAGCTTCTTTTGAGGAGGTCGATTTGGCCTCCTTGGGCTTGCTGAGCTTGGCGTCTGCTGTTTTACTGCTGGCAGCAGGCTTCTTGATGGAGTCTGGTTTTGCCGCGGGGGTTGTCTTAGGGGTGTCTGGCTTGGTGGTCTTGGCTGTGGAAGGCCGAGTGAGAGGGGAAGCTGCCGGTTTCTTGGCTGCTGGAGTAGTTGGCTTGCTGACATCTAAAGGAGAACCATACCAAATTATTTATTATGCTAGACAGGCAAGATAAAGACATGCTCCTCAAGAACATACCATGACATTTACCATATCCATAACATGAAAAAGTTGGATTATCACTGATGAACTAAGCAATTCTAAGCTGAAAATCAACGTTGCAAGTCTGTCTACAGTTTCATACCTTTCTTAACAGGAGTGGTGGTCCTGGAGGTTTGTGTTGGAGTGCGACCAGCAGAGGGGGTTGCGGAGCCTGTTTTAGGTGTGGCCGGTTTGTTAACTGTTGTGGAGGCTGTCTTCGGTGTGGCTGGCTTGGTTGGTGTTGTAGTCTTGGACGTGGCCGTCTTGGGTGCTGCAGAGGAGGGCCTTGAGCTTGGGGGACCGCTAACAGGGGGCCTGCGGGAAGACAAAAGAGAAAAAAAGACATTTACGATGTGTTCTAACCGCTGGGAGACCAAACCTGGGGTTAAGACTTGACACAGGCACTTGAATACTGGCATCTTTAGGTGAACGTGAGGTCTCTCCTCTGCTTGAAATTCCATGCGTTACTTGAGAGCCAGGCTGAAAGACGACAGGGAGTGAGGGGCCCTGTCAACAACAGGCACTTGTCAAGCTGTGCATTGATTAGTCACTTCTACACAGAAAGCCTTGGGGCTGTCTAGGTTGGGTTAAACAGCTGGAAATATAGAGGGGAAAAAGGATGGAACTAGGTAAAAGGTGACTGAATGTGTGTATATATTTATATTGCACTGAGAAAGAGAGCAGAGACACAAAAGAAAGGGGTTGTGCTTGAGAAACCATTTTGTTCACCCTTCATCCCCAGTAAGGAGCCTGAAGCGAGGCTGACAAGGCACAAAAAGACTCAGCTGATCTCCATCTCATCCCGGCTCTGCATCATTTCCCCCCCGAGGTTCTGAGACCGCATCACGCGTGAAACACACGTGCGGCCCTGAAAGCCCCCCCCCAATTTTTTCCCTTCTTGCACCACCTCCACCGCCCGGCATCCACAGCCCATCTGACCCCATATGAATGTCAGAGCTCGGATGCATCTGCCTGCCAGCGTGTTCATCCGTGTCCAGCCCGGCCCGGCCCGGCCTGGCCCGGTTCCCTTGTCAGGTCTGCAGCAAACTAACCTACATCCAGTGGCCCTGGCATGAGTCTGTGATCTCCTTAGCTTCCGCTCCGCTGCTCGTTTCTCTGTGCTCTAAATAAAGAACAGCGCGACAGGCGAGGAAAGACGACGAGAGCTCCGTTAATCTTTAATTCTGAGAGAGGCACAAAAATAACTGCTTCAATCCCCCGATGGCGCTATGGATGGGAGTTAAGAGCACATGTTATGCTCAGTCTTGGCCCACCTCCCCCCTTTTAAGATACATTTGTAGCGGCAGAATGGTAACGTTAGCACTTAGTTTTTTTCTGCTCATGGAAGAGGACAAGCTCTACAGAAAAAGGGGTTATGTTCTATATTAAGGACAATGTGTGCTAGTACGTTACAGTTCTGGGACCTTGAAGAACATTCAATAAATGTAGTAGTCTTGCCGCCCTCCTTTGTCTTATTCCTATGACATCCATGTATATAATCACTTACGTATATGTTTACTACCAAGTAGAAAGCCAGCAACAATAGATAGCTTCCAAAACTGTCGAACCCTGGGCTGAAGGTCAACATGAATCATGACAACACCACAATGGAATGAAGAAAGTTGCCAAGATGAATGGCATGTAAAGAATGCCAGAGAGAGGGAACCGTGTTGGGTAGAAACACAGGGAATTGTTACTGACTGGAGGACGAGGGCGGTCCAAGTTAGGAATACAAGGGTTTCTGACAATCAGTGAATTTGTACATGAATAGGAAGTAATATCTGCAATGGAGAGACTACCAGGAAGATCCTGCAGGAGCGTTCATCTTAATCTCCAGGACGGAACCAATATGGATAATCCGAAATGACAAGATGACTCAATTTAGGTAGGGAAGCGAGGGAGATTAGTGAGGCTATCATTCTGATGGAACCAGGAGAGAGGGACGACAAAAGAAACTAACCAATGTGATTAAAAGCCATTAGCTTCATATCAGTGCCATTTTTAACCTCCAAAAGACTCTTTTTATACTTCTACAGCTATTGGACTAAAGTAGTTTGAACGGTCCAAAGTGTTAGGAGGGGCATTTAATGGGTGATATATCTGTGCAATGACAATGGGTGTTTTCTTTCAGATCCATTACAATTAGCGGTCCACTATAAGCTGCACCTTAACATTTGTCACTTTCTGTCATTCATATACAGTATATACAGTACAACTTAAATCATCCTTTGTCTATCCGAAATCAAAGATAAAACATGAACAGATCTGAAACTGGGCCATTGTTGTTATATTTAGTCCTTGTTCTTATTATGATACAGATTTAATGCAGCCACTCAACTGGCAATCTGAAGCCCACGTCACAATCGGGGTTAAAGCAAATGTGCAGCAAAGCCTGAAATGCACTGACGCTTAAGTGTTCAGTGGTTCTGTAGGTCACGGGAAATGCAATCGGGTGCAAAACACAAGTGCGTAAAGTTCACACAAGTTGCCTCGGGCAATTATATTTTATTAATAATTTCCTCTTTCTTTAATATCAGCTCTCTTCATTATGCATTTATGAGGTATCCGGAGGAGCTGCAATGCAAATGAACATGGTGTGCTTTATCATGGCATATCAAAGTGGTGGCCCAATTGGAGTCAATGCCAGGCAGGATGCTTCATCCCCTGCAGCAAAACCAGGCAACAGGGGGGACAGGACCTCCTACTCAGTCAGAGACAACAGAAAGATTAGGGCTGATGAAGTTTTAATTAAGCGGAAAGACCAGGAGGGACTCTTTATCCCGGTTAAAAGACGATCCTCCATCAGGGCACATACAAACACTGCCAGGAGCGCCACAGGAATTCAGCCCTTTTTTCCACCAAATTTAGTCAGGCTCCTCTGCGCGTGTGTTAATGAAAGTCACCAGGCTCAATGGCACAAGAATCTCCAGCTTTGAGCAACAAAGAAACAGCTCTGCTGGATGAGGACTCACAGCCCTCACCTCTCTCTGGGTAAAAGGCCACTACATAGGGTGTCTCCACCACAGAACAAAGAGAGTGTATCTTCTTCGATGAACAATACATGCCACTTTGAAGCAAAGAGCAGTTCAGATTGGCCTCCGCGGTCTCCTGCTGGAATGTGCCTCCCTGTGTAGGCACCAGGAATGTGCATGACAACATTTCAGATAGGATGAGGACTGAGATTCAGGATCAAGACAGAGTTGAGATTTTTGGCGCGATTAGAAGTGATATGAAGGGCAAATATGAGGGAAATGCTGGGTTTTGGAGTCTTGTCTGAGTATAGCAACACTGATATAGTGTGCATAAATAGAACTGTTGCCTTGAGCATTTCAGTTTTGGACACTGAAATAACATCATGGTCATGTTTGACCTACTGGTTTTATATATACATCAGTATGAAATGACCGTTAGCATACAACAGCCAAGATGATCCAAATTGCCATGGTAACATCAATCAATGACGACTTCATATCTAAAATGAACAGGCAATGTCCTTTTTATACATCTGGACTTATGTCAACTGCATACAGGACATTCAAAAAAAGTTGTGTACAATGTGTTGTGCTCTTTTGGCTGAAAAATGTTCCAGTGACACACTGACTAATATTTTTGTGACGGTGACTAACTTCTTCAGTTCAAATCTGTTAATCCAGGTTGTAAGAAACTCTGATGTGTGTGATAATTTATGATGAATAGAAATGTGAAAATAATCTGGTTTCAGCTTAGGTGTTGTTCCCTTTTGCAAGCCAAATGCAGGCAGAGAAAGGTCAGGCAAATATGCCACTTCTTCTGATGCTAGCGCTAGTGAGCAGACATCGATGGCAATTTAAAAAAAAATATTTGAAAATGCAGCTTTCCGTTTGACAGAACAGGGTCGCATGGTGTTTGGTGCAGAGAACCATGAACCACAAGAGCTTTTTAAGACATCCATCAAATCTGCTCTTACGCATGTGTGGGCTCACTCACTCCGCTGTTCAGAGAACACACATGCACACTCACTCACTTTGGCTGCATCACACACACACACACACACACACACACACACACACACACACACCCATCCCTCCAAAACATCCCCCTCCCACTCAATACTTAAATGCACAGAAATTTCCCGCTATATCCATTTGGTGATTAAATCCGTTACTGCACTGACGATGCAAAATGTTGATGGCCGACCGCACCAGAATGGGCCGGTGGTGCCACGCCCAAAGCCTCGGAATGATTTACGGCCTGCTGCAGAACACTGCAGAATGCCTCACCATGACTCAAGATCACGGCCGATGATGCAGCCCGCGTCTGCCAGCCTGATCTCAGACTTCCTTTTCCATTATCTCAACAACCTCTGGGCCAATCAGGACGGCGCTCTGGCTCTCACTGACAGGCTCATGGTCATTGCTGCAATACAGGAAGATCCCACCCAATTTGCTAATGATTACCTCAACTCCTGAGAGGGGAGTGAAGAGGGCGCGCCCTGCAGACTGCCCATATGCTACAACACCAGGAACTGAATGTCCCGCACAATTCAGTCTGGAGCGTTGAAGCCATCCTTCAGTGTATGACACTGTAGAGTAAATGCTTACATTGTTTCAGCGTACACAGGCCCTCTCAGGAGGAATTTAACCTCTGACCTTGGCAGAGCTAGCACTACACTGGAGAGTGAGCCTCATACATGGGCCTCCGTGTGCCATACACTGAGCTACACCTCTATGTTAATGTAACAGTATGAATCATGGGAAGGCCGAACCTGTAATGGTGCCGGATGGCAATAAAGTCATTGCCATCTGAAATTCCTCCATCTACTGATGTTTTAGATAACGCTGGTTTGAAGTGCAGAATTAGGCACATCAGGAATGCTCAGCAGCATGGCCAAGCATCACACACACACACCTTTGAAGGACTAATCATACAATCCCATCTCCACAACACGGTGGAAATGGAAAGTCACTGAAAGGGATTTGTGGGGAATGGCCACCCCGTGCCTATGTATCTTAATCCCATCTAGTTGTGTTATCTAGTGCAGAAAATACCCATCTGTCCAGCTGCAGCTGGCTGACTGAAGCTCTGTTCACAGAGACTACTATGAAACCAAACTCACTGAGGTCTGAACAACTTGACAGCTGTTCCACCTTGGCTGTGAAAGAGATGTGCACACATAGGAAACATATACATTTCTAATCAGTGCAATTAAGACGAACAGAGAGAACTAAGCTCTGTGACCCGGGAGAAATTAGCATGAGAAGGCAGCCGCACACCAACCTCTCGAGGACCTAATGTTCAGACAAAGAGGGGAAAAGTAACGTTGTAAAGGATGACAGATGGATGGACGAGATTCCTGCTGACCTGGTCATCTCATCTTATGCTGAGCTCATCTAATATAGACTCCCATTAAGGAGGAAGGAAAAGGAACCAGGGGTCAAATTGAATTAACAGTGATTTATGGATCTGTCAGGGCCAAGGCCTAAGGTTCTCCTTTAAGTTAGGTAGACAGGAACACAAGGATGGCAGCCATCTCCTTGCAGTTGATCCTTTGCAATCTTGTAAGCACACTCCCTCCACGATCAACACGGACTTGTTCAAAGATAAACACATGAGCTTACAAACACACACACACACACACACACACACACACACACACACACACACACAGACACACACACACACACACACACACAAACAGGTCATTAGAGGCACAGTGTTTCTCAACACCTCAGGACACGTTTGGTCGGGAACCAGAACCCTACCCCCCCTCCCCGCCCCCGTCCCGGTTAACAAAGAGCCCCTTCAGCCCTCAGCAGCCCCAGTCCTCTGTGCTTTCATCTGCCTGAAGGCCGGCTACAGCGTGATTCAGGTGCTGGGCCTAATCTTGCTCTGATTGGCCCAGACCATCTCAAAACACACAAAGCCACTGAAAACATCACTTCTATGTCTGCTCTGTTTGTTGTTTGCCTGGAACTGTCTGGCATCTCTGGATCTCTGGAGAGAATCCACCTAGAGGTCTGGCAGGACTGTTGGCTTGTTCAGTGTGTGTGTGTGTGTGTGTGTGTGTGTGTGTGTGTGTGTGTGTGTGTGTGTGTGTGTGTGTGTATGTGTGTGTTTGTGTGTGTGTATGCGTGTGCGTGTGCGTGTGTGTGTGTGAGCGAGACAACTCCAACAGTGATCCTGTCCACTTTCTCTATTCAAGGGCATTGACTGATTTTAACACAAGGTCAACTCACACACACAACCAAATCGACCTCCCAGTGTTGCTGTACCATGTGTTTGTCTTATCCTTTAGGAGAGAAGGCTGATGGAACTCTGGGATAACTACAGGGGAGATGATCATCTGCATATCTTAACAGCCCTCAATATCATCTCCATCTCTTCTGGGGATGGTGTTCTGCACCAATGGCTGGCCTACCTTGTTGTCTTGGAGATGGGCGGCCTATCAGATTTGGTGGAAGCAGCAGTGCCAGGCTTGCTGGGAGCTGCAGAGGCGGGTCTGGAGGCTGGGACTGAAGGGCAAAAGGGGAAACACTATCAATGCACAGTAACTAGAGTAAATGAGCCTAGTAACAGGAAATGTCTGAAATATTTTAAAACATTAAAACATACCATTTTAACATAGATATTTAACATAACATAGAATTTTACACAAATTCTATACCTTTATTTGTTCCATTTCTGTTGAATTGTCATACCTGTGGTTTTTGGTTTGGTTTTCACTTCACTGCTCATTGCAGACGGGGTCTTTTTAAGCGGCTGAGCTGCCCCTGTCTTTGCTCCATTGATGGCATTAGGAGCAGAGGTGGGACGGGTGGTTCCGGTGGATTTCCGCTCAGCCGGCTTAGTGGGTGCGCGAGAGGTTGGTGCCCCGGTGGGGCCTGCAGGCTTTTTGGCCGAATTGATGGTTGACGTGGTCTTCTTGTCTGCGGTCCCGGTGGTGGGTTTCTTGGTCACTCCGTTGGTCTGAGGTTTCTGTGTCCCATTAAGCAGGCGGCTCTGGGCTGTGCCGGGCCGAGAGGCAGGCTTGGTTCCTGTGGTTCCTGTGGTTCCTGCTGTCTTCAGCTTGGCTGTGCCCTTCGTCTTGGCTTTGGGATCCGTTGGTTTGTCACTCTTGTCCGTCTTGGCAGGAGGGGCCGGCGTCTCAGTGGGCTGTGGCTCACCCTGGCCTATCTCCTGCGACGGCATCAAAGGATCGGGGACCTGGTCAGCACCCTCTCCTGCCGGTGGGACCACCTCCATCACAGGGTCAGCAGCTAGCATTTCCATCGGCTCCACTGCTGCCGTGACAACCCCATCAGGTATCATGACGTCTCAGTCCTGGAGGCCCGTCTCAGGAATTGGGTTAAGGAAAGGCACTCGGAACGCCGTCAGGAGTAAATAGACAGCAAAGCCGGGCAGCTACCTACAGTCTGGGCGACCTGCAAAGAGACAAGACAAGGTGAAGCATTCCGAGTGAGACAATAAGGCAGACGGGGCAGAACAAGTGAAAGCCTGTGTGTCGCCTCGTAAGCAGATAAACCCCGAGAGGGGAATCAGATAAAGGATTACGCAGCACACACACGGGCGCAGAGGAAACCGCTTGGAGCTGCAAACAAAAGGAGGAGTAAACCGGGCCAAGAATCTAAACAGAGTGATCAGAGAAGGAAAGAACAGAGTGTGATACACTCACACAAAAAAAATATTATTCATGATCCTACTTTGCACCCAACATAAAGAAAAACACAAAAGCAAAACAAGAACAAACACCTTGTAGTTTTAAAACATGTTGTTAAAAAATGTTGAACATAATCAGAATGAAGGCAATCTAGCAGAACCACAACCTTGTGATCCTATGGATTAAGTTCCACTCTTCTGAATCATTCTGCGTACCTAATAGTCCTCCCTTATAGGTCAATAATTATCCATTTGGATATTAGTCTAAATCAGGAAAAAAATAAAAATCCTGCCATATACAATCTAGGCTTGTGACTCCAGAGGGTCTTTATTGCTCATATAGAAACACTGACTAATCAGATGAGAAATCAAGGATGTACAGAGGATGTTATCAAGCAGCTATTCAGAATCGTTTGTGTCACTGGACCGAGCAACAAAAGGAAGTGGTCGGGCCCAGAGGGAATATGGGAACCAAAAGTGACAACGATGGCAGTGATCTCATCTGGATGACAGTACACCACTTTCACTGCTGAACTAAACTGACTTTCACACAGCTATCCCCCTCACACACACACACACACACACACACACACAAACAGAGAGAGAGTGAGAGAGAGAATGAGAGAGAGAGACAGTGCCCCACCCTCAATAACTGAGCAGTCAGCTGGCCTGTGCCCCTTGGTCCACCACTGCCTCGTCCTTCACAGAATGAGCTACTGTTCCCCATGTTCTTCAAATCTCCTTTTTCATTACCATCCACACATTACTGACTCCTATCCCGCTCCTCCTCCTCCCCCTGTCCCCCTTCTCTCTTCCTCCGCTCCCTCATGATGAGATCTGTTCTCTGTTAGCGTTCGCACAGATGGCCAGAGCAGCTGAGCCAGCCCCGGGAGAGCCAGAGCGAGGGAGAGGGGCCGAAAAAGGACAGAGGAAGAGAGAGAGCGAAGAGAGAGAAGTTAAGGAGGAAGAGAGAGAACAGGGAAAAAAGACTGAGAGATGGAAGGCGATGGAAAAGAGATGGAAAGAGATTGAGGGGAAACCTGGGGGTTGCGACACAGTGGAGGTCATGGAAAGAGTCTCGGGAACACAGCGGCAGACTTCGGCATAGATTGGAACGGAATATAGACTGAGGGAAAGAGTTGAAGAGAGATACAAATAATTGGGGAAGGGGCTTACTTTCCTGACCCAGCTGAGAGCCTCTCAAACACAGCTGAGATTACTACAGTAAGCAGAGCAGACAACTCACCCACCAGTTACTGAGAGGTGGGAGCAAAGAAAAAAAAAGAAAAAAGCCTAGTGTAAACATGCGCTGACTGCAGCCATTTTCTTTCATACATCCTCCCCCTTATTTTCTTCATCTCTGTCCACTCTTCCTTTACCACACACACACACACACACACACACACACACACACACACACACACACACACACACACACACAAACACACACTCCCTCTCTTGCTGAATCATTCTCTCACACTCTGTCTCACTCACAAGCCCTCTTTTTTTTCTCAGCATACTTACTCTGAAACACTCTGTCCAAGTGCAAGACGTGGCTGCACAGACAAGCAAAAGCAATCCCCCTTTTTTTCTAGACAGCAAAAAATGCTCAGCCCCCTTCCCTTCATCCCCCGCCCTCTCCCACGTCTCCTCTGCTCCTACCAGCCAGGCTGCTGCTGCTGCTGCTTCTCCAAATCCCCAAAAACCCAGACTGTTCCCCTTGAGTGCTACTCAACCCCGGTCCCTGTCTCCTACCAAAAGAGTAAACAAGTTCAAATCCCAGCAGTGTCTCCATCCACCCCCCTCCTCCCCATCACCCTATCCCCCCCCCCCCCCCCATCTCTGAGCGTCTCTGCTGCAGCCGGGACTGTGAGCGGCTGAACAGCCTGTTCTCTTCCCCTCTTTCCTCTGTGGTGATAAATCTCCAGCGTTCAGACGCACCGGCGAGGCCAGAGGAGCCGCAGAGCGCGCCGTGTCATTTCAACCGGCTAACTGGAGCGCTGCCCTGGCTGCTCCACTAATCAACTTTATTATTTTTTTAAAGCTCTCTCTCCCGCACAGGACAAGAAATAAGAGTTCACTGTGGGGCTCCAGCTCTGTTTCACGTGAAGCAAGTTCAACCATTCGATATATTCAAAACCCCTCTGGACCGTGGAAAGGGTGATTCAAAGATTTGGTAAACATTTGGACTCAGGGGCTCTCAATCCTGGAAAAATCTGCAGCTGGGATTTTTAAATCCGTGGCAAGGGATCCCTGCTGACCAGCAGCATCTGTGAGCTGATGGAGTGAGGTGTTGGCTTTCAGCTGCTCTATGGGGTGAACCAGGGGACACAACTGAAAGGATATGAGCTCTGAGGGTCAGCGGTTTTGCCAGGGGGAAGTATGACATCATAATCTGACCTTCTGTTTGGCTATCACGTCCTCAAAGTGCATGCCTCAGTGCAAGACCCCTCACACCCCACCCCACACCACACCACTACCAAACAAGTACCAAAATCGATATCATGATCTTTAAAAATGCATATCTATTGACTTGTTCAAGCTTGTTCAAGGCCAAACTTGTTCAAGGCCAGTTAAATGAAGTATGAGGTGTAATCCCAAACAAACATTCTTGGTTTCAGTGAGAAGCAGGGCAAACAAACATGGGCTAAGACCTGGACTTAGAAGACCAGTGACAATGGGGTCACTTAGCAGACAGTGCCAACACGCTCATCTTTCCTGTTCTTGAGAGTCACATGCACAAACACTCACCCAGGCTAAGCTATTGCCTCATCTCATTATAGTAAACCAATCCCTGAACAGATGCTTAAGGTCCCCTGCAGGATGAAGGGTGGATAACACCAGCTGGGCAAGGTGTGCTCATCTTGCAAAGACCCACTTACCATGTAAACAAAGCCACCAACCGGGTATTATAGTCACTAGATACACCACCGCGCACCACACCAATGTGCCACTCAACACCACACACAGACATTGCTCAAACAATTTGGCGGCCTACCAACATGCCAGGAGATCCATTCCATTTTAATTTGATTGTCTAAGAAGTCGATTCCATGTAGACTAGCTCTACTCTTAATCAGGTCAACAGCATATTTTAATAGTAATCAGCGTTATGACCTCTTTTCTTTCCTCATTGTTTGGCTGCTTGATGAGTTTTCTTGATCAGAAGGACATACTGATGCATAAATAATTCCATGCGAAGAATATTGTGCTGAAGAAACACAAAAAGCCACAGGAGGAGACTCTTGAGGAATATTTATCCAGCAATTAAAACCCATCAGAGGCCAGAGAGGCTAATGCTAATCTGGTAGAAATAGAGTTGGTGGTAATTGCCTTACGTCTAAAAACCACCCTTTGGTTATCAGACCTGAGTGAGCTAGAACACAAACACACGGACATGCTAATAGACAAAGCGTCTGCATGCAAATAGCTGAGCTACACGAGTGGCATCTGTTCTCAGTGCATCCATGTGAGTGCGCTCTCCACAACTGCATGTCCCCAGGGCTGGCTTTAAATAGTGGGCCGTGAAGGAAGTGAGGGGGCAGGAAACTCGACGTTCTGCAGCAGGAACACTAGCAGAGAGTCTGTCACCTCATCAGTGACTCCTGGAGTGGAAGGAGCTGGGCTTCATTTGGACTCCTGGAGGTCCTTATGAAGTGGTCTGTGGCTAAAAGCTATCGTCTGCTAATCTGCTATGTTTATGCCCTGTAGGACCTTAGCTGTGAAGTTGACCAATGGACCGTGACAAAACAAACTCTCACTCTTTCCTCCAGCTCTGCAAGCCGGGCCTCTGTCAACCCCTAGCTTTCTCAGACCCTCCTCCAGGACAAAAACAGACCCCCATTGATGGAAAGAGTGTATAGGGGGCGGGTTGGGGGTTGCTTGGATATAGAGCTGCAAGGGGGTTGGTTCTTTGTGGGGTGGGGTGGGAATGTCTGCTATGTGTTGGGTGTCTACGATGCTCCACTCTGTAAGACCGAGGGTTGAAAAAGGCAGCTGGCAAGACGCTGGCACAGAGTGTCGTAAACAAACACCACCAACAAACAGGCACCATCTTGGGCAAACGCATAAAAACCCAGCTCCTTCTCAGGAGTGAGGTAGCTAATGCATCTTGATGGTATTCAGTTTATGAGCTAGCTCCACAGATTCCTACCAGTTTTTAGTACACCATATACAGAAAGACAAATCGATTAGCCCTGAGGTGTGTTTGTTTAAAACAGCATTTACTCAATACCAGATTAAATTATCAAAGGGAGGAATGTCCCATTTCATTTACACTATCCACAGGGTTCCTGCCTGTGTTGGGTGTCTGAGCTGGGGGAGAGCAGAGAACAGGGGTAGTTATGATTTAAAATGGCTTAGATTATGAAAGGGTTATGTAACGCCACTGAAATGAAAGCATGTGTTCGCAGGAGAAGCTATTGCCTCATTGCGATTGGCTTATCAACAGGTCTACACAAGGCACAAGGCCTCCAATAACTTCAACAGCCCTCCAGCTCTCGGAGTCAAAGCAGGGGGAATAATAGGATGTATGAGAAAAAAGGATGCCATTTTGGGCCCCCATCCAGCTGAAGAAGCAGAGTTGAGATGCAGCTAAAGCCTGGGGTGAGGAGAGGTAAGAGGGGTGGGATGAGTATGGTGGGCATACAGAAACACATGACGTGCCTGCCCCCCCCCCCCCCCCCCCCTCATAGAGAATGCCTGGCTACAGCACCACTCCCCCTACATCCACAACGGATCCCCCTCACCACCACCCCCCACCCCAGTCAGGGGGTCAAGCCACCGCCCGATTCCTGCACAAAAACAAACCACTGTGAACAAAGGCCCTGCTCCACTCAACTGAATTCCTCCCTGGTCACAAAGAGGGAGGGAGGGAGGCAGGGAGGAGGGGAGATAGTGCCTTCCCGGACGATGACGACAGAGGCCTACTGGAGTGGGCGATTCCTCTAAGGCCAGAGTCTGACATGGGAAATTAAAAAAGAATACAGAATTTCAAAATAGGCCTGTGGCTTTCTATTAGGGGGCATCAGCATAGCCCAGCTTTTCCCCTCAGCTGACAGCCCAGCAGCTTGTGTGACAGATACCTGGATGCCGCCCATGTGACAGGGAGGTAATCCCTTGCGTTGCAGACAGCTTTAAGCAGGGGTTTTAGATGCACACCCTCCTGGCACACTAACTGACTGACTTTACGGACCGTAGTCAAACTCATTCCTCTATAAAAGAGAACTGTATTTTGGGAATGCAAGGCTGGCACTGCCCATTCAGTCATACGTGCGTGCCACCCCGGGAATCCAGCAATGCTGGTCCTGACCCACCCCCTAACTCCACCCCAACCCACTTCATTGCTGTGTGTCGGCCCCCTGGAGAGAGGAAGATTAACACATGACAGAGTTGGTTAACCCTGGACAAAGAATGATGCTAATCCTGCTCCACTGTCCTCCAGCCCAGTCCAGTGCAGAGAGAGGGCGAGAGAGCAAGAGAGGGTAAACAGAGGGGGGAGTGGACGAGAGATGTGAAATGATAGATGAGGGAAAGAGAGAGCGACAGCCGAGAGAGAGAGCGCGCGTGCGCGAGAGAGACGGGGGGGGGGGGGGGGGGCGTTGTGGGTAGGGTGGCAGAGATGCTGTGTTCCATTCAATTTCTAAAAAGTGTCCATCATCATTAGGGAGACACAATCCCACAACAAACTTTCCTGCTGGGGCTGGCCACTGGGTTGGCTAGGAGTACCCGAGTGATCTTGACTGGGTAAATATTGATTCCCACTGAGAAAGTGCTTGAGTGACTCTCCATATGGTGCACTGTGGCACTACTGAACCAGAGAAGGGGAGATCTCCGTTCACATCAGCCCTCCCAAGAGGTTTCCTGCAGGGATCCAGAGGAGCAACAAGGCGGAGATAATGGGGACTGAAGCCCTAATCTGAACCCTGAAGAGAAAAAACACAGTGCCATTGCCCAGTTTGTGTCAGCAGTAGGTCCCTGCTGGATGGGGGAATCAATGAATCAATTAGACGGTGCCTGATCAGAGGCAGCTGGTGGGGGTTTGATTACGGCCATCAGATCCAGTTCTGGGGAACACAGGGTGACATCTGGACTGAATAGTGAAACCAATCCTCAAGAACAAAGGTTGGCATAAATATACAAACAAACAAACACAGACGACTAGAAATGCACATCCTGCAGTGCCTGCCCCCCGATAATCAGATTAGGTTCTTCTGATAACTCAAGAGCAGACACATTCAAAAAGAATCAGACCCCCTGCATGTCTTCTAGCGTTGGAAAACTCTATAAATCAACATAAGGCAGCCCAGGACACATAACCTATAACCTAAACCTTTATTTTAAAGTGACAGTGCACCAATAATAAGTATAGGCCTACATCATCATAGGCATTCAGTACTTTAGTACAGTATCTTTTCAACTGAATATGAAAGAAAAGAAAAACTCGCTGCATAGAAGTGCACAAATGAACTGTCTGTATACGTATTAGTCTATTTACTATTACTACTAAATAAAAAAGACAAAATGTGTGTTAAAATATTAGTATTATAATGTTATAATACAAACATAACATTATTTCATGATAAAATTACTACTAATAAAGTAAAGTAAAATATTCTATAAAATAAAAACACAGAGGGTCTCATTTCTGCATGCACAAGCGCACCGCTGATGACAACAATCGTAGGGGAAACATAATTAAGATCTCAATATTGACCAAAATAATCGTGATTATGATTTTTGCCATAATCAAAAAGTCCTACAGGACATGGCCAGGGCTTGGCTTTGGGAATGAAAGTAGTCGCAGTAGGCTCTACAACTGTAATATCTCCCTAATGGCTAACGTTTTCCAGGACTAAGTGTAGCCTTCTGCCACACATGGAAGACATGCAGGGGCCATTTTCTGTATTATGTGACAGACAGCCAACTATAATGCCCGGATAAAAGACAGAAACATTTTAACCAGAAGGTATGCGGAACAGAATAGATATCTTGTATGACTGTAGGCAACTGCCTCCCTAACGTACAATAACTAAAAAACAGAATTGCTCGGTCCTGCCTCTGAAATACAATATGCCCTTCAGCAACTGGCAGCAGCATGACGCCCATCACAAACTGGTACAAAGATACATGAGAATGTTTTTGTTATCTTTTAAAAACACACAACAATAGAGACCACAGACATTTGACATCAACAGAGAGGGGCATGTGGCGGCAAAATTGGGGTATCGTGGATCGCTGTGGTCAACATTATCTCCCTGTGCACACCCTGGTGCCAGTTCAGTTGATCCTTCAGGGCCGGACGGCCATGACAACTGTATCTGACCTAGCTTAGGGTGTGCTGACCACACGTGGCAAAAGCTACAGAAAGAAGGTCGCTATAAGCCCAGGATGCCTTGGGAAGCCTGAGTCATGCCCATACACCGCAGGCATGGGCATAATTCATCTTCATTCAGTGACACACACAAAAACCACACTAACAATCTCTCCTTTTACCCAGTAGCCTGCAGGGCTTATGCTGTGTTGCAGAAAAAAATAATAGGTCTTAAATTGAACTAGAGATCATGGGATTCCATATTTTGGAATCAAAACAAGGGATGTTTATTTTACCATGGTGTTTAGAGCTTTTAACAAGACGTCGGAGGTGATGAATTTTCTCATAGTCACTGTAAAACTATCGGCAGGGGTTATGAACTTAGTAACAGCACATCAGCAAAAATATTAAACTGGAGAAGATGATGTGTCACAATCAAAATAATAATAGCCTAGTTCTTGTTAATCTATGGTTGAAGAAATAGCCTACTGAACCTACTCAAATTAATTTGCTGATCCAAACTGTGAATTTAATTTATCTGACCGATAGGCCTATGAATGATAAATCCGTCAACATCAACGTCTGTGACAACCACTTTTCAACTTTATAGGATGACCGGTGAAATCGAATGACATGGTGCACAGACACAACTGGTGCTCTGTCTTCTGCGAAATATGACAGTGGGCCTAGTCCCCTGATATATTGGGGAACACAAAATAAGTTTGAAACTTTTGTTAATAGCCTACATATGAGCTGTTATACTCTGATGTATTTTAGCCACAGCCCGTCTCTAGTAGACCTGAACTACTAGACATGCCAAATCATTCTGACCGACGGACGAGTGGGCCTACACACAGGCTAATGTTGGCCTTATTAGTCGCCCGAGGATGCTATTAATTTTGGAAAGCATCCACGCCACCCTGCAGATCATTTCAGAATATCGACCAACCCTTGTCGGTAATAAGGCTACCCCCTTGAATCGTTTTATCCGACTGACGAAACCATGCATAACAAGGCAAAGATAGGCTTGCGGGCAGCTCAAAACATCATTGTTAATTCGTGATCGTATTTGGCAGTAAGGCTCGACAGACTTTCATCGCTTTTATGCTGATGGGTGTTGCTGAAGCTGGAATCATTTAACTCTTTTCTGACCCGCTGAACGTTTCAGAATGGTAAATCCTACTGGTATTTCAGTTCATGTTCACTTTATCACCTCACTAATGGCATGCTAAAGAATCCTGGCATCAATAAAGGTAACGTAAATACGACCTGGTATAAACTAAGGCGAGTGAGTGTAGCCCAATACTAACCGAGTGGACAACTAAATTAATAGCGCTAAATTACCCATCCCTTCGCCTGAGGCGGGTCAATGGATCCGCTACGCTCAGAGCAAGCGAGGCACCCACTAAAGAACAATAGATCTCAGCAACATGGAATTGAGAGGGAGAGTAAAGTTTATTTGAGGAGTGGTGAAACACTTTTCGAAAATCGTTTACGCAAAGCTGAAAATTACGATGTGATCTGTCTACACGACACGTTACAGACCTTCCAATTCATCCGACCTTGTAAAAGCAGCTCTCTGAATGAGTCAGATCAGTACAATATAGCCACACCATATAAACGCAATCTACTAGCCTACCACCGCCCTGTCTGTCCCCCTCCATTTCCATCGAAGCTCGAACGTGATGGGTTCCTCCCTAGTGAATATTTAGATTGAAGTGCGTGTGGATTGTTAAGTGAGTAGGCCTAATAGATAGTCGGATTTGAAACAAAGGGCTTTAACAAAACATAACATCGTGAAATGTGACAACGATACAAATTCACCGGAAACATTTTCCAGCTCTAAATTCAGCTTTGTAAATAAGGCTACCAGTAGGCTATTAGTTAACTAAATATCAACCATTGTAACTCGTGTGTTTCAATTCGTACATAGGGTTCTGCAAATTCTTGTAACAGGCTGTGGCAATGAGCTTCCAGCCTACGTCGTAGTTGAACACAATCCATTATTTGCGACAGACGATTTCAACTCTAATGTTGCATTGTAACACATTTCGGCATAGCACAGGGTTTTACTGTCACCACAAATGTCAAGTAAAAGAAAGACAACCGGTTTACTATACAGCGTGTCAGCCATTCACCTATCCTTACCTCTTAAAGCAGTTCTTCCTTTCAGCAAGCTACGCCCAAAAGTTGTCTATCCTTGGCTGTCTAGATGGAATCCACAGATAATCTGAGCTCGACAAAATTGAACAACCCTGTCGTACACAGCGCTCTATGAGCTAAACGGTGAATCTGACCCGCCAAGAGACCCTTTCTGTACCGCCGTTTTCAGGAGTAATGTGCACGTCGCTACCAAAGAATGGGACAACGCTTTAGCAGTCCACGCACACTCCTTGGGGCGAACGGATGGACGGGCGGTACAGAGGGTTTTACCAAGGCGAAGCGCGGGGGTGAAATTGAAAGGGATGAATAGCCAAGGAGCTTCGGTTTCTCTCCTCCGCGCCCAATCAGAGCAGCGACTCTGATTTATTCAAATGAAGGATGATGTCATGCTTCGGACCACCCCACGGTCGTTCACCCTTTTTCTCTAAACCCTAGCACCCTTCTCCTTTACCGTACCCCTGTTCCTCCTTCCTCCTCCTCCTTCTTCCTCCTCCACCTTCCTTCACTCGCGTTTTTACCCTGTAGCTTCTCTTGACCTTAAATCTTCATTCTCACGATTGCAACAGTGGGCCAGATCAGGGGTACACACACACTTACCAACATAAGATTCAGCCTATACCTTTTACACTTATTTTTTAATATAAGTTTTATACTATTAACCTATTGTATGCTATTATAGTCTTACCCTTCTATATGTAAAATAGAAAGAGGACGGAGTGTAGCCTACTTTCAATATTACCTTCAAATTCTTCACAGCAAGTGATGTCCAAAAACTTTAATAAGCAGCCTATTCATTGAATATATTTCCTAATTCCCCTATGTTCACTCCAACCCCACCCCCACCCAGTCTTTCCAAACAAAGACTACCATTAATATATGCGAGTAGGCTGTTAAAACATGAGAATGTTTTCTTCTATGTCCTCTGTAGACAATCATTCAAGCACCTTGTGCAACAATAATATTCCCTCACGACTAGTTGGGGCAATGAAGGGAGATAGCTTATTGAAACTTGATTGTTAACGACAGAGGCTGAAATAATTATGGCTTGATCAGAAATAGATTTGTATACGCAGATGTCAAATGAGACTCACAAACACAGACACACACAAAGATACATACCACTGTCTGTCCAGCCTCTCCGCTGTTATACAAGCCTTTGTTTCCCTGTTGCTCAGCTCCCTCAGCAGGGTGGGCTCTGTCTGTCTGTGTGTTCCAAGAGTCCCAGTCTGTCTGTCTGTCTGTCTGCCTGTCTGATCGAGCAGGGAGTTTGTGTGAGCTCTGAACCAGCTAATGGGCAATTTGCCTGGTCCTCTTCAGCTGTCTCTAATGTGAGTATTTGTTTTGCCAAAATGAAGAAAATCCCCCTCCTCCTTTCATGTCTTTTTTGCAAATGTCTGTATGAAAGTATCCTGTCATTGGCTCAGGCTTAGGTGTTAATTCAGAATCCATTTGTTGTTTTTTTGTGTGTTGTTTTTACTACCTTGCCTTGATATGTCTGGTTGAGTCATGATTTCAAAATTACTTCATGCTCCCTCCCTTTTTTAATGGGCATGTAGTGCTTAGATCATAGAATTGAGTGTTTTATCCTCAGTTGTCTACAGTCTGACCAGCTAACAGGAGAGTACCTGTGAGAGGTGATGGGATACTGAGTGGACAAGGCAACACTGTGCACTTGCCAGCGATAGGTGGGTTGGCAAGGGATGCAGGGGGAAGAAAACAAAGGGAGGAATTTTTTTCCCCAGAGCAAGAGAGCGGTGGCTTGAGGCTCTCAGGGAGGCAGGAAGGAACCGGGAAGAGGGAGGAAGAGGCTGGGAAATGTAACCGCCATTCAGTCCCCCATGTTATTTATCGCATTGTTTTCCCCCTCCGCCTGCCTGCCACACAGCTGGGCCAACACTGCATCACAAAGAAGCATTCTGGCAGATTGACAAGCATACACCGGCAGGGCTGTGGCACTAGGAACAGCCAATACACACATACACATATACACACACACACTCAATTGGGTTATGAGTATGAACACACTCCTGGCTACACACACAAAAAAACAAAAGCGATGGACGTGCTGGAAATTTGAAAAACAGGGAGCAGAGATTCTGAGCGCACCTATAGCTTCACCCCTACTGTGCCCAGCCGGTTGGTGCTTATGACACCACGGGAGGAACAGCGTGAATGAAGCCTGCCATCACACAGGTTAGCACATGCCGATACTGCTGTTAATTAACACCAGTTCCCATGAGGGAACAGGACATGCTCATGCTGCATAGAATTAGCATATAGAAGACTGCAGTGGAGCTTGTGTATGAGCAACCAATATGGTATATATATATATATATATATATATATACTATATGTACTGTATATATATAATTGCTGTTGTAGCTACATAGCGTAGTATATAATACATTATATAGTATACAATGTTGAATATGATGAGCTTTAAACATGACATTAAACAAGATATTATAATTCAAGATAGATAATTCAAATGATCAGTTGATCTCAAATCAAGTATAATAAACAATATGATTCATGATATATTAATGTTACTGAGGAATCCAAAATGCTTGTTTGGGAAACCATCCTAAGTTCTAAATCTCAAGAGAAATGCTTTGTACCCAGCTTACTTAGTCATTGAAGCTTCTGGCAAATAGGCATTGCCTTGAAGCCAGTTAACGGTCTGGGCTCAGCAATTCTCACTGATGGTTTCTCGTAAGTGGCCTGGTCTGGCCACATCCTGAATAAATAATACATGATTCTGCTAAAGGGCGATGGACGAGCACTCTCCCAACGCTGATACAGAGACCTGCATTAACAGCCCTGAGTGGACATATCAGCTGGACTGACCTTTCCATCTGCCTCTTCTTCCTCATCCATTTGTGTGGGTCCATTTACCCCAGGCTCAGATTGGCTTTTGTGTGTGTGTGTGTGTGTGTGTGTCTTTCCTATCTAGTCCTTGTATAACAAGCCACTGTCTTTCTTTGGATTATACAGAAATATTTAACAAGGAAAAGTCCCACCTTTTTTCTCAGCTGCCAGACACAGTTCCCACAGCTGCTGATGAGTGTCAGACTAAGTCCACCACGCTGAGTCCAGACATCTGTTTTCTTTTCTTCGATAGCGTCTCTTAGTCCTTTCTTTTTCCTTTCAACACCTCCTCCTTTTCTGTCATTTCCCCTCCTCCCTCTCTGTCTTGACCAGACGGGTATTGATTGAGCTGGGCTGAAAGTGCTTGTAGTCGCAGCCTTGGCTCCAAGCTCTCTCTGGTGGATTCGCAGAGCAATTACAATGTGCTGTGAGACTGCCTACTGGGCAGCAATCCAAGGTCCACTCAGCTAAGTAAGCATCTGAAGCACGGGAAATATGAGCAACACACCAGCACCACAACTAATAACAGTCTACATTGTAACATTCCTAGAAGATAAGGTTAGAGTTCTAGATCACAGGTAATACAGTGACTCAAATGATCACAAAAAGTCAACTGATTGAATCAGACTTATCGTGAATTAGACTAGATTACAACTGCTCTAGATACCTATGCAAGAATTACTCTTATCCATTAACCACAAGATACAATAAGAAGACCGACACATTGAAACTTGTTTAACATTTTTACTGATCACTCAGCAGTGGAAAGATAACAAGTTAAAATATTTGATCATTAAACCCATACGTTCAAATGGTCATCACGCTAAATTTCAACAGTCTCACAGTAAAGAACCTTACAGCTTTGAAAAGTTCAACATGTTATAAGCCTATAAACAGGAATTTGGAGAAAACTTGGATTTTTTTTTTTTGTGTAAAACATCCTGGAGGCCTTATTCCTGACAGGGAGATTATTTTATATTATGAGTGAACAAAGGCCATGGCTTGCAGACAAACTTCAGAATCTGTGACGCTGCTAACCAAGTTTCGTGCAATATTATGTAAATGTGAAAAATCAGAATCGCTTTCCTTGAAGGTATGCTTATAAAGAAATTATTTTAAAACAAACATTTACATATTGTGTACTTGAATGTGCTGCAGAATATTTATGACATACATACATACATACATTAACATTGATGAAAGGCATTATTTAAATTGGAACTATGGGATATGAGAAATTCAAATACAAAATAAAATAAAAAAATCTTGAATTAATAAGTGTATTATTTCCAATTTATAGCAAGATACATGTTTTTAATATAAGTCAATCTGAGGTGTACATTCCCTATACAGCTGCAGACTGTGGCATACACTTTTTATTTAATGTCCCTTTGAACATGCCCCTCTGTAGAACTTTGTAAACATTGCAAATATTTTACAGTTACTAGAGCGTCCTGTGATCCTGATTTTGCAAGAGCTTAAGTGCAAATTGTGAACTAATTCTATATAAATACAACATAAATTAATACATTTACCTAGTAAAGTACCTTCTCAGTAATGTTGTTTCCAACAAACTGTTCACACAAAGCATATTCACATAATCTTTTCATCTTCCACATGAATTTCCCTGAAGACAACTGAATTTTTTTCCCTGTCTTGTCAAAACATAAGCATATCAAAAGTCTTTTCCATTTAAAAAAAAATTAAGTAAAAGAAACATAAATTATACTAAAGTAATTTAGTGTGTGTGTGTGTGTGTGTGCGCGCGTGTGTGTGTGTTAATGTGTGTGTGTGTGCGTGCGTGCGTGCGTGTGTGTGTGTGTGTGTGTGTTAATGTGTGTTTGTGTGTGTGTGTGTGTGCGTGTGTGTTAATGTGTGTGTGTGTGTGTGTGTGTGTGTGTGTGTGCGCGTGTGTGTGAGTGTGTGTGCGTGTGTGTGTGTGCGTGTGTGTTAATGTGTGTGTGTGTGTGTGTGTGTGTGTGTGTGTGTGTGTTAATGTGTGTGTCTGTGTGTGTGTGTGTGTGTGTGTGTGTGTGTGTGTTAATGTGTGTGTCTGTGTGTGTGTGTGTGTGTCTGTGTGTGTGTGTGTGTGTGTGTGTGTTTTCTTTTGTTCACAAAGTGGAGTCATGGCTTATGAACAGAACACACAAAACCACCGGCCAGTCTTGTGTGTGTCGGGCGCAAGGTGTTTATGAAAAAGCACACAAAGAAACAGACCCAAAAACACGAGATGTGAAAAAAAGCTGCATGAAGAGTGCGTGTGCTTCCAGGTCCCCCATCAGCTCTCCCCTAAGACTTCTCCAAAGGGAAGTCTCTATTGGCTATGGATTGAGCACCAAGGCTTCCAGCTGCTGGTGAGTGAGGAGTGAGTGAGTGCTGCTGCGGGGTCACCTCGCTCAGAGGCCCATCAATATTGATGAGCACCAGTGGCTGCAGGGCCCGTCTACCTCCTCTCCGCTGTCATCTCATCAAGAGGAGGGGAAGATAAAAGACAAGACAGCAGAGCAGCGGAGTGGAAAGCTCTGAGCGACCTGGGGGGGTATGGGGGGGTATGAAGGGGAAAGGAATGCGGTGCTGAATTTTAAACAGCATTTGGTGAGCGCCGCCTTTTTTTTTTTTCCTGACACGGTCCGTGAGTGTGTGTACTCGCCAAAGTCATGGTCTGCTGGCGGTGAAGAGTCTAAAAAGAATATAGCATTAATCATCTGCTGTTGATGCAAATTGATCAGGGGTTCAGGTCAGGTATACACAGCTGTTTGCCACTGGCTCAGAGAATGCAGATGAGACAGCAAGAACGAATAGGACTATTCCTCTCTTACTCGTCACATATTCCCCTTAAAATATCCATTCCAAAGTAAAAAAGTAAATTCAAGTAAAATAATATAACAAATAGTACATACACACTGGGCTAGATTGGTGCGGTCCAACTGAGCACACTATTCATCTGAGACAATGCTATTGTGTCTTAATGCAAGATAACAAGTAACTTACTACGGTCCATTTTGGTACAAAACAATGAACTGCTCTACTACATTGGCGTAAACTGTTATGAATTGTGGGTAAAACCAAACCTCAACCTTCACAACTGAGCCTGAAATAGTAATCAGCATCTGCCATTGGTGGTAGGGAGGGAGCAACCCTCGACCAGTAGAGGGCAGTGTAACTTCATGTCTACAAGCACTGGTTGGTAAGAAAAACTCACAGAAATACTACAATGTATATGTACATGCTAGCTATACGTGTGTTAATGGTGAGCAGATACACCATGATGCGTGTTCCTCATGAGGAAAGGCATGCAGAATTTGCTCTTGTCTAATGACAAACATCATCCTTTCCCTCCCTTTGTGTTACCTTCAAATTCCACTCAGTCTCCACATAAATATGAACAAACAAACAAACACATTCACACAGACCTACAGACAGCAGACAGGCCTACAGACAGACAGACCGGCAGACACACACACACACGCAGACGCACACGCAGACACACACACACACACACCACACACACACACACACACACACACACACTCGCACACACACACACACAGCAGTCCCTCACTGGTCATAACAGCAGAACAGAGAGCAGGATGTGGCCTCAGGTCCACGGAACTTCCCAGAGGAGGGTGTATCAGTGCACTGTGCTATGAAGGCGTGCAGTTCTGTAATGTGTGTTGGGTCTTGGGCTTGCTGCTGTAGACGAAAACACAGAAATGCGGGTCAGAAAGGGTCAAATCATGGCTATAATTTGATGTGTTTCTGTTTAATTTTTTGTATTTTATTTCTGTCTTTCTGCCAAGCAAAACTATCTCTGAGAAAACGTAGTCCACATCGTTCATCTAAGTAAATATAAATCTTTGTCTACTGCATGAAAACGGCTTGTTTTTTTATTCTTGTTTTAACTCACTTTCTATACAAATCACTTATAAAACTAATAAAAACTATTCTACATTACACGGTTTTCATCTAAGCTTAATTTGTCAAACCTTTCACTTCTACCTCAACCTTTCTGTTTTGCTCTAAACAAGAAGTGGGAACAGACCACAAACCACAGTGCTTTTATTATCACACAACCCAAAACAGGCAACCCAGAGGGCAAGCAGGTGTAATCTAGCTTCAATGCCAAGGCCCATGTGGAATGTGTATTCATATATGTGAGCATGCCCTACTGTCTTTCTCGTTTGCGCTCTCACCATGATGGTGTCATAGGCTCCAGTGATGAGAGCGATGAAGAGCGACAGCACCATGTAGATGAAGAGGGAGATGAAGGTGTAAAGGTAGACTTGGCTGAAGACCCACACCAGGGCGCTGCTGTGCTCCAACTCTGCAAACGTTGCGAACATGTCGTCCCCATTGATCAGCGAGAACAGGCACTCTGACACCGTGGACAGTGACCGAAACTACAGGGGCAGAAATGCGCAGGGCTTAAGAGTGAGAGTGCTTTCACATCCTCAAAACTGTATAAGTAGTTTCCACTTTGTGGTTCGGTTATACACAATTCAGTTTCATATCAATCACTTTTACCCAGTAGCAACAGTGGACAAAAACCTTTAGCAGTGTATTTGCCTCTTTAATACAGATGCAATGATCTGTTATTTGTAGTGATAGGAGAACCCCAAAATTCCATTACCACACAAAGATCTATCAATCCCTTAATACATGTATAAAAAATAGAATGTGTGAGCCGTTACTTTACCTTGACATGGTACGGTCCAAGCACAATCCAGCCACAGAAGCAGTAGCCCATGTAGATGGCAGCAGCACAGCAGCAGAAGCGAATGACATTGGGGAATGCAGCCCGCAGTGTCACAATAAGGATCTGAGGTGCAGAGGTGACACTCTCTATCATAACATCTAAAGACTAGGCTGCAGTCAGATAAGCATGAGTCAATGACAGACTATATTACATGTCATGAGTCAATGACAGACTATATTACATGTCATGATAGACGATAGCAGAATATATAACATGGCATGAGTCAAAGACAGACTATATAACATGTCATGAGTCAATGACAGACTATATAACATTTCATGAAAGTCAATAACAGACTATATAACATGTCATGATAGACAATGACAGACGATATAACATGTCATGATAGACAATGACAGAATATATAACATGTCATGAGTCAAAGACAGACTATACAACATGTCATGAGTCAATGACAGACTAAATAACATTTCATGAAAGTCAATAACAGACTATATAACATGTCATGATAGACAATGACAGACTATATAACATATCATGAAAGTCAATAACAGACTATATAACATGTCATGATAGTCAATAACAGACTATATAGCATGTCATGATAGTCAATAACAGACTATATAACATATCATGGGACAATGACAGACTATATAACATGTCATGATAGAATTCATTAGCATTCATGTTTATTGCATTCCTGCATTTAGCATTCATGTCATATATTTTCCTTTTGTTCACTTTCTTTTGTGCGATCAAAAACCACATCTCTATTCCTTCAAACTCAGTTCTGTGATGAAAAGTTGGCTCAGGATCACAAGCCAGAACCAAACTGGAGGTCCGTTTAAAAAAAATCGTAAGAGGGTCATTTGGGAGCTGAATTTGAAAATGAGGGACTGATGCATACATGCCGTGCAAAAACAAACACTACAAAACAACACATAACCAACTTGCAATACTTGCATTGTATTTCTGGAAGAAGCTGAGGTATCGGATAACTCCGACCCACACCAGCAGAGTAGATGTGCCAAGTAAGATTCCACACAGGTCGTAGGAGGCAATACCCTGTCATTGGCACAATTATTCACAAAAATTACGGCTTTTATTAATACATTAATGATAAAATGGTAAATGATAAAACTTTGGATTTCTCTTTATTTAACTTTATATTCAATGTAATATCCATTACCAGTTCATACATATGGACACAGATACCACATCAAACACTAACATTGACTTAGTGAAAACAACATAATAATTTGAACTTTACACACAGCAGTGATTTACATCAGTTGTCCTTTAGTCATTCATTAACAGGTGATTTTAAAAAGCTGCCTTAAGCAAAAGTCTACCTCAGTATTATCTTGTCATCAATACTGTGCTCTGAATATAGTAATGTTATGTGCATGAGCAAATTATTTGACAAACCTTGGACTCAATGCCAATCTTAATGAAGCTGCCAATAATGGTGAGCACATCGCTAATGATGAGCAGGAGGTACCAGCCATTGATGAACTCCATCCTGTCCCCCCAGCACACACTGCGCGCCAGCCTTTGTCTGAAGAACTGCACACACTCCTGCAGAAAGAGGGGTAGAGACGGAGAGAATGGCAAATTGTCTGTTGAGTCACTGTTGTTGCAAAAAGGAAAAGCTAATTCAAAAGAATTCCGATAAACTTGAACTCATCTTGCCAGACCGACCTCGTCTTACTTAAAACATCTATGATAAAATAACATCCCCACTTAAATGAGCCCCACTTCACAATCATTTATGATTCAATTTGGACCAAATACCATACAGATACCATGCATCTGTAACTTTATCATCATACTACCAAGACTTGCAGACTGTGACCAGTGAAAAGTTTGTATGGTGACAAACCGTGTATCCATCCCACCATCTATTGAACTGCCCAACAATCTATTTTCCCCTCAGTCTCACATGTTGCAGAAGCACTCCTCTGAGGATGGACCGGCCACAGAGCACGAGCGAGAGCACACACACCACGGCCACAATAATGTCAAATGCCACTCGTGCATAGTTGTCCCCTGCACAGAACACAAAGAAAAACAGAGGGGAGACAAAAGAAGAGGGTATTTGGGGATGAGCGAGTTTCAGAAGAACCAGGAGGAATGGATCTGAAGCATAGGGGGTAGGGAAGCATACTTAATGGTAGGGAAACCTTGGCAAGGAGCTGGGAAAGTCACATATTCCGTCACCATGTTGGTGGCACAAAGAGCCTGTTCGTGCATTGTCAAAGCACAAACCCGCTGTCAAAGCAAACACTTGCAAAAGAAAAGGCCTCACCATGTCCAGAGACGCTTGGGTCTCGACATTCCTTTATGGTGGCCCGGTTCTGGAGGCTGATCTTGACCCTCCCGCTATGAGCCTGGTTGTCCAGCAGGATCTGTCAAACAACAGCACACAGCAGACATGACTCATTGTATCTACACCAACAAAGTATGACAAATGTGTATAAGCATTCCTGAAAGAAATTACACTTTTACATATCATGAAGGTTTTGGGCAATTATTAAAAATTAAATGGACTGGAATTGAAATGGAATTTACCTTAGCAATTTCAACAAAAAACAGTGGGGGAAGGGGGGTTATTTCACGGTATGGGTCAAGGTAATGTGTTGATGATAACTGTTCCTAAGATGGATAATATGATGGAACACGTAGTGGGGGCAGGCGTGACAAGTATTCCTCTGGGAACAACTGAAGTTTTACAAGTTGATTTCAGCGCAGCCAGACACATACATACACCCTTCCTCCATCATAAAGGGAGCATCATTCATCATTGGATTTTTGTGCTGAATCAACACTGCTACTTTCAGGTCTTTGAAATGGTTTAAGAAGAAGAGTGAAGAAGAGTGTTCATCAAACATCAGTTTTAACCCTCTAATCATGATTCCCACTAACATGTAAGATGAATCCCCCTCCAATCGCCCCCGACATCATAATATCTGAAGGAAAAGTATAGGAAAGCCATAAAGTAGACTTTACCGTGATGCAGAAGGTGTAGCAGTCAGGGATCTCGTTATTTATAATAGTCTGAAGGTTGATGGCCTTCAGCTGGAAGTCGATGGTTACATTTATCAGCCTGTAGAATGAAGAGGATAATAGTAGGTTCCACATTTGAGAACACAACAGTTTGTTTGGAAAATATCATATATCAACACACAAGCAGAAGCACAAAACAATAAGTCTTTAGTAATTGGGAGAACTGTTCTGTTCACCAATGTCATCAGTGAATATTGTCTGTGGTTCCACAAATGTTATAAATAGAATATTCTGTCATTTGATTGAGCATGTATCATAGAGAGAAACCGAGAAAGAGAGAGAAAGGAAATAGTATGAAAGAGTGTGTTTGTGTAAAAGGGAGATATTTACTTGTGAAATTTAAGGGTGAAGTTCTTATAGTCTTCAGTGAGAGTTGCAGTGGGATCTGGAGGGGGGTTCACTCCTATGCAGTCTGGGTAAAGGCAAAGAAAGGTCATAGATTCAGAAATTCAAACCAACTATTGAGTTTGTGCACACTGGTGTAGCCCATATAGTCACAATGCAAATATTCACAGGAATATAAATCATGACATGCAATATTTTCAATTTAAATAGTTGCACTGTTATATTTAAATGTACTCTAGTTTAACACGTTTAATAAAAAATACTAACACCTACAGTATAAGAATGATTCCATGTATTTGTGTTCATTCTCATGACTTACTGATATTTTACACTACCATTTTATCATTATAGAAACCACAGCCAACAGGTGCAGCAAACACTGTGTTTCCCCAAACAAAAGTTACTTATTTAATTTGAGCATTTTTCCAAGGAAATGACCTTGGTAGAGTAGCGGCAGACTCACAGATTCATTTTTAAAGTAGTCAACTAGCTCAAATCTTTCTCAAATGTAACATTTATAATATAATTTAATCTTAAAAGAGAAATAATTAAACTTTCTTGATTACATTACATTTCCAAAATAAGCAGTTTTACCAGTCATGATACGTGGGTCAATATCATAGGTGTCATTGACAGGATCGATGTGACCCTTCTTGTAATAGTGCTGACAAAGGGTTAGCGCACTGCCATTCACACCCACACCCGGCACATAGGCATAGCGGCCAACTGAGGTGTCTGTCAAAGCCAGGTACTAGAGGGTCAGAGAAGAGGAAGGTTTGATTCAACACTGGGTGGAACATGCAGTAACCGTGACAAAGTACACTAGGATGTGTCAGCAAATCAGGGCTTGTCTAAGAGCTGTGAATGTATCTGAATGTTTAGGCTGACATCCCCAAATAGAAGCTTTCCCTATGATGATCTCTCAATCGTTCCACTTCAACACCATTTTCCCACCCCACAGCTTATGTCAGCTGTTCCCCCCTTTGATGACTTTCTATTGGGCACCGTTCTCATTGACCTCCTTGACTATTTATAGTTTCTCTGCAAAGTGTGTCAGAATTTTACTGGTACTTGGCGTCACTGAGAACTGGTAACATTACAATAACTAGACGTAACGCAAAGCGTTACAAAATATGACCGCCGAACTGTTCAGTAGGTTTTAACACAGAATGAGTCATGGTTGTCAGTGTGTTAGTGTGTTTTTATGTGTTTTGTGTGTGTACATTGGTTTGTGTTTCATTTTTATGTAAAGGATGTTAGAGGAATTATTTGTGATAGATTTTGATGATTTGGTAATGTAATGTTTTGTGTACTACTTTTTTGTGGATTGTTTTGGTATATTTTTCTTTTGCAATGTAGTTTGTTAAAACAGGTCACATAAAGAGGTTTGGAAACAAAGTGAAGTTTCCAACCACCAACAGGTGGCGCTATAGGTGATATCAGTCAGGCATATGTACGGATTCGGACCAGCGTCCACCCTAAGACATTTTCTCTGGATCAAACAATGTTTGCAAGAGTTATAAGAGACTTTGGGCCTGATTTACTAATATGCGAGCGCTTCTTAATCTGCGTTCGCAAATTAACGCACGGTGTTTTTGCGCATTTTACTTGGTATTTATCAAGCCAGATCTGCGCTGGGCAAACTGTGCTTACTCCGCCCTTTAAAGAGCCTGATTTACTAAGATTGATTTGCGAACGCATCTTTGCCAGGCGCACATTAACGCACGGTGATTCCCCGCATTTTCCGTGATATTTATCAAGCCAGATACGCGCTGGGCAATCATTATTTAGCGCACCGTTAAAAGACTGGAGAACTTGCCAGCAAGTTACTGCCACCATGGAGATTCGAGGAAGAAAAAACTAAGGTTCAGCGAATAGATAGCGAATAGATAGCGAGATAGATATATTGGTTCACGTTCGCTCAATCACTGAACCTGACTCAATGGGTTATATTGTTGTTTTGCCCGCCATCATCTACAGCGAGATGTTTAAAAGAACACGATTATAAATAATATGCTATTGGTGGCATTAATGCATAAACTGTATATTATAACAATATATATGTGTACATGGCGAGATTAATACGTTCTACAAGGGACATGGGTTCACTACAATATATCCCCACTGAAACAAATACATTTACCAAGTAGACAGGCCTCTCCAAAATCACCGTTGCTCAATCATGGATAAATGGCACTATTCCGAAAGATAAAACTGTCATGGACAGACCACTTCCACGTAAGTAATGGTCATGTTGGCATCACATATGACCTGGACATTCATTGAATATGTGTGCTTTCTGTTTCGGTAAACGTGTTCGCGGATTGAAGGTGGGACTGTTTGCATGTGGGTGCGATCAATTTCTCCAATTACGTTCGGAAAGTTTAATTTCATATATATGAATATATGAATTATACGAGTTGAAACAAATATTTCTGTTCGCTGTCTCTGTCTATGTCTTTGCCTTGCTGCTGCCATATCAACGTTTTCAGACTCAGTGGAAATGCGCTTGGTTAAGACGTGCTTTTATGAGGCGGAGAATTAGCCTGCAAATCAGAGATGTGCGCTCGCCGGGCAGTTTAGTAAATACCACGCAGTTCATCATTAGGCGCACTCCTCCCATTAAATAGCGCTACACGCCTACGTTACCACCCACGTTTCCGAACCATCCCACCTGTTTGCAGGTACACACCCTCAAAGCGTTAATATGCGCTGCGCCAGCTTAGTAAATACCGTTTTTCGTTACGACCGCTATTTTACGCCAGAAAATGGGCGCAATCCTGTTAGTAAATCAGGCCCTTTGTGTTTTGTTGCAAGCACTGGCAAGTTGGCAAAGTTTGAGGGTCTGCCACGCCCACACCTTCCGACTAAAGAGAAAATCCAATATAACTTTAAGTCGCCCATGGCTGAAGAGTAGCCGGACCACATTTCAAGGCGTTACCATTAAAGCTGTCGGAGGAGTTCGATCAGATGCGAGGTGTGCAAACGCCGTCAAAACGCATCTTCCACTCAAAATGGCCGACTTCCTGTGGACCTGCCACCATGGCGTCAAGAGACTTTTTGGTGCGTCCAAGCATGATGAAGATGTGTACCGAATTCCGTTAAGCTACGCCAAAATAACCCCAATGCGCAGGTTTTTTTTGCAATGTTCTAGGGGGCGCTACAGAGCCATTTTGCTCCATCCATGGACAAAAATTCTACCGAAGATGGACGGTTACAGGCTGGATGTCCCTGGCAAATTAGGTAATTTTTCAAGCACCTTGACATATATTCGATTAAAACACCTCATTTTTGCTTTTTCATTTTTAACTAGGTGGCGCTATACATGTAATGACTGGTTATGGTATGGGTTGACATGGCCCCTTGACACAAACATACAAGAACAATTTGGCCCTCCAAGGCCCTACGGTTCTCAGGATATTCGAAGAAAACTGTGTCGCGCCACCTACAGGCCAGTTGGTGTATAATCATATAAATCAATTTATTGCATGCCCCACGAAACTTAACGTGCAGTCAGAAGGTGTCATAATGATCCCACACCTTGTCAACTGACAATTAAAATGTTTTACAACACTCCATTTTTGCTTTTTCATTTGTAACTAGGTGGCGCTATACATGAAATAAGTGGTAGTGGAATGGTTGACGTGGCCTCTTAAGACCAACATACAAAAAAAATGTGGTCCTCCTAAGCCCTACGGTTTTCGACTTATTCACAGAAAACTGAATCGCCCCACCCTCTTTAAAAGGGGTCCAGTCCGACGGGGGTGCAACGGATCAAAACGAAAATCAGTGGTTCCACGCTAATCTAGAAAGGCTACATGAACACCAACTTTCGTGCACCCTGGTGTTTCAATGTCCCGGCAAACGTTGACAGAAAATCGGCAAACAGAAAAAAATAAATAAAAATAACCAGAAAAAAAACTCCGACTAAACCTATAGTCTGTTGCGCGGCGGTCATAATAAATGATTACTAAAGGAGATATAATTGACACACCCCCCATTGAGGGGTTGCTGTGTCTATTTGGTATCTCCCCACTGGTACAGGGCTTACCTGGTCTATGGCATGATTTATGTGGCTGTAGACATCACTCTGGGTGTGCACAGCCAGTGGGGTGTCGGGGTCATCCTGAAAGTCTTTCAGGAAGAGGTGTCTGAAAGCTTCTGTGTTCTCATCCTTAAAAGTGACCACCATCTGATTACTCAGACCAAACAGCACCAGCTTTGACAGGGCAAAGGAGAGAGAGGGGGTGGGGTGGGATGGGGGGGAGCACACACGGAAACAACAGTGAAGGTTTTAAACAAATATTTGCCAGGCTCTTGTCACTTATGAATATGGCATGATGGACTGGGATAAATGGTGTACCTGTACAGTGACAATGACAATCTTGAGAATCTGCAGGCCTAGTTTGTATGGTTTACGGCCTTTGGCATGGTATTTGTCACATGGACTCATGAAGAAGTACTTCATCTTTCTTCGAAGCTCCTCTTCCTCATGTTCGAGCTGTTGCTGCAGCAGTGACTCCTCGAGATCAGCAGGTCGCTGGCCAGTCTGAGGACGTCCCTTGCAGTCATTTGAACCATAGCACGTTACAGATGTTAGCAGTCTGTCATTCTCTGAAACAAAATCAAGCAAACAAAAGAGTGAGACCTCGGATGTAAGAAACATAACTGTGGCTCAGGTATTACTATCTGTAGTAATATTTGTCTACTATAAATGTAACGGGCATCCTAATAGAATTTGAAGAATTTTTCATTCGGATGGTCTAACTGCCGGATCCAGTTGCACACTCACTACTAGACCTGTAAAAATAGCCTAATACTATTTGCACAAAGGCAGCGACGTGGCGTCATTCTGCACTGACAGTGTCCCTCACATCTCGGCTAAAGACAGACATTAGTTTAAGAACTATTGACTCAATGACTAGCCTAAACTAAATATACCTAGCACATTCATAACAAACAATAAGACAAGTAAGACTAATCGTATGAATCAATATACAACATCAGTGTTTACAGCATCACCGCCTCAGCTATTGACAACATTTCCTTCTGATGATTTTCCTGTCACCAACCTGAAACGTTACCATCGGGGATGCAACGACTGTAGTCCGATGATTCCATGGCCATCTTATAGGAAGCACGAACAACTTAAAGGGCTGCATTTAATGTGGACTTCATTGAAATGGCATATTATGCTTAGCAGTTAAACTCCCATTGATTGCACAACAGAACGACAGCAACATTGCTTCCAACGTAAACATTGTTCAACTTCCGTGTAGGTCACGTGGTAAATACCATGTGGTTACAAATTGCACTGCGGGAAAACGGGTCATTTTAGGTTCTGGTACATAGACATATGTCTATGTTCTGGTATGTCGTAAGTTGTACCCATGAGTAGGTCTTTAAAAACTAAAACGTGGAGAAATTCCTTACATTAGCGCCCATCTGTAACAATAAGATTGTATTGCTATTATAAACATTTACGGTGGCTAGACGTTCTAAAAAGATGTAGCCTATGCTATTGGATGCATGTTTTTCCTAAGCTGAGCGGTTAAATGTTCACGCCAGTACACAGTAAGAGAAGTCACAAACAATGAAACAAACCTCTTTTTATTATGAGTAAACAACCACGTAAAGTGTTGATAATTACCTGCGTTACTAGCCTACTTCACCAGAGACACACTTAAATAGTTACAGGTGAGTTAGACAAGACTTTTAAAGCAGTTCTCCCTGGGTCAAAGATTTAAAGCACAACAAAATTCTATTGACCGCTTCATGAGTCCAGTTTTAGAGCCATTCATGGTATCCTGATACCATTCTCTTTTAGAACAAAACAACAACTGTTTTGCAGCAGTGTGACTGATATATGATGACATACACAACATTTGCTTCACTGGAATGTTCACACATTTACTAGGAGGTATAAACATAAGAACATAATGTTAAAACATCATCTTCATGTTTTGAACTGGTATGAGCATTAAACCAGCATAAATGAAACTACTGCATCTTTGGACCTTCAGGCTCAGATATAGATGCACTCCAGGTCCCCCAGACATCAACAGGTAAAAGCCCCAAAGACGCTTTGTTAAAAGCGTTCACTGATACAAATAGGGTGTGACCCAAATATTCATGAATGTGTCTTGCAGGAATGAGTGGTTTTATGACATTTAACAGAAAAGAACATCCATCCCAAAACATACTAAAATCGTGTAAAATTCATTACTCATCTTTCAGTCACAGGTCAGTCTCTCAGGTATTTATTCACCAGTGAGGCTGTACAAATGAATCAATCCACCCAACTCCTACATCACTCCTACACACTCTATCTACTGTCCAGAGCTTTGTCACGGGCAATAACAGATTCGTCAAACTTGATCATCAGCGTGGTACCCTTGTGCCAGTGGGCAGTAACCTTGGCTGGAAAGCCACTGTGGGTCAAGATGGCCTCCACAATGCCAGCTGTGAAGGCGGCACAGTTCAGCGTACTGTTCTCTTTGGGAACAGAAATGTAGGCGTTGATGAGAGGCTCTTTCTCAATGATATAGTAGGTCTTGTCATCATCATTGGCCTGCTCCAGCTTGTCAGCCTCCTTTCCAAATAGAGCTTTCCACACAGATACCTGTATAATAAAATAAGTCAGGATGAGTTTCGTATATTTCGTATGGGGTCACTTTGGGGGCATGCATTGCCAAAGTATTGCAGGGTTATTTATTGAATACTTTTACCTTGATAAAGAGCAAGATGTTGAGAACTTTAGTCTCTCTCTTGCCGTTTTTCTCGCGCAGTACTAAGACATCGAGCATACTGGCACCCACACTCTGACCCATGTCCGCCAGACGGGCCTGCAACTCGGACACGGAGTACACACGGCTCTGGCAGTACTGGACCATTTCGGAGAACAGCAGGGCGAAAGCACTCACACTGACCTCGGTCTTTGGCCGGGTCAGGGAGCGCTCAAGGATAGCCGATTTTCCCTTGGTGAAACGGGTATCCATTTTCTTAAACGTAGAAAATCATCGTTAGTTGTCCACCAGTCAAAATACTCATCCTGAAACACTTGGCTGGCAGTCAATGTACATTCAGTTAGCTCTTAATGTATCAAGTCTATGTGTCTCTTAAGAAAATGACATAATTTAAGAAATATTAATTTCTATGACTGACAGATAGCCTGCTGGAAATGCATAAAGCCTGGATGTGCCCATGCTAACACTGTAAACAAAATATCGGCTAGCCTTGTTAGCAAAATTTAGCTGGGTTAATTGTGCTGGCCAACAAACTGGATCAAATGAGCAAATAATGAGCACGCAAATATTCACCGGACATTCAAAACCACACTATCTCCAATAAAATGAGATAGCCGGTGAATTCTAAAGGTTAGGTTACGTTATCGCCAAACATTTCGACAAATTTGGTAACCATCTATATTGACAGCTCGGACTTACCAGTTTCCGTCTTTGCTACCACTTCTCTTCCTGTTCCGTCGGAATAAAAGTCGCTGTATTGTGCTGTAACGTAAAAGTCGTCAGCATATTTTGTCACAATGAAGCAAAGATCATTTTCAACATTAGGCTACTCTTGTTTTTGGATAATGTGTTGTCAAATAGAACACATTATCCTTTTAACGCCCCATCGCCCTGAAAAGCATCAATTATTTCACCTAGCCTACACACTGAATTCAAATCTACAGGGCAACTAAAAGGACATAAATCCAATAGGGATTCAATAGGCCTAGTTCTTCTCATTTTTGTCTGTAAAACTGCTTTTCCATTTCCACTTTGGGAAGTTTCATGCAACGTCATTTGTACAGCCTAAATGGAGAACAGGTGTTTCTTTTACCCCTTTTACACAAAAACAACCCTGTCAATGGTTAATCTTTATATGGGACTCAGCGGGTGCATTTCACAGGGGGTTTGTCCCAGAGCCGTGATTCTGCTGCTAAATGTGGATGACAGGGATGCCAGGACATGGGAATTCATGCAGCTGTGTCCACCCCGGTCACAGAACAGCGCAAACTAGCTACTATTAAATCTTTGTTTGCGATCAAAATATTCAGGTCAAACCAAACATATTGTCTAATGAGGGTAACTGACATGCAGGTGAACGCTTAAGTAGATGTTATCTGCACTCACACACATGCCACCTGTTCACTCCCACCATTAGCCTCTATCTGATGACTCTGTGTTTTTGATACCAGTTCAGCACACCTCTTGCATAACACACCCAAAAAGGCCATTAGTACATATAAATGCTGGTTGGCCGTAGAGGTCAGAGGAGCCGTTCTGGGACAACAGCGGAGAAAACACAGAAGAGAAGCTCACTCCACTCATGGATTTTCCCTGGAAATTGTTCCTGACTATTTTTATGGTGGATGCCATCAGTCATGCAGCTGGTAAGTAGTTCAAATATATTTTCTTATAGAGAGAACAAATGGTGGTGTTGTGACTTGGCTCACACAATTATCTATCAAGAAATAGTTTAATCTTATATGAATTAAAACTGTTATCCATGGTCTATTTTTGCGCTGAGATGGCTGATGATCTGTACAGTGTGAATTCATCAAAAAATAAGTCTACAACAGAAAATATGTATAAGTTCAGAAAGATCGGCTTTTACACTTTCAGTACTGGCAATGTTTTCACTTTTCAATGTGTAGAAATAAACTGAGGATTGAATTCTGAATTAAATGTGACAGTGGACTATAAGTAACAAATACATTTGGTTTCAGTGGACCCACCTCGTCATATGAATCACTTCATCCATGTTGTGAAGTGGATAGAAGCTCAAGACCCTGGACTGGAGCCAGTTGCCTTGCTGAAGGAACTGCGTAAAGCAGCTGGGTTAGACAGCTCCTTCATTCAGCACTATTTGGGGGGTTTGGACCAGAGGAGAAGTAGGCTGGTGACAAACTCCACTGTCACTGAGTACCTGTCAACAGCAATACATCATATGGTGACGGAGTCAGGTGTGGAGAAGGGTGTCGTTCTTACCAGTGATGGCACAACAGTTGCTTTGGCTCCCCTCCTATTGGGCATTGAAGCTGGCCTGCAGTCAGTTTCCAAAGGACGTGTCCGTGGGCTCTACCCACTGGCACTGGCCGAAACCTTGGCTGTGTCCTTTCTCCATCGTTCAAGAAGCTCTTCAACCGCTCATCGTTTGGGCTCAGATGGATGCTGGGATAATGTGAGCTCCCCTAAGGTGTTCACCCTTGCAGATGTCGCCTCTCTGGTCACTGACGCTCAGGTGAACGGTGGCATGGATGGGGTGATTTTGGGGATGAAAGTATCCGACCCTTCCCGTCATCCCGCCAAGCTGAGCACCCTGCTGATGCAATACTACCGTCAAAGGGCCAATGGGCTGGATAGTGCTCCCAGGCTTGTTAGTCCCAGACGCAGGCAGAACTTTAAGCGGTTGTCCAGACCTGGTGTCCTGAAGAGGCAGGTGATGGGCACCTTGGCTGTGTACCAGAAGTTCAATAAAGGTCAAGGGAAACAGAGAAAGACAAATAAAGAAACACTGGAAAGAATTGAACGGGAAGGAATCAATGCATTTGAACACAGGTACACTGGTAAGTGAAAATATCAGCTGCTATGACAACTTGTTAGCAAACACATATAAAGTGTAACTGGGTACAGTTCTTTTCCAGTATATTTTGTCATATAAATGGTATCTGCATGCATCTCTAGACATTTTCTAAACAGCCGTGTTAAATATATTTTTAAAGCACAACTTGCTTCTATTTATTTAGCTACATCATATTTATACCATCTTCTAAATGACATCTCAACATCTCCACTTTTCTTTGTCATCTTGTCTCCAATGATTGGCTGGCACTGACAGTATGTCCAGCCATCATTCCACGCTGCCAGTGGGAAGCAAAACCATATCGCGGCACCCCGACCCTTCTCTCTCTGCCTCTGTCCTTCATGTACATTCACCACACACACACGCCTGGCAAGCCTTGTCAGACTTTTGAACAGTGCTCCCGGGACATGAGAGCTATGCAGCGTTTCCACCAGGAAGACCGTGGTTGGGATGATATTGGATACAGGTACAACTCACTTGCCTTTGAAGAACTAAAAAACTATACTGTATCCAACAGGCTTAATGAAGCATTAATTAAGTCCACCTGCTACCATCGATCTAGTGTGACTTTGTGTTGATTTGGATTTTGTCTTCCAGTTTCGTGGCGGGGTCTGATGGCTACCTATATGAGGGTCGTGGTTGGCACTGGCAAGGGGCCCACACTAAGGGACAGAACTCCAAGGGCTATGGGGTGTCGTTCATCGGGGACTATATGGAGCTCCTGCCGTCCACTAGTGCCCGGGACCTTGTGAGGCACCAGCTGGCAATGTGTGCAGTGAGTGGTGAACGGCTGGTAGCAGACTACATTGTGTACGGACACAGACAATTGGTGAACACCTCCTGTCCTGGTGATGCCCTCTATACAAATGTGCAAACCTGGGAGCACTACAAGGTAAGAGAAAACTGCTTTTGGTGAAAGAGGTTGTATGTAGAAACTCAGCAGCAGTAGTAGTAGTAGTAGTAATATAGAGTAGTTTTTAATGGCAATTACTCAACTTCCTCCTCCATTCCTATAAAGACTGAATGAACCAGGCATCACAAAATGATGGTTTCACTATGAGTTGGCAGTGTGTCTGCCACATAGATGTTAAAGAGTTACAACAAATTAAAATATTACATCATCTACACATTCCATATCTGATGTGACTCATGCTCTCATTTGACCTGTAAACCTCTGTTGGCTGTTCTACAGGAAATCCAGACCTGAATGTTACGAGGCAGAGGGAACTTATCTTGAAGCAAGCAAGATGATGACATTAAAATAATGACCTAATACTCAGATCGTTTCTTTATTTCTACTCTCAGCTTGTGTTAACAGAGGGCTGTAAAAAAGCTTTATCTACCTACCAGAGCTTGCACTATGCTCTCTACTCTCCGGTCATTAGATATTATGACAAATCAGAGTCAGGCCAAGCCTTACAATGCAAACTTGTGACACAGACTATGAGAACAATGCCTTATCAACCTTATCTGTATTATCACAGGGCAGTGATGCTTGTGATCTCAAGACACTGCTGCTCTCCTCAGGTAAAAATGAGAATGACATGGAGTAGTTACAATCATGTCATTCTAATCAAAAGCCACAGCCACAATTCCCCAGAACAGACTCTCTGTTGCATACGGAGAAGATGGCCAGAGCTGGTTCCTTGTTTTGGAATGTGTTCTTCAGACACCTTTTATATCAGCGTAAGTTCAGCTAGACAAGGAGGCAGTGTGTCTGTGAACAATAAAACATAACCCATGTTTTTAATGGTTCGATGTTTAGTTTTAGTTAGAAATGTAAATGTTTCCAGACATAATGGTGTCATTCTACAGGAAAACTATAAATTACAAAATTTGACAAAATTCTTGAGCATTCAATGCTTCTTCACTTTGTGAATGAAATGTTACTATGTCATAATGAACATTCCTGAGTCCTTAGACAGAAGAAGGGAGGCGAAGGAAGATGTTCTGAATCCACAAGAGTAAAGTCACACACTGTTGTATCTTTGTTGTAGTTCTATAATTATTTTCTAACAACAAAAATGCCCATTGTGCATCTAAGACTTTGTCTCTAAACCAAGACAATCAGGCCTCCTTCAAAGTAAAAATACATATTTTATGGGGGCCTCAAGCTAATGTGGAAGTCTCACCTGAGGCACCTGTGTTCCGCCTATGCACCTCATAGGCTTTATCAGGAACAGTACATGCTAAAGAAAGGGCATCCATAGCCTTGTTGGCAGTTTTCTTCAAGGAGAAAAGGCAAAGGGGGATGAGCCATCTCCCTCCTGATAGTGAGTAGCACATCTTTGTTGGGGGATTTGTGCACTGTTGCCATACACAGCAGTTACTGATTTCTAAGGTTTCTAAATCCAACGATTTATTTTTATTTCACAACCAACAGTATGATTTCATGATGGATAATAGTATGTGATTTCAGTGTGCATCCTTAACCAACATAAATGTCCTCTTGTTCAAATCAGAATTGTCAGGGGTTGTATTACACATTCACAGGACACGTCCACTTTAAGTTATTTTAAAGTGTTTGTTAGATTAATTATCGATCGTAACCTACGTGTAATAAATACCTACCTCCACCACACTTGCTGGAGCAATTCATAACTGTAGCCTACTTTCAAGGGCAAATTTTCTCAGGTTTCCAGTTGCGGCTCATTACTGACTCGTGATAGATTCTTTAAACTAAGAAAACGAGGGGAATAGAGTAGGCTATGGGAGGGTTGAGGAGTGGGCTGGTCTGGTGGGTTCATACAGTTATAACTGCTCCCAAGAGACTTTCAAGTTTCGTTACCTCAGCCTACTGCTGAAACAATCCGTCTTCTGCTACAAAACTCTCTACCCCTCCTCACCGACGTCACTTGCGCAGCCGTGGCGTCCCTACCAGGCAAACAACATGGAGTCGTGAATTTGGCTACTACGAAAGACTTACAGTCAAAACTGCATACCAATGTGATCCCCGACGTGATCAGGATTACACGGCGACACACAGAGACGCATGTGCCAGCCGTAAGAGTATACACCATCGATAGAAATAAAGCATGAGGACCGCTGGTTAAGGTTACACCAATCCTATCAACCAGGCCGAAAACCGTGAGTAACGTTATTTGCAGAATACTGTCACCAGGGAAATTAAGTCTGAAGTGCCTAAGGTTTAGCTTTGACATTCAAACCGGCTACGACTGCATCGTTTGGAAGCAGTCATTTTTGCCAAGGATGTGTCACAAGCTGAAATGATTAATCTTCATTGTAAACACCCCGCCTTGGCAGCAATGTAATGTGTTAACGGTGTCATATGTTGAAATATGGAAAAACATCTTTGTTACATGTTTGTCATTAAAGAGGGAATAGTCTGCTTTTTCAACTGCAGACAGCTCAAATTGGGTCAGACCGTCCCGAATTGCAAACCGCAGATGCAGTGAGACAAACGTGATGCAGATGAATTTACGCACACTGCAAACGCTGTTATTAAAAATAAGTTTCTGAACTCGGATTTCTAGTCTTTTGGTTTATTATAATAGGGTCATATGATGGATTTAACGTTTTGGACAATTTGAATCCCACTTTTATCGTGTACAAGCTGTTCAATTTGTATTTAATTGCCAGGGAAGTTGAGGTTCTTGCAGCAGTGGATACATTCTGCACAATGTAATCATAGAGGACGGTCTGGCAACAGCGTTCAATGCACAAGGGGACCATGGAATCTGGAGGGGGTGCACACCCCTCTGGTGATCAGTGCACCTTAGGGACCAAGCATGGGTCTCTGCCCTCAGTCAGTGCACAGGACTCAACATCACCCACACCTCTAAACCGCACCTTACAGGTAAGCAATTCTGCACATACTCATTGTACACTATGCTGAACTCTTTAAATAGTTACAACCCTGTTGTTTGTATTGATACCATAAACATAATATAAAGTAGCATCTCGTGAGACCATTATTTCTGTGTGCACGGCATCACCCAGGGTTCCAGCTCTTCAGATGAGAAAGAAGAGTTCCCATGTGGTGTGCACCTGCTGAACAAGAATGGAGACAGGGACTCGGAGGGCGCCCAGGGCCTGCTGCTCTCTAAGGTCGGATCTGGGAGGAATGCACAGAGGAGCTCCAAGTCCTCAGCCTTTCCCTCCTCCTTGACCTGGGACTCTGATTCCGAGAAAGAGACACAAGACGGTAGGCTGCTGCTTCATACAGTAGTGTATATATCTGCTCCCAAAAAACTTAAGCTCATTCATGCACTATATACAAATGACAGTTTGAAGAACATTTTTCAATCCGGAAAGTGGGTGGCTTTTCTAGTGTATCACCAGTAGAAAACACATTCATCGTATTTTACACACAGTTAAAAAGTGCTTTTGTGGCAAAATAAAATCCTCATATCAGCACCCAACAGAATTGCTCTGTTTGACAGATTTAACGTTAATCTAGATTCTAAGCAGCAGAGGCAGTGGTCACATAATACATAGATTAACTTTGATGGCTTCCCTGTGTGCAAATATGGTGAAAGATTATAGAAAACATCATTTGGGAACTCCAAATGATCTGACCCTTATACTGCAGTAAGATGCATCTAAATCTGCCTTCCTGAGACTAATACAGATGCTTAGTTTGTAGCTGGCTAGTAGTCCACTCTAACTTAAAATACTCGTTGTCAAATGCACAAATACAGCATTGTAAGCAGAATGATCTTAATGGACTATGCCGTTTTGATTTTGGAAAAACCTAAACAAATCTCCATCAGAATATAAAGTGTCATTAGTATGTGTAGTAATTATCACTAATACTTCCAGGACAGAAATACATATATAGTGTGTTTTGAGGTTGTAAATGTAGTATAGACACGTGGAATTATATTACTTTCCTTGCTGGCAAGGCTGGGTTGGCATATGGCATGTGGCAGCCCAGTGCAGCATAGATTGTTATGAATACACTGTATTGCATAACCAAAATCATTTGGAACTTCTGTAATAAAGTTTTATGACAACATACTTGTCCTCTCACTAAACAGAATTTGTGTTTTGTAATTTTGTCAATTCTGATGTTCAGCGACAAAGAGTAAAGAAGAGATGCGCTGCTAAAGTCATAGACTATAAATGTGTATTGGTCTGTGGATGCTTTTTAATTTGAAAAAAAAAAATGGGATGGGATATTTGTCTCTAGACAGATTGGGCAGCCTTAAAAGAAAAAACATATTATACTGTTCAGTCAATTCTTTTAAACAATCATGATAGTCTTTTGTTACTATGTTATTACAGAAGAGTCAGTACTTAACACTTTAATTGTTTAGATCTTCTTGTCTCTGTCCCTCTGTCCCCCTGATGTTTCTCCAGTGAGTGTGCCTTAGTGCTGTTGAAGTACCCTGTGTGAAGTGACATGCGTGCTCTCTGTCCTGTCTCTTGTGTTTCTGTCGTGGTGGTGGTGGTGTGTGCCAGAGGAGGAGCTACAGCACTTTTGTAACCCTTATGGCCTCGTCGCTCACAGCCCTGGATCACCCACCTCTGGATGTGAGCCAGACAGGTGAGAGGTCAAACAGGTCAGAGAGGGTCACTGGGGAGAGAGAGCAGCAGACAGGTTAGATCTGGAGAGGTGTAGACAGGGATTGGAAGTGGTGGCCTGTGGAGGCTGATTCAAAAGATATGAAGGCAGAGAGAGAGAGAGAGAGAGACACTGGTTAGATCTGAGGAGATGTAGACAGGGATTGGAAGTGGTGTCCTTTTGAGGCTGATCCAAAAGATATGTGAGGTGATATGTGGTCTGTTCTGGGTATCAGAGTATGGATTAAACTCAAAGGGCAGGTGGGAACAGGGATTAGAGCATGACGTAATAAACACCACAAGCAGGTCATAAATCAAATGCAAACCAGGAGGGATAATATTACTGTCCTTGTTCATTGAGAGTGTATGTTGATATATTTCATTTTACATTCCCAGTATACATTTCCCAGTGTTGAAAACATACTATTACATTTATATCTACAGAAGAGTCCAAGATGGTTGCCAAACACCAGAGAAACCTAAGCATGCACTCCCTGAGAAAGACTTACTCATTCCTCTCCAGGACCCAGCAGTCAACACACAGAAAGAGGGGTCCAAGAGAATTCTCTCCACAGAACCAAAATGTAAGAGATTTTTCAAGTGTAACTCATCATTTGGAGAGATAGTTAACTACATGCCATCTTAAAATCTGTGCGACCATAGACAACTCATTTATTTGAAAATGAATTAGGATGCAAGTGGCTACATTACAACTGGCCTTCTATTGTTTGGTCTACAGTGTCAGATGCTGACGCTGGGAATGTATCCAGAGAAAAAGAGACATTTTTGCCCAAAGCAAAGCCAAAGGGGGGATGCCACAAGGAGGAGGCTAAAGATGACAAGCAAAAAGCTAGAGATGTGGGTCCAGAGATGGATGTGTACAGCTTCCCCGGAGATTCAGATCCTGAGAGCCCTCCTCCGGCCCCCTGGGCACACTGCACCTTTGTGGAACGCCGGAGAAAGAAGAGGGCCCTGCTGAGGCCTTTCTCTGGTCTAGGCAGCTGGCAGCGCACAGTGCCAGGGTCTAGCCGGAAATCAAGGGTCACCCCCCTTAGACCAAAGGAGTGTGGGACTGTAGTCTCTGATAATGGGTTCTTTGATTTTAAGGAAGAGCAAGAGGAGGACGAAGAAGATGAAGATAACAAAGAGGAGGATAAGGAAGAGGAGGATGCGCCGGATGGGAAAGAAAAGATGCCAGAAAGTGAGACACCACAGGAGCCAAACCAAGATATTTGCCCAGAGATTTTCACCTGCGTGGAATGTAGCATTTACTTTAAGAAGCAGTGCCACCTACGGGACCACATGCGAGAGCATAGCCAGAAGGAAGGACCTGGGGGCAAGGGCACGGGTAGCAGGCGAGGCAAGGCTGCTCGCTTCGAGTGCAAGGAATGTGGACAGGTGTTGGAGGACAGGTTGGCACTCACGAACCACCAGACACGGCACAGAGAGTCTCGGTGTAAGATCCTGGAAGAGATAAGCAAGCTAAATGAAGGCGGGAAAAAGGCAGGGGAACGAAGCGGACGTGGCAGGGTGACAGAGCCCAAAGGCAAAAAGCCCACTCCCATCTGCCATCAGTTTGTTTGTCTTAAGTGCAACTTCAGCACAGATATTCCGCAAGAGCTCGCTGACCATGCCAAGGCACATGCTCCTAGAAAGAGAGCTGGCATGCTGCGCTGTTCCCCTCGCTTCCAGCCAAAACTTTCCTCAGCAGAAAAAATCCAGTCCCCTGGCACCAGGCCCTCAGGCCTTGCTACCACACTGTCCTGTGATCAGCACTCCATGCAGGAATCTAGCAGTCCTGGGATATGTGAGCACCTTTGTCCAGCTCACTCCTCACAGACCACTACCACAGAGGTGGAGAGACAAAAGGAGCTAGGCCCACGTGCAGAGTCTGGTTTAGATCTCGCTGACACTCCTCAAGGTCTTTCTGACTCTCTGGAGGAGCACAATGTGCTCAGACAGACTCCTCCACAAGCAGGACTGAGCCAAGAAGTGGCCAGTGCTCCTGTTGGGAGCGATGCGGCCGTGGAAGATTGCTCCCACCAGGTGAAGTCGGTAGAGACACAGCCAGAAAATCCAGAAGAGCCCGCGCCACCAAAGAGGGAGGTAGCTTTCAAGAGCATTGGAAATCGGAGGTCAGCTCGAGGGAGTAAGGGGAGCAGCAGACCAGTACGCTCCTTTGCCAGAGAGGATAACGCTTCTGAGAAGGGAGATCAGGAACAGAGCCAGGTGGAAATAAAAGACCAACCTTTGAAGAAGACTCAACATTTTCCAGAGGCATCAGCTGGATCCAGCGGGGACAATAGCAAAGGTAAGACAGATTGTTTCATACAGCAAATCCTCTCCAGCCACTCATGGTCTCAGCAGATGAATCATAGGCTCTGATGTGGCATGGCTGCAATAGTGCACTGCTCTGTTGCTGGTATCTCTGCTTTGGTTTGATAACAGTGGACACCACCTAATTTCTCTGAAGTCATTGAAACATTTCAAGACATTGTCAAGTGCAATAATATTCCAGGATATTATTGACCACCATAAATTTCAGCTCATGTGTTCATGGGAAACGTGTCCTGAAATTTGAACATGTCACAAGTGTTCACATAACTAAGCATTTAAGGCATGGCATTTGAAACCCCCCGCTGTGGCATGAAGGTAGATGGATGCCTTCTTTCATCATATCTATCTTGTTGTAGGTGGTCAGTAGTAAGCACTGGCTTATTGAGCTGCATTGGCCTCTTTTACAGTATTCACAGTCTACCCATATGGCCCATAAGTCTTTGTCTACTGGGCAGTAGATAAGGAGTATTCCCACGTCTCTCCGTTGTAACTGAACCCAGTCGCCCCCTTCCCCTGCAGACCCTGTGGAGGTGCCCGCTGCAGCCAAGCAGCTGAAATGCAGTTTCTCAGCCATCCTACAGGGGGCAACAGATGGGCAACAGGCTCAGCTCAGACACATGGTGCCCCTGGTCCTCATTGAGTCCCTCTTCCCTGACTCCCAAACTCCCCTCTCGTACCCCGGTTTTGGGGAGCGAAGCAAAACACTGGGTGAGTGTGCCACAGGTAGAGCTGTTGAGGTCATAGAGTAGTTAAAATGACATATCTCCCCAGTGTGAGGTACTGCATGTCTACCATTTTGGATTATAATACAGTCTAACTGCATAGTCTATCTGATGGTGCTGAGAGGGCTCTATGATTCTGTTTGTGTGACTCATCCACATTGCCTCATGCCACTGTATGTCATGTTGTGTGCATCTAATGTTTCTGAAGTAGTAAAAACCCTGAATTACTGGGGTCCTGAAGCCTAGAGGCTGCTGTGTGATTTTCTGCTAGGCTATTACTATTATTTCAGAACTCACCTTAAGAATTCCTGATATGTCCTTCTTAGATTATTGGCCCGGCGAACATAGCACATTGACCTGGCACTGCCCAGACCCAAGTTGAGCTGCTGTGTCTTGAAACCCCACAAGGCTTGAGGCTGCCAACTTATGTATCGCCTCCTATTCTTACCTGACAGATGGCCCATCAACACAGCAGCACCCTTTTGCCCCCTCATCCCCCAAACAGAGAACTTTGAAGCAGGAACCAGATAAAGAAACTACTGACAGCATGGAGAACACCACTGGCATTAAACTAGAGAATGAGAAAGAGGACGATGGCAATGAAGCTGAGGATGATGATGATGTTGAGAGGTTCCTGACTGAGCCCCTGTCAGATGATGATGATGAAGATGAAGGGCTGATGAAAAACGTGGAAAGGAAGTGCCCATATTGCCCAGAGTGCTTCCATAATGGCATTGGATTGGCAAATCATGTTAGAGGACACCTCAACAGAGTGGGGGTCAGCTACAATGTGCGTCATTTCATTTCCCCCGAGGAAGTCAATGCAATTGAGACAAAGTTTTCCTACCAGAAAAAAAGGAAGAAAGGTGAAGAATATTTGCTGAAGAAAAATCTATTTCTGGTTAGCAGGAGTAAAGAGACGCTTTATTAATGCAGGTTCTAGAGAATGGAGGGGTGTAAAAAGTTGTGGATGAGTGAATTGAAAATGTATGTGCAAACAGCACTCACCTTAAGTATGCCTTATTAATGTGCGGAATTATAAGTTGTGCAGGAGGTGCAAGTTTGGTGAGTTAGACATGTGTGGGGTCGGTTTTATGGGAATAGAAATGCTTGAGTTAGGAATTCTGAGCGATAACCATAACAGCTCTGTGTGTAGCGAAATACAACTCAACACAGTAGAATTGAACAAAATATTACAATAAAAAGAATATATCTGTTGGGGTGCTGCAGCCAGACAGTCCTCCTGGATTTATCAAAAAATATACTTTAAGTTAACCCATCCCTTCCAACCATGTCACTTCTTGTAACTTTAGCAAGAAGACTTCTGTTATAGCGTGTTGTCAAAATCTCAACTTTGATGACCCTGAAGCCTCTGTCTTTTCTCTACTGCTACTCTATGACTAGTTGCCAACTTCGACCCAGATACCTTCAGCGTGATGCGATGTGAGTTCTGCAGTGCCGGCTTCGACACCAGAGCTGGCCTGTCCAGCCATGCGCGTGCCCACCTGCGTGACTTTGGCATCACCAACTGGGAGGTGACCGTCTCACCCATCCATATCCTCCGGGAGCTCTTCTCAAGCAGGCCAGACCTTGTTTTGCCTACAGCTCCACCACGCACCCCAACATCTGGGGAGGAGATGGACCCAGATCTGGATTCTGAGGCAGATAAACCAGGCTCAGATGGACATAAGAGGGAAGAGGATATTGATGTGCCAAAACAGTCATCACCTCTACCTTGGAAGACACATAGCGCCTGCGACCGAGAGGGTGAGTCAATGAGGCCTTTTGTTAGAGAGCTGGTCGTTTAAGACCTGAAGAGTCCTATTACGTTACTGCCCATGACAAGCTGGTGAACTTGAAAAGAAAGGAATATCACCCAAAACTTTATATGGTAAATTTGCCAACTTGATTCTCTGTCAGGTACTCTACATGGCATCATTCATCTCATGTAGACATAACGACAACTTCATGACTTTGTTTGTTCTGTAGCTGACTTGTCTGTGTTTAATGCATATTTGAAGAAATGCGTAGCCCGAATTGGCCCAAATGTGATGAAGTGGTTTTTGATTCGGTCTCCGCCTTTGCTCGATTGGTCACGCCTTAGTTCGGCGGCGCATTTGTACGGGGCAAAATGGCTGCTTCCACCTCTCCGCAGATAAAAACAATAGTGGAAAAATTGTCGGATCCGTGCAGCCGGGAGTCTGATGCTCTCCATCTGCGGGGTGGTGAGTGCCGCGTAACTTATGTGCGTGCGTGCGTGCACGGGAAATGTTCTTTCATCGTGGCATTCCTGTAAGCTTTCATGTCCCGTTATGAATGCGATGAGCGCCAGACACAACAGCCATCAGAAATCAAGCCATATGAGACCATTTGAAATTACTGTCTGTCTGGCTTGCATCATTGACATGACTGCTAAACTCAGTGCGACGGAGCCCGTGTCATTTTATTAGGGAGTGAAAGCACGTTGTTCTGTAAATTGTTGTATAAATTGAAACTACTGTTGCGAAGCATATTGTCATAAATATATTTAGTTGTGTCATGTCAAAAATGTCGATTTCAGCGTTTTCTGTTGGCTAGGGTGTGATTTCCATATTACCTGTAGTAACGCCATTTTACCTCAGTGTCTGGAAATAGCGCTTTGAACATAATTTTACATAGTTGGAAAATGGAGCACTCAGACTGTAGCCTGCCCGAATAAAAAGTTTTGAAGGATATTTTTTCTTCCCAATTTGTATTCATTTACTCACGCGTAGGCTACGTGGTTATTTCATTTTTTACTCAAAGTCAGACGTTAGGTAGCCTACGATGTGTCGAAGGTAAAACAAAAGATTTCGGTATTTGGATTGCAAAAGGAATTTCTGTTGTCTTAAGCGAAGAGACTCCCCAGTAGATCTATGGGAGCGCAATGCGATCTAATGACAGCAACAGGAACGCCCACTCGCTCGCACATTTTGTTCATCCGTAACAATGCGCCGATGTATTATAGACATGTTACGATTATTTTTCTGCAGTCATATGTTGCTGTTACTTTGAATTTAAGTACAAGTAAAGTTTAAATAATGTTTTAGACATAAATGTTTTTTGATCACGAGTGTGTTGCCTGTGTACATTTTCCACCATATAAACTTTTTATGACATTTTTTTAAAGGCCATCGCTTCAGTTCAGTAATTACATCTCCATTATCTGTTAATAACGTGTTCATTATTCAGTGACTGTAATTGGACTTCCCTCGTAATCTTTGATGACATGTTATAATTTACTAGTCCTGACCTCTTATTCAAGGATAAAGATCAATCTGATTTGAATTCATAAACGACTCATTGTGTGTTGGTGTATGTGTGTGTGCCAGGGGAGAAACAGCAGCAACAGAAGGAGGATGACGATGAAGATGATGAAGATGAGATGCCCGTTTTGGATGGCATGCCCCAGAGTCCTGCTGAGACAAGGCTTTCCCCCCTGGAGTCAGAGAACCAATCCCCCAGAGAGGACACTGACAGCAAGGGTGAGCAGCAGAGCAGGTTGCAGGTGTTTCTTCCTCAGCAGCATGTGAGGATGGAGAACTAGAAGTTTACATGACCTGGCTCTGACCCATGACACTATGGCCAGTGTGAAGTTGTTACTGTCTTCTTCCATTATTCAGCTTATGGTATTGATGTACGGTGTTCAGTGAATAAACTAATCCTAGCTCTGTTTCAATTTCATCTGTTCTAAATTCCTTTCTGCAAACAGTAACAGCTCTCTCTAGTTTAAATTTCAGTGTAAAAATATCGGCCCTCCATTATAAATAATCATATAGGATAGATATGATTGAAAGTATTTACCCATGTTGTTTTTCTTCAGAGTAATTTATTTGTTGGCTATTCAGTGCATCAAGCGTTTATTGTGTGTTGTATTTCAAAGTGTGACTTGGCTTGCAAAAAAAAAGTGAAATATGATATACATTTCCGATGTTTGCCGTCTTAGGCTTTATGATGGGGTATATATATCTTTCCTCTCCTTCACTCCCCTCTCTTCCCTCCATGCACAGGTGTTCTAAAGTGCAAGGTTTGTGGAGCCCCGTTCGAGACAAGGCGGGGCCTGTCGAGCCACGCACGTTCTCACCTGCGCCAGCTCGGAGTGGGCATGTCTGAGAGCAGTGGCGCCCCCATCGACCTCCTCTACCAGATTGCCAAGGAGCGCTCTCTGCCCCACTCCCCACCCCCCCAGCCCAAGAGGCCCTCTCGAAACGTCTCCTCCCCTAGCCCCCCTCGACAGAAAGAGCAGGAGAGGTGTGAGGATGAGGAAGACGAAGAGGAGGAGGACCTGGACGTCAAACCCCCTGTCCTGATGTCAGCAGTCCAACCGCCCCCCTCGCCCTCGATCCCGTCACTGACCGGCTCCCTGCACTCTTCCCCGTTCGTCAGGTCTCGCTCGCCCTCTCGCTCTCCCTCACCTGTGTTGAGGAAGGCTCCCATCTCCTCACTGCTGCCTGTGTCCTCCCCGCTGCGCTCCCTGGATGGAAGGGGTGGCCTGGGCAAGACCATCTCTGCTCCTCCCCTTCCTCCCTCAAAGCCCTACTGGGCTCCACAGGAGACTGATGCCCCCCTCAATCTCAGTAAGAAAAAGACAGCTTAATTGTTTGGCTTACAGACACTTTAAAGGAACTGTCCCCGCCTTCCCACTGTTAATAATAATGAACTGTATGATAGTCATGAACTGTATAAGGTTGTTGCTATTTACATATACAGCCGCGGAAAAAATTAAGAGACCACTTCAAAATTATCAGTTTCTCTGGTTTTACTATTTATTGGTATGTGTTAAAGTAAAATGTACATTTTAGTTTTATTCTATAACCTACTGGCAACATTCCTACCAAATTTCAAATAAAAATATTGTCATTTAGATCATTTATTTGCAGAAAAATGACAATTGGTCAAAATAGCAAAAAAGATGCAGTGTCTTCAGATCTCGAATAATGCAAAGAAAACAAGCTCATATTCATTTTTAAACTACACAATACTAATGCTTTAACTTAGGAAGAGTTCAGAAATCAATATTTGGTGGAATAACCTTGATTTAAAATCACAACTTTCATGTGTCTTGGCATGCTCTCCACCAGTCTTTCACATTGCCGTTGGGTGACTTTATGCTACTCCTGGCGCAAGAATTCAAGCAGCTCGGCTTCTTTTCATGGCTTGTGACCATCCATCTTCCTCTTGATCACATTTCAGAGTTTTTTTTATGGGATTCAGGTCTCGAAATTGGGCTGGCCATGACAGGGTCCTGATCTGGTGATACTCCATCCACACCTTTACTGGCCTGGCTGTGTGGCATGGAGCATTGCCCTGCTGGAAAAAACACTTCTCAGAGTTGGGGAACATTGTCAGAGCAAAAGGAAGCAAGTTTTTCTTCCGGGACAACGTTGTACTTTGCCTGGCTGAGGTTTGTAAAAGACCATAAGGATTGAACCAAAGCCGACTGGAGGGTCTCCTAGTTCGTCTTCTCTGATGAGTCCAATTTCACAGTAGGTGCAAGACTCTGTGGCTTGTAGGCCTCTCCAGGTCTCCGTCTAACCATCAGACGACCGTGTGTTGGGCAAAGCTGAAAATTGGACTCAGCCCAATTTCGAGACCTGAATCCCATAAAAAAAACTCTGAAATGTGATCAAGAGGAAGATGGATGGTCACAAGCCATGAAAAGAAGCCGAGCAGCTTGAATTCTTGCGCCAGGAGTAGCATAAAGTCACCCAACGGCAATGTGAAAGACTGGTGGAGAGCATGCCAAGACACATGAAAGTTGTGATTTTAAATCAAGGTTATTCCACCAAATATTGATTTCTGAACTCTTCCTAAGTTAAAGCATTAGTATTGTGTAGTTTAAAAATGAATATGAGCTTGTTTTCTTTGCATTATTCGAGATCTGAAGACACTGCATCTTTTTTGCTATTTTGACCAATTGTCATTTTTCTGCAAATAAATGATCTAAATGACAATATTTTTATTTGAAATTTGGTAGGAATGTTGCCAGTAGGTTATAGAATAAAACTAAAATGTACATTTTACTTTAACACATACCAATAAATAGTAAAACCAGAGAAACTGATAATTTTGAAGTGGTCTCTTAATTTTTTCCGCGGCTGTATATAAGTACGCAGAGGACATGGTGTTGTCTAAGTATATCCATCACTTATTCTCTCTCAGTCCTGATCTCACACTTTGTCCTCTCTCTCATCTCTTCTACCCTCTAGCCATGGAGCCTGACCCCAACAAAGACATAGTGTGTCAGTTATGTGGAGCGTGGTTTGAGACTCGCAAAGGCCTGTCCAGTCACGCGCGTGCCCACCTGCGCCACTTTGGCGTGGAGTACTCCGAGTCCAAGGGCTCCCCCATCGACCTGCTCAACCGCCTCATCCTCACCGACGACTTCAAGCGCCGGGTGGCGGGTCTCTCCCCCTCAGCTGGCATTGAGGACCTCCGCAGCCTGGTCTCCTTACCCTCTTCCTCCTCTCCCCACTTTTCCTCTAAGCAAACTCTTCTGCCCAACTCATCTGCTTCCCCGCTGCAGTTCAAGGCCAGTGCGGCAGGCTCCAAAACTACCTCCTCCCTGTTTGGGCCACCCCGCAAAAAGCCTCGAGCTTCCCCACAGCAAGTCTTCCGCCTGAGCGGTGGGCAGTTGACACCCTACTCCCAAGGTAAGCCTCTTCCTCCTAGAGTGCGTTGTAGTATTGCCTGCCCTCATCTGCATGAGCTATAGTAGTGAGGTGTAATTATATTAGAGTTTTAATATAAGTTTAAAGTGGCATTATGTAGGAATTGTACTTTAGGGTTAGGGTTAGGATTGGCAGTTTTACCTTAAAATAACAGCTAAAAAAATTTGGGGCGCTACAGTGACATTTAATATGGAGAATCGCCTCCGTGCCATTGCCATACCAGGGTCCGTAGGGATATAACTATGTTATGTAAGTGTGTCTGAAGCCGCCTGGTTACTACTGTCTGCCGAACTAGTAAGTAGCTTATTTGCCGTCTTGTGTTGCACTTGCTTGATGTTTGACTTTGTTAGGAAAGTTGTTGACTCACTAGTTTGTCATAGTGTCAAAGTAAGCAAGTTTCAAGAGGTTTCGCTAGGTTTAGCCGCTAGCATCTTGTTAGCGACTAGCAATTCCTCCATTGTGCTGCTTTAAGATGAGATCATATAGCCCCATTACAGTATCAAGTTAATAGCCTTGGTATAAAGACATTATCCTTAAAACCTTTACCTTGTTAACCTGGTTTAGTAAACATGTAATTCATGGAGCACGTTTTGCTTCAATTTGTATCTCCCTTTCCTCAGCTGAACCACTGAAAGATGTAGGTTGTGAGTTCTGCGGCGAGTTCTTTGAGAACCGCAAGGGCCTCTCCAGCCACGCCCGGTCCCACCTGCGGCAGATGGGCATCACAGAGTGGTCGGTGAACGGCTCCCCCATCGACACACTCCGGGAGATCATCACCCGCCGCGGTCTGCCTTGCGCCCTGCCCCCCAGACCCCTAAAGTCCCCCCCTTCCACCCCTGGCCCGGGGCCTCCGCGAGTCCCCCTCTCCTCTCACCCACCCTCCTCTATCTCCTCCGCCTCACCTCCGGGGGCACTCCTTAGGCGTCTCCCATTCCCCTTCACCCACCCCCCAGGACAGCACCAGCCCACGGCTCGCAGGATGGAGGCGTCAGCCTCGGCCTCTGCCTCCAGAGCCTCTGCCAGCCCTGCCACCCACAGCTCGGGTGCCCCGCTCAAGCCCAAGCCGGAGCCCATCCAGCTAGAGGTCACTCTGCCAGGCACCACGGTGGATGGAGGAGAGGGTGGAGCAGGGGGCTTCACCATGGAGCTTCTGGGCCCCAGCTGGGCCAGCGCAGACAGCTTGCACCCTATCAGCAGGGGTGAGTCCGGATGCTTGGCCTAGAGCCTGCTTACACTGGATGTGAAACATATGTGGAACACCTTACTTAAAAAAACAAAGAAGCGGGATCAAAACATTAATATGTGAATGTTCTAAGTGCTGTTAGAGTGATGGAGGGATGTGGAGTCAGTCATGCTTCATGTGTCTGACATCGGCTGTTACTGTATTCTTCCACCTGTCCATCTTCTTGGTCTCTTTTCTCCTCACTCTACATCCTAACTTATCTACCTCCTCTCTTCTCCCTTTCTTTTTTCTCCTCGTCTATCTCTCCTCCTTAGGCCTGACTCATGACTCCGAGCCCACGCGGGACATCCGCTGTGAGTTCTGCGGCGAGTACTTTGAGAACCGCAAGGGCCTCTCCAGCCACGCCCGGTCCCACCTGCGGCAGATGGGCATCACGGAGTGGTCGGTGAACGGCTCCCCCATCGACACGCTCCGGGAGATCATGCGCAAGCAGCAGGGGGGCTCCTACTCGGCCCTCGCCACTCTCCCATCCAGCTCCCCTTCCAGCGGAGTCAAGAAGGAGCCCCGCCCTGGCGGCAGCCCCACGTGGGACGGCTTGAGGCAGCAGCCCTCCAAATTCACCCGCAAACACCCACTCAACATGCTGCACTCAGGGTCCAGGCTGCACAAGCACGGCATGGGGCTGGCGGGCATGTCCACCACCCCGCCAGCAGGGAAGTTCTTCACGGTGGTTTCCCCGCAGGGGAAGAGGCCCCCCGGGGAAGAAGTGCGGCCAGTTGAGAGGATGAGCAACCAGGGGCCCCAGCCGAAAGCCTTCTCACCAGTGCCACATGACTTCTCCCTCAAGGGGAAGTCATCACCAGACAAGCATGGGGTAGGCCACTCGGGTAAGGCATGGATTTTAATATTATGCTCCTCCTCTCATTTTCTCTCCTTCTCCTCCTCCACCTTTTCTACTAGCCTCAGGCCTCAGCCTCAATAAAGGGTCCCTCAGTGTGTGTGTCTTAGCCAGCTAAACACCAATTAACTTCTTCCTAGTTCCCAGTAATCCTGTTAACCCAGAGAATGCAGGTGGTTGACTCAATCACTGGGGAGATTTGGTCGCCTGTTCTCCTCTCAGAGGTAGATTATGAGAGAGCATGAACTCACTTTTCTCTGCAGATGCCAGCTGCGAACTGTGCGGCTTTTACTTTGAGAACCGCAAGGCTCTAGCCAGTCACGCGCGAGCGCACCTGCGACAGTTCGGCGTGACAGAATGGTCGGTGAACGGCTCCCCCATCGAGACACTTAGCGCCTGGATGCGCAGTCGGCCAAACAAGGTGGCAGAGATGCATCGTGGGTACATGCAGGGCGGACGCTCCGGTACAAAGAAGGTGAGAGGACCAAAACACAGACAAACACAGCTGCCTGATGCTGTTGGTTTCTTACCCACCTGCCTCAACACTTAGCACTTGATGTTAACATAATATCTTGTTAGCCACCATAAACTAGCTTTCCGTGCCTGACTGTTCTGCAAGAATTTCTTGAATTTCTAGTTTGTGGTGAATTGAATCATTGCAATGGATGTTTGGTAAACTTAAACATTTGGATGTGTGATCACTTTACACTCATATACACACTAAGTATATAATATAAACTCCATGTTGTTATAGGGATTAAATAATGTGCTGTATGGTCCTATACCATCTGAAAGACTCCTTTATTTGTAATCCAACTTTATCAATACATGTTGGTCTAATTCTGTCACTATTAAGTTTAAGTGTGTTACCTGTGTGTTTGCAGAGGGGTAGTTCCTCTCTCTCACCTGCGTCAGATTCGGGCCACACCTCTCCAATATCCCAGAAGCCCTCCTCGGCCCTGTGGGCATCTCTGTCTCAGAGTCGAAATAGGGCCAATGAGGTTGCTGGAGGTCAGTGGGGTTCGTCGAGGTCAACTGAGGTCAGAGCAGAGAACCGATCCTCCCAGCATGGCCACGCCCATCAGGTCTCCAGCTCCGCTCTACCACATGCGCAGGTAGCCCGAAGTGAACTCAACGTCCGTTTGCCACGAGGTACGAACGCAATGCCACCCACACACCCACATACAAATACACATACGTAAGCTTGGCTACAGAGGAGTAGTTGTATGGGCAGGTTAAATTGAACCTCCCTCCCTCGTAAACATTTGTAGTGTAACATTGAGGATGAATTTTGCATGTATTGAAACATTTATTTATGTTTGTAAATATTTGTTAATTATTTATGTGCTGAAACCAACAGAAAAACTGCTGAAAACTGTCTTTTCTAAATGTTGTCATTGTGTATTCGTAGGCTTTAGTTTACCTCCCTAGATGTTGTCATTGTGTATGTGTAGGCTTTGAGCGGCGACCCCTCAAACACCCGTCCCACCCAGACGCAGGAGAGAGAGAGACCGGCCCTCCCAAACCCCCCCGCACCAGCACTGTTCCTGCTCTGGTGCCCAAGCCCCCATCAACCCCGCTGGTCAAAGTAGTGGGCAAAATATACTCCCTCAAGTGCCGGTCAGTACCAGTTAGACTTCATGGGCCCTATCTTGCACCCAGCGCAATTGACATTGTCACCGACGCATGTATCATTCCTATCTTGCACCCGGTGCACAGCGCGATTTTCCCTCCAGAGGCGCGCTTCGAAATGAACTAGCAGCGACATGGGCGGGGGCGGAACAGAGAAGGCTTTTCTCTGGCGCAAGTGGTATTTTGCAGTTTCAAAACAACGCCGTGCGCCATTGACCACAAAAAAGCTGGTCTAATGTCAGAGGCGCAATGTCTAAAGTCTGTAACGCGTATTCAGAACGCTATTTTAAGGGCGCATGTGCTTGCCCGCACAGTATAGGACCTATAGGCTACACTTTACTTCTGTCGTCTACACGAGAGATTTACACCAATTTTTTGGCAAGCCATATACACAAGGAAGTATTTACCACATGAGGAAATCATTGTGATATCCATATCTAAGATATTTTAAAAATAGGCATAGATCTAGCGTACACATTGACCCAAATGATTCAGGTTAATTGTAATGGCGGTTCAAACCAGACTGGTTTGCCAATAGCGGCATGACACATAGGTATATAAAGACACCTGTCTTGGGGCAGAGGATCGGACGCCAGAGGGTCTACCGGCCCAGGCAGACCTACCTTGCTTTGACTGAGGAGGAATGTAGGCGAAAGCTACGCCTGACCCGTCAGGCTGTTACTGATATCTGCCATCTCCTGGCAGATGAGCTGGGGACAGACGCACACTCTCCCTATGCCCTCCCCGTTGCGGTGAAAGTGACAACGGCACTGCATTTTTATGCGTCTGGGTCGTTCCAGCACCCCCTCAGCTCTATTGGAGGCATTTCACAGTCTTCAATAAGTTCGGCTATACATGCAGTTACGTCAGGTCTAGTCCGACATGCTGGGGAATTCATACAATTTCCCGTAACACCCGACAGCCAAGCGAGAGCTAAGCAGGCGTTCTGGGGTTCCCTGGCGTCCTTGGCGCTATAGACTGCACCCATGTTCAAATACGTGCCCCCCCAGTAAACGCACTGATTTATGTAAACCACAAGGGAACACATTCCATAAACATCCAAACTATTTGCGATGCCACTTAACATGTCTGTCACGTTTTTGCCAACTATCCTGGCTCAAGCCACGATTCGTTCATTTTGGCAAACAATTCCGGCCCTTTTCGAGGGGAATCCTCCATTTGATGGGTGGCTGTTGGGGGACAACAGCTATCCATTAAAAACCTGGCTGATGACGCCCTTTATCAACCCTGCAACAGTGCGCGAAACTAATTTCAACACAAAACACACACACACGTATAGAGCGCACATTTGGCATTATAAAAATGCGCTTCAGGTGTTTGGACAGGTCAGGTGGTACCTTAAAGTACAGTCCTCAAAAAGTCGCAGCATTCTTTGTGGCATGTTGTGTTTTACACAACATTGCCATGAATCATGGATGTGACAATGACATAAACGAGGAGAGATTAGAGGACTTTAGAAGACGTGAGGTTGAACTGCATGTGCCGATGCCATTAAACCGAAATGCCCCAGCAGCAGCACGAGAGAGGAGAGCTCAACTTTCAGAAGCTCTACTTCCTCTATAATGATGTAAGCAAACCATTGCCATCTCCAGTATTGCTTGAGCAAATTGCAATATTATTACCATGCATACATATCCTAGTGATTCAGTGAGCGAATGCTAGTAATACAAACGAGAAATGAAAAGTAGAAACATTTCTTCAAACAAGCATGAGAAAATATTGACGTGATTGTTTCTGGTAACAGACGTTCTGGTGGCCTCACGGTCTTCCTCCCGGTAATTCCGCCATTACGATAACAAGCCGCTATGGAATATGCGCTCCGCGCTCTTAAAGGGAATGTGAGATGACGCTCTGATTGGTTTATTGCATATTACGCCCAAACCACACCTACGGCTGAGTAACCTCCTTTGGACCAACCCATTTGACACCTGCGCTGGGAGCAAGTGTGTTTTTTCCGCCGTTAAAATAGCAACTGCGCCATAGAGCCGCCCACACAGATACTTGCGTTTGGCGCCGTCCTACTTGCGTTTCTGATCGGCAAGATAGGGCCCCATGTGTCTGTGAAGTTTATGTCTTTGGACGTTATTTGCTCCTGAAGTTAAAGGGAAACTTTAGGATTTTTAGATCTTTTTGGGTCCAAACTTTTACATAGGACAATTACAGCTGAAATCAGTCTAGTACTGAGTTACAAAGCTACAACTGGCAACCGCAAAACGGCTATACAATGTTATCCCATGGGGCATGCAGTGTGCCATTTTTCCCGCCACTGACAGGATCATAATGTAATTATTAGTGTCTGACTAAATGGAAAGGATCACTACAGAGATGGCCCAGGTTAAAAATGACTGAAGTTTCCCTTGAAAGGTGAATTCTTGGCTGTATTTTTAAAGATTGTTAAAAACGATAAAGGCAGGCCTACCTTCTTCTCTTATCCCTCTTTGTTCTGTATCCCCTCCATGTTCTCTCCCTCTGTCTGTGTCTGTCAGGTTTTGTGAGGTAGAGTTCCATGGGCCTCTCTCAGTGCAGGAGGACTGGATCCGCCACCTGCAGCAGCACATCCTCAACCTCAACTACACCAAGCCAGCTACCCTCAGCACGACCCCTGACCCTAGCGCCACCACCAAACTCACGCCCGAGACGCCCACCTCCTTGGCCCCAGTCTCCTTCACTACCTCCACGCCTGCATCCATCACCACTGCTACCCTAACCCTGACCCCCAACCCCACGCCAACGGCCACTGCTCCTCAAACCCCTGTCCAGACTCCCACGGCAACACCCACCCCATCCTCCCCAAGGACGCCCACCCCCACAGCGATGGGATCCACGCTGACCCCATGCACAGCGGCTAAGCCTCTTCCCAGTTCCGCCACATAGACGTTTTCATGTGCCTCCATCTTGCCTTCATTATTGTGTTCATGCCATCCGTCTCCTTACTGTTACCAAGCACTCATTCTGTCGGGGGAGGAGGAGTGAACTGTCATGACATGAGCCCATACATGTGGGAATTTGTGCTGCTTCAACCATTGAGAAGAGGGAGGCTAAGGCAAACCTAGAGATGTCCAAGTCGTCCAAAAGCTGCTGGGGTTTTATGCTACCTCGGCTACTTCAGCAGAGAGGCCTTCCTTCTTTTTGTATGTGTTATGATCGTGTATATACGAGTGCATGTGGATTGACATGCTCAGATAAGCTCACCCAGTGATGAAGCCCTCTCTTCCTGTTGCCATGCCTCTCTCCGGTGCTTTAAATGGCTACACGAGTAGCGCCACCTAGTGGCAGCTTGTTTATGAATCAGGAGAACACATGAACTCAGTTGCTCTTCATTCAAGACAATGGTAAAACACCTGTCAACGTGCTGTTCCATTATTTATATTTTGGCCATTGTCTTTTTTTTAAGCACTTTGTTAACCTTATCATTGCAAAGCTTTTGCTCCAGGCCAAAGCCTAAATGCCTACTCCAAGTGGCAGGGATAAAAATCCAATTGAATTGAATGTGTCTTATTTTTAAACGCAAACACAAAGCCACACCCCTTAAAACTGTGCCACAATGAACTCACCATGGCACAGTGCCACCAAAATTGTTCATTCATGCACCTTCTGAACTTCAATGGCACACAAAAAACATTGGCACTTTTAAAAAAGCAAGAATTGTACACTAAATCAAGGCAGACCCAGTCCCATCTGATATTGCATTTTGTGACCGATTTTTTGGTCATTTAGTTAGTCAAAGTAACTAAGACGATGTAAGATGTTGTGTAAACTGTATTTTAACTCTAAATATGTAAGAGGATTGTAAGTTTTAGGTAGTCATAAGTGAAGGATATCTTCCGTTCTCATTGCAGTGCTCGACCACACATTTGTTGTGGTAGCTATTCATGTTCCTCCAGGTTTTTTTTTGTTTATTATTTTTCCTGTGTCCAGGTTCTCAAAGAATACAGTTTGGCACAGTCGGTACTGGGACTACATTGTGGTAGTCAGCCCCTAAAGGGCTTTGCCATACCTCCAATCCCCCTGACCCCAAGCCTTTTAAACCAGCTTTTTCAGCTCATTTGCTGCATGTGTGAATGCAGTGAATCTGAGACTTCCATGGCAAAAATGGTCATAGATGTATGAATGGAGGAATGCACACAAGTGCATTGCACATAATTTGCAGTTATTCATGTTTGTATTTTAATTTGCAGTTGTGTGTGTGTACATGTGTGTGTGTGTGTGTGTGTGTGTGTGTGTGTGTGTGTGTGTGTGCCTGTGCATATGTATGTTTGTGTGTGTGTGTGTGTGTGTGTGTGTGTGTGTGTGTGTACGTGTACGTGTATGTATGTGACAGTGAATTTGTGTATAAACAGTCACTGATAAAGTAATATAAATGAAAACGATTTGAAAGTGACTCAGATCGTCTGTTGCCAGTTCTCACCCAACCATGCCAAGAGCGCCACCGTGCTGCATACACCAGTCCCTACGGGTGTGCCAAAGACTCTCTCCTCTCCTCACACACCCCACCTCTGTGAGCCGTTTACACCAGACTCTCACAGGCTCAGTCTACCAGTGTGTGTGACTGGACAAGGGACATGGCCTTTAAGCAAAAGGGAACTTTTTTCTTTTCGCGTGTGGCCCGCTGGCACATGGCGGAGATGCACAAAACTGCCCTAGACCTCACTTGAACTTTGACCCCAGGTCCACCACAGTTACACAGACATAACAAATCAACAATGTTGTTTTGTTTTGTTTTTTTGGTTTTGGCACTGACATGACCGAAACGCTCAGCTGAGTGCTGCCGCCGTGGATGACAGCCCGAGCTCCCAAGCGCTCCCATTTTTTTCATTGCTTCAGATCATGTCTGCGAGTTGAAGCAATAAGCAAAGGGTCCACATCATGCATACTATTGACCGTATGTGTCTGACATTTCTGACTGTTAAGACTCCCATGGGGAAAAATAGATACAGTATACAGTAAATGTAAACTAAATGTATGACATGGTTAAGACTATTACTAGACATTAACAGTTCTATTAACAGCTAGTCATGACAATGTGATTTTGATTTCCATGTATTGTGAATTTACTTTTGACTTAATATGCCGTCTGTTTGTTTGTTTTCAGTCGCTACATGTGTTTCTGTATTTGACGTCATAGACAGTGAAATAGATTAGTGCTCTTTTTCAAGGAATTATTATTTCAAAATCTCTAAGCTGAAAACTATGACAAGTTGGTGCTCGTGATAATGCAATGAAGAGAATCATGTGTAAGATGGGGGGAACTTTTGACTGTTGTGTCCTACTGAAGAGGGACTCTAAACATTGTATCTTAAAGGGAAGGTTCGGCGCAGACCCAGCCTTTGCACTAGGTTACTTGTGTGCCTGACTGGATGTTTGAACTGCCCTTTAAGATACCTTATTCCCCGTAAGCTAGTATGACTGGTTACAGGGGGTAATGTTTGCATGTCAGTTACATCTGTGTGTTTGTGTGTGTGTGTGTGTGTGTGTGTGCCTGTGCATATGTATGTTTGTGTGTGTGTGTGTGTGAGTGTGTGTGTTGGAGGGTAAGACATAGAGAGTTGGTGAAAGGACCCAGCAGTGATGGAAATACTGTATGGAAATACTGTATTGTATGTGAACAGCAGGGAGTTCTATCAAAATCAGCTCCTGAACAAACATTAAATGTCAGATGAAACTCAACCTTAGTTGTTCTGAATCTGTCCTGCTAATATACATGTCATCATGAAGATAGTATTATTCATAATTAGAGTACACTGCATTGTAATGCATGTAATGTAATGACTATATTTATGGGATAGTCAGCACACTATCAGTAGCTATGTATTCACTAGAACAATTCACATCTTTACAACAAACGCTGAGCTACCTGTCTGTGAACAGTCATCTAACCATTACCATACCATGTTACTATTTGTCCTCAGAGTGTCAACAGTTGCTTAGAAGACTGTTCGTGAGTGCTCATTCAAATTAATCCGTACCCATCATTTTAACCAAGACATCTCATACAAGCCGGTTAGACTTGGTAGTTTGCGTTTGTTGATTTCTTGGAACAACAAATAAATACAGTATAAAACTAGCTTGGGAGATCAAGGTTCGGAGCTGAAAGTACAGGAACACTACACTAGCTGTCATTTCATGGTTCCTGTTTGCTTTCACCCCCTGATGAAAGCTGCCAGTCTGTCTCCTGGGAAAAGGCATTTAATGGACAATATGTGCTGTTGTGGTTGGAGGAAAGCATGTTGCAGACTAACAAAGGTGTCTCAATACAATGTGATGGTGCACTGTGCAGGGACCTTTTCAAAGACCCAAATCTTAGAGCATCTTAGATGTGCATGTCCAGTCATTATAACTGCAATTATTGATGTTGCAAAATCTAACTGACCGCTAGAAAAGCTGTAATATGGAGATTGAGCAAGAAATAAGTGATAATAATTCTCTATTCCAATAGAAGTGTGTTATCTTGAATGATTACGTTTCTGGCAACAATAGACGTTTAGACGTTTGTTGCATATCTTATTCTGTGAAATTTTGTCGAAATGTGACGGCTGTTCACTGTGAAGCAGAACTTGTTACGTTCTGCTGTTTTAAGACCTGTCTAGTGAACATGAGGATGAGTGTGACTTTATAAAAGACATATTCTTATATAAATCTATATGTTATCACAAGCAACAACACGAGCTCCATTGTACGTATACCTCGGTCACATTCACATCACCTGACCTAATTACGTACACATGACACTTATACTCTTCACTTCCCTGTCTGGCCTCATCACACCAGGGACTCAAACTAAATGTAAATGTTACGTCAGGATTTGAAGACAATACATTTTGAAGATTAGATTACACTGTATAGCCGTTTGGCAGTTGGTGGTTATAGTCTAACTCAATACTAGACCGATTTTAGGATAGTTAGTTAATTGTACTTAAAGGTTTGGACCCAAAATATATTCAAGAATAAGGCCCAGGCTGAGAAACCCCAAAGTGTCCCTCCAAGCGGTTCTTGAGATATTGGAATATGTCAGTTGCAGCGCCCATCACTGACAAAATTTAGTATGCATCAAAAGAATGTGGTACGGATGCAGAAAGTCACATTCTGTGATGTGTGAACCTTTACATCCCAAGATATTGGCAAGTGAAGTGCTAGATATTTGCTTTGATGGTTATTCACTAGGTGGTGCCACTTTACAAATGAATCATAATGAGCTAAGGTAATGCGCCTCCTGAATTTAAGAATTTTTGAAGCTTTTGCAGAAAGTGCTTTGACCCTACCTCACTTCAGGGGGCGCTGAAGCACCAAGGGCAATGCACACCTAGGGACACAAACATGACATTCCGTATCAGACATGTTGGTTGGGGATCTAATCGACCAAGATTTTGTGGGAAAAGAAACCGAAGTAGGAAAAAAATACTTCGACAAACACTTTATGACTGCCATGCGTGGCGCAGGGGCGGTCATAATGTAGGTGGCTCAGTGCACAGTGCTGTGTGAGGCTGCATACTATTATGAAGAGGAAAACATTTCAATAATTAAATGTCTTTAAAGTGTAAACCAGTTGGACTACATTTCAGTGGTATAGACACACTGCTGATTTCCTTTTTTTTTTTAGCTTTGGCATAATTTTCTGGCATTTTTTGCATGTAATTCTGGTGGATTCTGGTGATTACTTACTGGACTGACGCTTAATTTGAGACTCAAAAAGAAGCTATTGATAAAACAAACCCTGTCAGGGTTGAAATGGCTCTATAATGACTCCAGCTGTGCGCCTGTGATTGGGCTGATAACTAATACAAGATGTACTGATGCAGTCCAGTTCAAATGAAAATGCAAGTAAATGCAAGTTTTTTTTTATGTTGTTTCCCTGGTATTTTACAGCTGTCTTGTGACTCCATATTCCAAGGTACTTTACTGATGTTTTCAATGAAGGACCTACATTGACCTGAGGCAGAGACTTCTAATTGCTCAGTTGATCACAGGACTTACCAATGAATTGACTTATTCAGTACAGCTAATGTATCAACTACCAACAATATTAACTATGTCTCCAATATTAACCACATATTAATAACCACAAGGTGGCACTACAATTGTGATATCACACAAATATATCAGATGTCTGACTTAAAGCCTGAAAACTTCTCTTGTTTTTTGGTGGATTTTTAACATACTTTTAAAATGCTTTTGCGATGGCACATCTTGTCTGTCAAGTCACTTAGCCCATAAAATATAATGTTTTGAACAAAGAAAATACAAATTTTCAATAATGAATAAAAAATTACTAATCCTCATCAGTTGTCAGGGCTCACAGCACTATACCTCCAGTAACTTCAATGCACTGGAACAGAGAATAAACACCCCTAGTAAAAACAATATGGACAAAGGTCAATAGGTCAAAGCCTACATGCAGTTGTGCTTCACCCCCTAATGCAAAGCCTTACCAAACTCCAGTAATTACAAGCAGTCTCATCACCCCAAGCATACTTCCTCAAATGGAGCTTTCCTTAGTTTCCTGGCAGGTACTGCAGCTAACATTAGAGCTGACTTAATTTATGAGTGACATGATGCTTTATTTAAGTTGCAAACAAGCAAAGAACCATTGAACCTTGTAATTGTCCATCTATTATTAATGAAAGAATGGCACAATATATTATACATTTTAAGCCTCCCTCCAATTGCTTTACACCATTTTAAACTAACAAGTCATGGCTCCTCTGATGTATTGATTGTATCGCCTTGTATTTTGACACTATTTGGGAATTATTTGTTTCTAAGGAAAGTTTTAAGTATTTCACTGGATTGCACCCAATCACTTCTATATTGATGCAGTCACTGATCAAGGTCACAAGATCATAGTTACAACCGGATCAACATATATGTAGCTTGGACTGGAGTTCATCTACCACTACTTATAACACAGCTATGCTGGTGGTTAAATTATTTTATGTTCAAAAAGATGTTGTTATGTTGTTTCTTCACATGTGTCTTGTTCAGACTGAATCCTGTTTAAGATTGGTCCCATGTGTTTCCCCTTATGTCAGCTTGAAGCCTGAGGTTCCTGGGGAAACATTTTCCGGCATCCATTATGACAACAGATAGATCAAATAAAAGATGACCCCCCCAACCCCTCCCCCCCACGTAGGGTAAGTGACAATAAGGCCCAGGCAAAGGAGAGAAGGGCGTGAGCGCAGTCATGATCCTCAAACACTGAGAACTAAAACAAAACAGGAGCCAGGACAGCCAGGGGTTTCTACATCAAACAGGACAGCACAAAGAGATGAAATAACAGGACAGAGAAAATACCAGTTATCTGATCGCTAAGGCGAATGCACAGAATGGAAGATCTCTGTGTGGTGCTTTCCTCAGAAACACAAACCGTTAAAGGCTCCCTTTTGTAATAACCTAAAAATAGGCATGTTAGTTAGAAAAGTTAAGATATCATTGAGCACAGTATAAACAGATGTATGGCCAGGAAGCGAATTTAGAGTAGATCAGTAGAAACATTGCCAGGTTCCATTTCAGTTGTTTTTCTGCAGTAGGCTATCTCCTGTCCAATCAATTATTTAAGAAATCTCCAAATTTTGGAATTATGTATGAGAAATGGAAACAGGTACATCAAAAACATCTGAAAATGTTTGAATGGATAAGGAGTATTGGGAAATCTCTTTACCGTTCTCTCAGAGTTATGTTACTTTTAAGTAACTAGTGAATTGGACGTTCACAGACTCTAAAGGTTTTAAAATGACTCATGCTTCTGTAATTCTGAATCAAAATCCACTTTGATGGATGAGTCCTTCGTGCAGTACTGCTTTCACTGTCAGACTGTATGCTGCCGATGACAAGGCCAAGGAAAAACTATATTTTCAGACTTTAAAACAATGTTTGAGGGCTGGTTTTGATTGGCTTAACGATGACCAGCTGTAATCCTGTAAACATAACAGTTTAGATATTTAAAAGGCTCTTAACGTGGAAGATGGTAGGCGATTAATCAAGCCAAAATGTTATTTGTTTATATTTTAGTTCATATTACTTGACAATATTGTTATAATAAATGTTTTAACGTACCGTAAGATCATTACAGGTGACGTTATAAATTCCAACTATCCTCTGAGACCTAGCCTCTTTGTGCTATGAAAATGGTGAGCATCATGAAATCATGAGTTCAGAAAATATATTTTATTTATACAAATATGAATTAATTCAGAAGTAACATGATTCTTCATTTGACGCAGCTAATGGCAAGGACCCTTTAAAGGACCATCGAAACTAATAATGTACACCTTGTATCTTCAAATGTCCCTTTAATGGAGGAGATGGCCTCAATCGACCTCTGACTGCAGGCTGATGGGAAGGTAAATTGTGACCGCTGAGTTCAGCTTGCTTTCCCTCTGGTACTTGTTTGTTTTGTCCAGCACTTACCCTCCGTATAACCCTCTCAATCCCATTGTAAACTTCTGGCTCATATAGGCTTCCTCTCAGATGTTTGCTGAGACACTTGCACACTCAGATAGAAAAATATGCATTGCGCGGAATACTGTGGAATCCTGAGTTTCTAGGGTAACCGAGAGTGGGTTTTTATGTTTCTAAATGATGAAAAACAGATGTACAAGGCAGCTGTTGAACCCTGGTATACATTACAAAACACTGGATTTAGTCAGCCAGTGAAAGAAGAGTGTTTCAATGTCTTATGATGCCCACTAGCTGATTGCTTGCATATAGGCAATGAGTATAGTGTTGTGCATTTATGCATAACCATGAATTCAATTAGAAGCACATTCTTTGATGTTACATCTAAATCAGTGTCTTAGAACCACTGATGGTTCCATCAAAGATGTATTCAAGGCTATAGTGCTTCATGCAGCACCTTTCAGGTTTCTTTCTGCTCTTTCTGCCGCTCATTTGACTGAATGGTGCACTGCCAGAGCCACGGTCCTGCCCTCAGCTGCCAAGGTACACACGCACAGATAAACTGAATGCAAGTCAGTTTCTTCATTTTTAAATGTGACACATATTCATCCCTCACACTGAAAAGATCTTCCTGTATTGCAACTAGGGGGGGGGGGGGGGGTGGAATGCAGTCTATTCAACCCAGTTCTGAAAGGACATTCTGAAATCATTTGGGCGTAAACATAGGTAAAGTGATCCGTGTTTTAACTATGGCTTGAAAAAAGTTGTCTCACTCTGTCCCCACAGGTGTAGTGGGTTATGGGGAACACTGCGGTGCAAAATTCACTGGCCACACATTTAGCGGTTTGTCTATCACAGTACAACCTGGGTATGAAACCTTCTGTTTTGATCTCTGTCTATGCCATCATTGCTCTGGAGAGCAATTAATTGATCTAGTTCACTTTGACAAATGAGAGTCATTTCTCATATTGATCTCCCTGTTCTTGAAATGGAGTCATTCATATTTGTAAATGTGAGGCGCAGTTGATGCTGGCTTGATTGGGAAGCCGTGGGGCATGGCATCAATGTTGAGCTCACTGCTCTTCACCAAAGCGACAAGTGTAACACCTAATTTCGTTTACAGAATGCAATCAATGCTCCAACAGGCATTCATTTATTACGAAACCCGTTATGCCTTTTGTCCATGACAAACAGAAGCATGTTAGCATTGTGTCCACGAAATATTGCAGAGAGCGTATTCTTTTGTGCACAGAAAACAAAATAGATGATTCATGATGTGCACTGAGGTGACTGTTTTTCATTTTGTAGACGAAAGGCAAAATGCACCTCTCACTTTGTGCACAAAATAACCTCTTTTACAGATAAATGTTATTCTGTCCATGTAATTGATATCCTAGGCCACTGATTGTTCATTATGTCCACATTACAGTTCTGATATCACAGAAAGTAGACCTATGATGTGCACAAATGATACAGAGGGTATCCCCTCCACAAAAGCAAAGGTTGTTTGAACTTTCCTGGACATCGGTGTTATGCTAAACTACAAAAAGAATTACGTCCATAGTTCTTTCCTTTCTTTCGTGGACGGAATTCCTTCTGTAACTTGCAGACTCACCAAATGTATCAGACCAAACACGTTTCCTGTCATACTTTTGGTAATAAAGCAGAACTGTTATGTTGACAAAGTGAACATTCGATGTCCTAGGATGTCTATTACGTGGACAGAATTACCTTCATACATAAAAACAAGTTTATTTTGTCCATAAAGTGAGAAATGCATTAAGACTTTAAAGACTATAAAATTAAAGCACAACAGTCAATTCAGTGCAAGAGACACAATACTCATGGTTTTGAGTTTATCGTGGACAAAAGGAATTACTGTGTTACATTGTTTCGTAAGAAATGAATGCCTGTCACAGCACAAAAATGCATTCTATATACAAAATAAGGTCTGTAACAGTTGGCACCCAATAGACCACAAGTGCACATGACTGATGACATGTACACATAATAGCATTAAGACCTCTGTTTTGTAAAAGATTATAATGAAATGTGCTCTGATGGTCCTTATACAATATTTTGTGGGGTCTGTCCTTTGTACTATCTGTTTGTGTGATCTGACTTCCACTCACACGGACACGGGCCTATCGTATCTGAACATTTAGAAAAGCACCGTTGCTGATCAAAACCACAGACCTGTTAATCCTGCCTTTCGCACGCAAGCCTTGACCGAAGTCTCTGTATAGTCGGGTTTAATCTTTGTCCAAATTTTGAAATGTGATAATCATTAGCAGAATGTGTTGTGGTCAGACTGTTCATTACCTTTCAATCCTTTTCACTCTTTCTCTGTGTGGACATGTGTTTTTTATCTAGAGAGGATTTTCCATAGCCATTAGTGCTGGCCAGAACAAGAAGATAAATTGAACAGGTTTGTAGACTCTGCTGGAGCTGGGAGACCCCTGGGGTGACATTGACTCTTTCTGAGTATTTCTGGCCCAACACATCTGCAATAACACTGGCGTCATTATGAAAAATGTTGTCTGAGGGTGTCTAAGCACCTGTGACAAATAGTCAGTTGAAAATAGAATCATGAATTATGTTTTTCATAGATTGATTTACCAAAATTGATTATGTTTAATCATGCTTATTAGCACTACAGATTCCTAATCTTGTCCGGAAGCAAGTCCCCTGTAAGTTAGAACAATTTCATTTGAGTTCATTTTATTTTAGTTTTAACTGTTGACTTTGATCAACAAGGTTGCAGAAAATATTTTTGGTATTTCACTGATATCTGTAGATAATTGATGACGGTATCTGTTTTGGTAACTGGCGTCCGTCTGGTTAAAAAGTCTCAAGTTGATAAACCTGTTACACCTGGACCTGACACATCTAAAAACTTTGACATTCTGAAAAAACAATTTGATAATGTAGTTGTCTGTCTGGTTTTTAAAGAAAATATAAGTATAGTGAAGTTGCAAAATGCCCAATCAAGGATTAAACGTAACTGGAGAGGGAGAAGTTGATTTGACTGAAGCATACGTTCCATGGCAAGTGTAAAAAGCCACATTTCTCAAATTTCTGAAATGTAACAGCCTCAACCTGAGCCACTCATTGATGTAGGAATCTGTGGCACCTCTCACATTTTAAATCAGCTGGATGCTCTTTCACCTCACTGCTCTCACCTGGAGTCTAAGGAAAAATAACAAACAATATGTCAGACAATGCTCTATTTCGGATGTGTCCTTCCCCCAGGCTGAATAAACAGACCAGCACAGACCAGCGTCAGCTGACGTATGGTGGGAAATGCTTGTTTATTAACTTTTGAATATACTGTTAATAATAGTCCAAGATACTGTCCATGTAGGTCAAGGCTGGGTGAAATACACACCTACATGAATTGTGTTTGGCGACATAGATTGTACAGTTTGATAGGTTGTTGAGGACAGATTTGTACACTGCAAAATGCCAAAAGATTTAGCTTTAGTATTATGCACTCAATGTTTGTGTGGCTAACCCATTACCACATCAGAAGTTCCATTTTCTCCTACTGGGATCTGCTCTGGATGTAAACAGAAAAAAACAAATGTGCTTCCTTGGAGACAACATGTGGTGTCCCAACTTTAAGGCTGTTTTCTTAGGTGGCTTGAAGGCATTTCATACTCCCATTTACAATTTGCATTAACTGACAAGATATAGTACCGCACATCTAGGTGCGGCCTATAAGCATGTGATAGAGAAATGCAACCCTGTCATATCAGGCTGGGATCCTGTGCATATCTGAAATAAAGTATACAACGCTGGTACCTTGACAGGTCTGTTTCCGTGCTTTGCGACACTTGCATTTTTCTTCATCAGTTGTTTATATTGACGCCGTTTCTCAAATGCATCATGATTAAAGTTAATGATGATTACTGATGTGTGGCACTGAGGTTCCTAGTATGCATTCTGCTATTTCCCTTGTAACTCCAAAGAACAGCACCTGGACTCTCCCCATCCTTCTGAAGAAGTGAAGTGAGCTGTACTTAAAACAATGCTTTCATGATAACTCACTCATATGTCTGCCTGTGCTGGATGAAGGAATTGTGTTCTCTGTCAAAAGTAAGTTGACTGTTTTGATTTACTGCTTGAGCGCATGGAGTTGCTCGTTTTCGTAATCCCCTCTCCTAAGATGTGTCTCCCCTTTCCGCTCATAAATACAGAGCCCCTATGCATCATAATATAGGAATGTACTAACGAGACATTCTTTCACAGTCCTATCCCAAACACATTCACATGTAAGAAATCCCTACTGAGCTTCTCAATCCTATCCCATACACATTCACATGTAAGAAATCCCTACTGAGCTTCTCAATCCTATCCCATACACATTCACATGTAAGAAATCTTTACTGAGTTGCTCAATCCTATCCCATACATATTCACATTTAAGAAACCCTACTGAGTCACGCCTGAGGCCAGTATCCACCGTTGGATGCGGCCTTTATCCTGATCTTGAACTGGTGAAAGTGAGCATATGGATCATTAGCCCATTACACGGACAATGTTGATTATCTGTCATCCAATCAATGTCCTTCAGCCACACTGGGCCCCCAGCTGTCCACACAAGCCAATATTCCTCAGTTCTTCCATGTTGGTGATGACAACTTCATAAATCTTGAATCTAGAGAACCACAGTGTAGAACCAACATCAAATAAACTAATGCTTCATACACGTCGTTCACATGAAAGAGAGACTTGGTTTCTGTGGCTTTATTCCCATTCACCTCTTCTCTCAATCACCTCTTCGGGTCTTCACCTTAATATTAAATCTTTAATTCACCTCTTCTGGTTTTTACCTAAATATTAAATCATAAATATGGTATGACCTCTTAAATATATGACCTCTTCTGGTCTTCACCTAAATATTAGATCTTTTCAGTGGCGCTCGCTATTTATTGTTTGCCACATGCTGACCCTGTCTGAATCTACTGATGGATTCTATTCTGTCTGACAAAACCGGGCCCTGAAAATATCTAATCCAACTGAGCAATGTAAAGCCCAGGCCTATTGGTGGATCTGACCCACAGACAGCACCTTCTCTGCCCCATACCTGATTATGGACTGGAGAACGTCTGGCCCTGATATGGCAGAACTGGGCCAGGTCTGAGCCAGGTATGGGGTAGATCTGTTCCAGAGCCAAGTGAGAGATGAGCCCTCAGCATCAACCACATCCCCCCCCCCCCCCCCCCCCAAAGGGCACTCAGCTGAGGTGAAACAGATCCAATTATTCAGTCTAAACCTGTCACCCGCTCTCTACCTTTGCCTGTCCCACTCCGCTGTTCTCACCCTCTTTGTCTGGCATACACATCCATGTTTATGTTGGCCACATGCTGAGGCTGTGACTTGCGCTGAAAACGCCACAATTTGTTTAGATAAAGATGCAGGGAAAAAAAAATAATTGTGCTTTGTTTTTCATAAGAAATCTTCTGTTTAGACAAGAGTAGCCAACATCCAAACATATCCCACCCCGCAAGTGCGTCTCTCTCTCTCTTTAACTCTCTCTCTCTTTATTTTAGTTTATTTAGTTCACCAACCTAATGGCAAATCTAAACAACCGTGAAGAACTATCTGTGTTTAATTTGGATAATTTGTGAAAATATAGATTTTTGTGGTGAGAGGGTGGCCATATGTATATGTATATGTCACCTGATTTTGCACACTTTATGTACGAGAAATTGGATCCACCTGGTGCTGGTGGTAGCAACAGTCACTTTGAAAAAAAAAAAGTGTGCTGCTGCATGAAATCTAGTGGAACATTAGCGTGGTGCATTTGTGTCAAAGACATGTCTTTATGAGACTGTAATTGTCACTTGTTCCAAAAGGTTCGGCAGAGTTCAGATGGCTTTTTCTCGTAAACGTGATTCATAGTTTGGCTTCTTGGTGGGCAAATAAAGGGCCTTTTTTTCTCTTCCAATCTCCCTCTCCCTCTCCCTCTGATAATGGTTTTCTGCAGATGGGGCCTGGTTTCTGGAAAAGTTAGGCAAGGCGTTCATGTCCTCAGAGATGCTCTGAGCATCTCATGTCGAAGCCATGAAGGGAATGTCTTATGTTTCCTATGTCGCATGGGTATGTGTGTTTAAGCTCTCAGATCCATCACAGGACACAGATAAGACTGTGGTTGATTGCTGTGTACCTTTTGTGCCTTTCTCTGAGAAAACAATTAGAAAACAATCCTTTATGGGCCATGTGGTGCATGTAGACTTGAGTAGATACATATAAAATAGTTTCTGCTGACCAGTTTCAAGACATACAGTCAAGTACATAAGCTTACATTTGCTTTCCACTTTGGCATTTTATCTCTGAACATGTGCATTGAATGTCAGCTTTGGTACCGTATCAATCTCTCTACAGCATTAGTTTTTCACACCTCACCACATTTGATTTGAAATCTCTAAGATTTTTGATGGAGATAATTTCCAAGCACTGTTAATGACTTAAGAATATATTAATCAAGTGCCTTGTATTAATATATTCCTTGTATGAATCATGTGCTTAGGTGCGCTCTGTTCTCTCTGGCTCTCTCTCACACAACAGGCACCACCTGCCTTATCTGCTCCTTCAATTAAGCACCTACACCTGGGTGCCTGCTGCATTGTGGGGGATTTAGTTTGACTGGCGGCCATCTTGAGGTGTGGCAGCCAGTCCTCCAGGAAAATGCCACACCCCACTACAAGCTGGCCCACTGTGATGCCACAACTTATATGCAGCTCCGGAGTCCTGAGGTAACTAGGGTGAATTTTGTTGCACAGGTAATGTGAAGTAACATGGAACCTGAAACATTCCAAACTCTTCGGAGTAACATCTTAACTGCATTGACAGACAATTGGCCACGAGCACAAAAAAGCTTAATGTCTTTATTCTAAATTTAATGTTAAAAGCTTAATTAACGTCTCAAAATCATTTTGCTAATTTGATAACATGACAGGGGCGCACTGCTCCCACACGCCACACCGCAGCTTTAGTTCATGCGCGACAGACTTTGCTAGCTGTTTGTTACTTTGCCTAAGGCCCGTCATTGAAATTATTACCTTGATTGATTAGACAGGACTGACTCCATTTCTGACCTTCAGTGGCACATCATGGGCCTTGACAAAATGAGGAACACATCTGATTTGTGGATGTGCAGGGTGTTCTTTGCCTATGCAGTTGGCTTAATTTCATGGTTTATGTGGGAGTGGCGGCTATCAAGGTTGTAGGTTTTGTTGGCCGTAAACACTCTAATCGCTTCATCAGTACCCTGTGGTGCCGTAAATGCATGGTGGATACCAGATGGAGTGCATCCAAAGAATCACCCTCTCCAGCTCAAGCCCAGATGGAGCTGCTTCAAATCTAGCATATAATGAGTTTGTGTTGAATCAACATCAAGTGACGACACTAAGCTGAAACAGCATGAAGTAGGTTAAAGTCTGAACAGAGAATCCGCTGTGAATGTGAGTAGCAACATCTTGGCTGCACCGCTAAACATATAGCCAGCGGTGTTCCTGTAGCCTGCAGGGTTTCACAGAACAGGCCAGACCCTGCAGCTGTCTGACAGGCCAGAACCCGTCACGCCCAGATGTTCCCGGAGCCGCAGTCCTGGCAGAGCCCCCCCACTGGTTGTTCCGGGAAACCCCTGGCCCAGAGTTTTTCTCTCGCTAGTCCCCTCTATGTCTCCTCCCCGGCGTGCAGTGTTCCACCAGTCCGGATCTCGCTTTTGAATTGCTGTCTGGGACAGACGTAGACACACACACACACACACACACACACACACATACGTACACACACAAGCACGCACACCGGAGGCCATTTTTTATTTATAGGCTTGCTTTCTTCCTGACCATGACAGAGTCAATATGTGGGAGCCCCGATCCTCACTCATGTAATCCCATTAGACTTTACTAATAATGTATCAATAATGCTCCCAGCTGACAACCGCTCTCATCTCGTTGTCGTCAGCCCTGGTATAAATTATTGATTAAGTTCTGGGAATTAGGTAGCCCTCTTGAAACACAATGAAAGACTTACAAACCACTCAAACCATGAGTCTTGTCTGCGTATGCTTCCTATTGGCTGTATTTTAAATTGCTCAGTGACAAATTACTTGTTCCTAACCCTGATCAGTGCCACAGTATTGTTCAGCCTGTGTTCAGCTTTAGCTACCTGTGGATATGGAGTCCTATTTTTTCACAATAAAGGGACTTAATCCTGTTTTTCCTCTGGTTTTAGGTAGAGAAAGAGCCAGTTGCCTGAGATATTGTGCCAAACATGTGTTTCAACAGCACTATTCTCCATGTTTAACGTTGCCAACAGAGAAACTACTTCCATCAGACGTCAGCCTCAAAGGAATTCTCAACACAGGGAGTCTCCTCCATCACTGAGTATGTGTCCATGCTTCCAGTTCATGTTAAATGTCCTACTTGACTTTTAAATTGAATGAATAGACGATGATTGTCAAATCTCTTAAAACACGTCACACTCTTGGCATCTTGTTAGCAGTCAATTCAAAACTTTACCCAATGTGCTTAGCAACTCACAATGTTTACCCTCACTATGCTCAATCTTCGCAGATTTTAGTGGTGTATTCAAGATATCTTTAGGGAAAATACTAGAATATTCAGGGCAAGCTTTTAGTCTGAAGCCATAAGATTCAAATAAAGGGCATACAATACAATGCGAACAAGTTGCTATGGCTACAAGGGCTCATGTTCATAGGGCCTCGCCAGCTATGTTTGTTAATTTACAGGAGTGTTCAACTTCCTCATTCTTCTTCATCTGTGGATAGGCATATGACATAGCAGGACCTACCTGACACCCAACAGACACACACACACACACACACACACGCACACACACACGCACACACACACACACACACACACACACACACACACACACACACACACACACACACACACACACACACACACACACACACACACACACACACACACACACACACACTCACAAGCAGGTCTTCAAATGTAAGAAAATTTAAAACTGTTTCCCACACATCCTTTATACATACTTGCTGAGGTTACGTCAAATCTCGTAACATGGTGGAGTCCAGGGATGAGTTGATGCTTCAGACACTTATTTATAAACACACTTTAAAGAAATGCAGCAAATGCTCCGTCAAATGGGGAATCAACAATCAACAGTCATTTATAATCATTTGAGAGGATGACTTAATATGTCAGTGTGCGCAGATGTCACCTTTTAGTCCGCAGGGTGGATGTCAGAGTTGAGGCTTTTTTTAAACAAGCTGAAAATAAAACCAAATAAAGATCTGGCAATCTTTAACACCTCCTCCAGCCTCTCTGCCCTTGGCTGTTTATAGATGCCGGATCCCTGTGTGCTTCCTCTCTGTAGCAGGCCGCAGTCTGATCCCCTAAATCAACACTAGCTCATGCTGTTTGCACTGACAGCTTGAAGCTCTCAAAATGTTTGTACTTTATTTATTTTTTTGCATCCTTGGGTACTGAGCACTATGTGCATTCACAGCAAAAGCTACTCTGTAATGCTGCACCTATTTTGCAGCTTTTAGAGGTGAGATCGTGTGAGAGAGGCAAACAACCAGGAAAGGGGGTAAAACGAAACAAAGAGCAAACTGTTTGCCAGAAAAGAGAGAGGTGCCGAGTCAGGCCTTGAAGATGTTCCAAATAAGGCAGGTGAGCACAGCTGGCTCAGGACATGGAAGATGCTGTTCTGTCTTGCCCTGTACCATGCCCAAGGTCCCCAGTGTTCTTTGGACACAGTGTCAATGGCTGAGAGTCTTAATATAACTCTCTTAACGACGTGGACTTAGGCTGGGGGATAATGCATTGATTTTATAGGGAAACGCTGTGTGGTGACCACAGAGATTAGGTGTTTAAAGGGGCCCTGGGCCTTACATCACCCTCTCCGACTGTATCGCCTCTGGAAATATTGGATTCTTATCTTGAGCTCTGACTGCTGATGGCTGGCTGTAAATAGTCTCCATTAATACATACAGTAGGTTTCCATTAGAGTCAGCTTGATTCGACAGACACTGGGCATACAGGTACAAGTAAATGGTGTAATACAATGCATGTTAGGGGGACTAAGCTTTCAGAGTTGGAAATACCAAAGTCTTGTGTTAATTGTTTAGGGTGACCCGAGTTAGTTCTGTGTTTTTTTTTGTGTGATGCACATCTTGACAAGGACAGTTAATCAGTCATGTGGGGTCAGTTGGACAATAAAAGGACAAACGCTGGTCTAATGCAGCAGACCTGATAAAAGCGAAAGATTAGTATCTAGCACAAACCCTGTTCTCTATCCCCTGAAAACAAACGATGTGCGTCAGATCCCTAATGCCCCTTTATGGGCCTCAATGTGTTCAATGCATTTCACAGCAGTGATGTACTCAAAAGCTGGAACGCACAGCATTTTGTTCAAACACTTATTTTGCCTGATCCCATTTCCTATGCTGTTTTCTTGTGATTTACGATGTATGTGGTGACAAGGATCTCTGAAACACACAGATATAAATTATCAAACAGCTACTCACAGATATGTCTGTGTATTTTCACATTTCTGTTTTTCTTCATAGAAAGTCCTCTTTGCATTACAATTCAAGGTTCGTTTTTGCGTCTTTCTTTTTTTTCCAAGCTTACTTGGAAGCACTTCACAATGGAAAAAAAGAAAGGCTTCAAAGTCAAGCAGTCCAAAAGTTTTATCCAGATCCAAGAATGACCTCTGTCCACAGAGGCACACAATGCATGTGAAAGAGAAAGGTTATTCAAGGCCATTTCTAACAGCTGTCTGTGAGATTTTGCCTTATCTGTTCACACAGGGACAAAATGTTAAATAATATTAACATTATAAAAAGCGCATGTCTCCATTAAACACAATTTCAAAAAGACATGACGTCAGTCTCAGGCATTCTGAATAAAACTGCATTGACTTTATTGATTCTTCAAGGCTTATTAAAAAGTGGAAGTGGATAAAAAGTAATAAAAAGACTGAATGAGTTCAATACAAAATATCTTTCAGATCTTATATTGAATTGGGAAAAATGACAAATCTTTTAAATGCCCTCCAGATTTTTGAGCACAAAGTTGTAAATGTCAGAGATATTTTGTGTCTTTCAGATTGAGACCAGGCATGATCACTTTAGAGCACGGTTACAAAAGAGATTTCTCTTTCTTCCCGGCCTTATCCTCTATAAAAGATGTACGAGTCCAGAGGCACAGGTGCACCATTCATGAGGCAGGCCGATTTATTGCTAACATTTCAACAGAACACAACCTCTCTAGGAAAATGACAGGAGTCAATAAATGTTGAAAATTGCATAACACACCAAAATCCCCAAATTTTCAAAATGCTCAAAGGGAAAACTTTAACTAGGACATACACAGAATGCTTTACAGTTGGCAGTTACAACCTTTAGATGGCAAGAAATAAGTTGGGGTATTAAGACATAATGAAGCAATGAAGGACTCCCTGTTAAAGAGCCAGCCTGAAGAGAAGAGGAACAATCACGCGCTTTAAAGCCTCGATTTTACTGATCTGCTGGAACCTCGGGCGTGTGCTTGGAGCCAGTGCTGATGGCGCTGAGTGAGATGTGCACATTCCCACCCTGCCCAGTTTATCAGTAGCGTTGATCTGGAGGCCTGGCTCCAACATCCAGCGCTGTGATTATGTAACTCTTTACACATGATTACAGCTGAGGAAAAACAAAAGGGAGGCCTGTCATAAAGATTTATCACCAGATCCTCACAGCTAACTGATAGCTTGTCTTTTATATGACTGGTTTGATTTGAACAATTAATTGCATTCATTCATGAGGATTTAGACCTGCGTGTGCCAGGAAACAAAGGCACAGCAAATCTATCATTAGATAATGGGCTGCACAGGTGCAGGCCATAAAAAGCGATCATGCACAGGTGACTCAACAGATCTGACTGATTTAACCTTTGTGTTGAGTCTAATTTGAGTCTGACTTGAGCATTTGTGGAAAGTTTCCTCTTTTTTCGTGCCTTTTCACGATGTGTTTTGATGCATTTTTTAAAATGAGTCATTGCATGTCACTCCACGCCTGAACAGAAATGCCGAAAGCACTCTTTGTGACATGACTTTGACTTTGACTTTGTCTCATCCAACACAATGACCAATTTTTTCCAAAAGTGTTTTTCAAACAAATATTTACACCCTTTGTCAATCAGATGCTTTCATCACCAGATCTTCACCCCTGTCCTGTTGGCTGAGGACTCCCTGTACACTAACACCCCCCCCCCATCCCCCCCCCCCCCCCCCCTACTGTTGATTTGTTCCATTTTCCAACACCAAAAAAACCCAGAGAACATCCCGCTCAAGCCAATGAAGTGGGATGGGGAATACACGCAAGCAAAAGCAATTTCCCGTTTCCTAATCTTGCCAAGGGAAATAGTACAGAAAACTCTTTTGTATTTGTCTTTTATTACATTTCACAATACATTACATGATATATGTGATCTTTTAGTTCTAAAACTTGTTCAAAGTATGAGATTTTGTTGTTGAGTCATTTTTTATTCTCATCAGCCCACATCATTGGAAAGTATGATGAATACTTGTCAGTGCTGTCTCCAGCCAGTCTTGATATATTTAGTATTTTATCATCCTAATTTTCATCCACTTACTTGGACATACCGTATTCACTAGCACCTGTTGTCGCAGCAAAATAAAGACTTTCTGTGCATCATCTACTGGAAAAATATTCTCTCTCTGGTTGCTCTTCTGTGTTGTGGGAAACCATCTCAGTCAATGTGTGATGTTTCAAGTCTAATGGGAGGCACAGGACCATAGACTTTACAGGCAGGAGAGGGCAGGTAGGACTACAGTTAGAGAATATCAAGGGTTCGATGCTTGCTTTGCACCCTGAGTTGTACATTTGTGACTGACATAAAAAGTCCTTATCAGTGTAAGACACACAATAAGCACACTGTGTCCCAATGATTTGCAAGTGAACGACATTAGGATCAAGCATGCTGAAAAGAAGCATTTGTTTTTTTAGGGTGGAGTTGTAGAGCTGCCAGATCACAGACAATGGCCTTATTAGCTGGGTTTTCATCCAACTCATTCGCTTATTTTCAGCGCAATTATGAAAATTCGGCTAAAAGAAATAGTCTGTACGAGTTTCCATCTGCTGTGTTATGCAAATAAAAAATGGACACTCTCCTAACCTACAGGGAGGAGTTGTCGACAACTGTGGGTTTAAAACTTGAGGTTGTCTGGGCAACTTCAATGGAAACACATACTAATCTACTATCTCAACAAATGTGATTTGATGTGAATGGACCCATTTCCATCAACCTTAGCTGCACTATACTGTATGCAAATTGGGAGTTAATCCACCCCTCTCTAGTAAATTCATTTTTTATTCGACTTAAGGATTTTATGGTAATTTCAAACATCACCACTCAGGATTTTCTATTTAAATGGTCAAAATTTGCATTAAAAAGATAAATGGAAACCCAGTCATTCAGGAACAGGAAGGGGAATATATATTTGGTGGCCACCAGGTTACATGTGATATGCATTGGTGTGTATAAATATTTCAGCATGTTGAAAGAGACATAGAAGTTGCAAAATATACTACTGCGAGAGATCAATATGATCCCAATGATGTTCACCTGTTGCCCCAAGGAGGAGTTCCAAGATTTATAAATAGCTGTTTCTCCATCCTGTTCAGACCTGAAAGGCATAATTCAGACTCAGAGTTCTTTAACAATATGCAACCAAAATGTATTTGAGATATGAACAAAGTAATTTCTGGCTCTGTGAAAACGTCAAACAACCAAAATTACCATATATTTCTGGGGGGAAATGAGAGGATTGGGTGCAACTGTGAATGCATCTTGAATGCATTTGAAAACACAGTTAAGGGGACATGGACACAGTAAAGGGGACATAGGCACAGTTAAGGGGACATGGACACAGTAAAGGGGACATGGCTTGAGGGCTAAAAAGTAGAACGAAAGCCCTGAACAACCAACTTCTGGACAAATTAAGTATGGCAGGGCTAGCCTGTAGTAGCCTGTAACTAGCCTATTTGGTGGGGAGTTTATAGCCTAAGTTGTACATATAAAATATGGCCAGGGCTTATTTGCCATTTAGCCTACATGTTAGAAGGGACAGACCCTAAATACAATTAACAAGCGCCTAACATGAACTGATCCAAAGAATAGAATGCTACATAACCAGGCATTGCCCTGACTTTGATCTGGCAAGATTTGATCCGTTTTGAACAAGAGCTCTGTAGCTCTAGGCTATTTTTTCTCATTGTCAAAGGGGGGCCTGCCATGAAAGGTTTGGGAACCTCGGCCCTAGAGTCAAGCGGCCCCTTGCGGATGGGACACTCCCTGGCCCTCTTGACTGAGGCGTAGTCCATTGTTTGGTGATGAGTGTCTCCTAAGGCCATCCAGCTGGTCAGGCCTGTTCTTTATTTGCTTTTGTTATGCTTTGGCATTAACAAGGAACAAACTGAGATTTGGCCATCAGCCGCTGATACACTTACATTAAATAAGGATGTCCGGTGTGCACCCAAATCGTCTCGTTTGTTTAGCCGGATAAAGATTCCCTCCCCATGGGGATGACCTTTGCAAACTGGGTCAAGAGGAAATGCTGCCAGGTGATTGGACATTTGATATGATGGAGGAAGTGCCATGTCTCAAGGGAGATTATTTGCTGTTTCTGCTTTTTTCCTCATTATATTTATCATTTTAGTGACATGGAATATAGGGGGTGACGTTTATAATTTGTGTCTGAATTATCTTGTGAAAATCTATGGGAGTGTCTAGTGATCGGGAATAAACCTAACTGGTGCTTGGAAATGGCAATTAAAATGTTTTGTTAATTACTCTAATAAATAAGTTCTCCGTCATTTCCAACCATCATGTCTGGCTTGTTTGCCTTTCTATTTACACTCAACCACCCAGACATTATAGCCTGAGCAAGAAGAACCCCTTTGCACTGCTATTTCTTTCAGACTCGTGTTTGCTCTGCTCAACTCCCCTAAAAAATGTAACCTAATTTCTGCCCACTCTAAAGTACTTAAAGGGGGCTGATGAAATCAGTAGAGGTGGTGATAATGGAAAAATACAACAGACAACAAACTCTCCAACAGGAAATCCACAAGGCAAGGACGAGGGTACATTAAGGAGGCAGAGCCAGGCAAAAGCCAGGGCATCTGCTTCGAGTTCAGCCTGTGCCCTGGGAGCAAGGCTGGCACTGCATGAATTGGGGTATTATGGGAGAGCTGGACATGGCGCAAAGAAAACACCCAACATGCTGACACGCAGGTACAGTGATGCAGAAATAGACAGGGGCATGTAGGCAAGAGGCAAGAGGCAAGAGGCAAGCTCAAAAGGCAAGCTCATGATCCTGTAGAACTACAAACAGGATAGTCATATTTCAGATTTGGTAAGGACAACAATATCAATGGAGCTTAAGTTATCTTAAAGACCTCCTACATGCTTAGGACATTGCATTTTGAAGATGTGTAAGTGGCTTGGTGTCACAGATTCAGACATCATTACTGAGTTGAGTTGAGTGTCATGTGCCCCATGCATGTATAAGGGGGGGGGGGGGGGGTCCAAAACAGGTCTTTTACTATATGAGACAATAAGATCACTGTGACAAGCTTTAATCAGGGGCCAAATCAAAAGGAAAATTAAGTTCATCCATAAATAGTCCATGCACAAATCACCAACATATTTCATGGGGGACATCATTAAGAAGATGTTCTATGTGCATGTGTTACCAAATGCACCAGTGGTGTGAACGCATGCCAGGGTTTGAAATCAAGTCTACATTACCAAGCCATACTATTCATTGCTAATGCATCACACCGGGGTACCTCTTTGTCTTTCGATCCGCTGCAGTTAATGTTGGCAAAAATAGTCTGTGCAGGGATTTTGTGGGATGGCAGAGGTTGTGGTTGAGAATTAAGAGAAACCACCAGCCCAACTGCATTTAAGGATACTATGATGGTGTTAATAATAGTTGTGGTAACTGGTGGCCGAAGGAGAACCACTAAGATATTTATATAGACACAAGAAATCATCCTGTACCAGAGCGTCCTGTATCAAATGGCACTGAACGGGGGGCAACACATGGCCAGAAAGGTAAACTATCAGCCATGACCTACTCAGGAAAGCCATCTGAGTGAAAAATAAAGAAAGAAATCTAATAAAGAAATGAGGGAGTAAATACTATAAATATAAATAGAAAGTGTTTCATTAGACTGCACTGTGAGTTTCAAACACTGGTATCTCAAAAAAAGAAAACAAGGAACAATTTGTTGTTTTCCTATTTCCTAAATTCCATTTTGCCTCCAATATGGAGCTTTTTACAGTAAGGTTCCCTCTTTCCCACCATGGCCCCAAAACACATTATCATCTTTCATCTGACCCACAGAAAAAATGCCACCATCATTTTCCCATGTATTGATGATGTGCCATTCAGGGTTTTTGGGCCCTCTCCAAACATAACGGCTTCTTCCAGTCCCCTGAGAGTCACGCATTGCTGAGCACAAAAATGTAGATTTTCATCAGATTCTTAAACTTAAGCTTTTTCCGAAGATTGTGTTTAGCTAAATATTCCCACATTTAACCCATTTAACAGGGGCAGCACAACATACTGAGAGAGGAGATAACCCCTGGCTTCCATGCGGGTGGAAATTGGATGGGCATGCAGTCAGCCATGGACTGTTCATTTGTTCAAGGGGAGGAATGTCAGCATTTCTGGTAAAGGTTTGGTTGAACTGGCCACTGACCAAGGAAACCGAGATGATTTCTCTCAGAAGTCTGAGAGGAAGATGGAGCTCAAGCTGCTGCAGACAATCATTCAGAAACGTGATAGTTACTCTGTCCATTGATGCTGTTGCAAATGTCATTTTATAGCGAGTAACTGCCATTCTATAGTTGGGTAACTTATTGCGCTGTCTGGATCCTGTCTCAGTGAAATGGTTGACATTTATGTTTAAATGAGTGATTAAAAGGAGTTGACAAACAAAGACTGAAATATAATTTGAAAATGAGGAATGTGGCACCAACCAGATGCTCTGTCCACTACGTCACCGTTTCACTGCTGCACTAGACCGTAAACCACTTGTCACTGTGGTCACATTCCCCCTTAAAAACTCAACTGTGTCCTTCAGCCTCTCCAGTCAGTTCATTTCTCATGGCCAGCTTGAAATATTACTGCTTGTGGTATAGCTTTTTCGAAAGCCAATTTATTTTTTGGAAAACCCATTCCACTAAAGACTTTACACTCTCACTTGCATAATTGCCATTTACTGTAATTATCTGCAGGCAGATAGACAGGAAAGTGGTCTGCTTGATGTGGCGAGAGGATTCAGGAGGCACTCAGGGGAGGCAAGGCTGCACAGAAGAGGTAGTCAGCCTCAGAGAAACACCGTCAGCAGATTTTACGATCACCACAATCTCAGGAGGATTTAGAGAGCACACTGTTACGAAACATAGGCAAGTCGTTAGTGGGGACTGAAGGCCATCGTGACTCTGAATGGATGGCTTCGGGCGATGCACTTGTGTTTCAGGAAGCCTTTTTTTTCACCATAGAGAATACTTCATGTCTGTGATATGCATTTGGGCCAATAATATATTTTACATATATTTTGTGACTGTTCTTTAGTGTCTGCAAATTCCATTATCATTTGACATGATCTTTCAGGAGATCTTTTTAGGGTTGCAAGTCACCTTGGATTTTTGAATCTTTAAGATTGTGTGTTCATTTTACAAATGACAAAGCAAATTTTAATGTAAAGTTGGAAAATAGTTAAAAAATAAATAAACATTTCAGCAGGATGCAATGAATTTGTTGTGAAACAAACAAAAAAAAGACCACCATGGCAGGACTGAACTGCTGAACTGAAAGGTGGCCTGTGGCCACTGTGCACCTCAACAAGTTTAGGCGCATCTGTATCAATCATGTGTAAGCCGAGGCTGTGTCGGAATGCTATGTGTCAATGGAGGACGGTTAAAAATAGCCTGTGGCCGTATCATTTTGAGATGCAGTAAATATCCGAAGCATGTTAATGTGATTACAGCATGAGCAAGAGGTGAGCCAGAGGGGGAAGTACACCACTTCACCCATCTAACACTTATCTTGATCACTGGTGTGTTTGTTTGTGTTGTTTTTGTTTACAGGAACAACATAGTTCATTTGAGATAATATGGTAAGAAATAGGCATGCTTTGTCAGAAGATCTGGTACGTGCTTAACCAAAGGTCAACAGGTCCTCTATGAAAACCTGCACAGGGACTGGGAGTATACGAGAGAAAAGTGCTTGTGCCGGAAATGGGTGCCAGCAATTATTCAGTAAATAGACACAGGAATTGGCTGATTACCTCACCAGTGGCGTGTTATTTTTCCCCTCCTCCCTCTAAACGATCAACTCTCAGTAGCTATGTTGCTATGTGTGCTTTGCTGTTTAGGAGGATTGTGAACAGCGTGTCTCTCTGTTTTTCTTTTTAGTTCCATGAGGCATGGCAGCTGTAAATCATGCCCCAGCCCCTCACTTGTGATTACACACTCTGGCAGGGATGTTGCAGGGCAGCAGCAGTCGCCCCCATGCAAACTTTTTCCAGTATTCTGTGTTTTCTTGCCGTCTGTCTTATTTCCAGTGGGTCAGAAATGGAAATAAATAATGTAATGTTGGGCTTGGTGTAAAGCACTCTGGCTTAGTTGCAAGAAAGCAAGAAAGGCTTTTAAGGGCCATAAACAGTGTCCTGCTCTTATAAACGGACTCATACAAGGTGTTATTTGAGCCTCTTTGAGGTTTTTTTCTTTCATTATTTTCAAGCCTCTGACACCTGTCCAGGGGTGTGTTTCCCATACAACGACGGAAGTAAGCATTGTACTAACAAGGTACGATCCATTGATAAACTAAGTAACGTGAAGTATGACTGTTTCCCAAAACTGTCGTACCAACATAACACTATGTATGTTTGAACCATGTTAGTTAGTAGTTCAAACTTCAACGTAGGCCCAGTGTAGCATGTGGACTGGCACACCTGCATACTTCACCGAGGGACACATCACTGAGACTTGGGATACCTCAGTTTCATCCATGAGTCATTTTCCCACATTCCTATGACATCATAGAGCCTATCATTTGATCTTATTCATCTGGTTTGTGTGAGGTCATGTCCGGCAAAATTCCGTAAAAAAAGACAGCTACACAACCTGGCAACCCATCGCAAAGTATCCCATCAAATGCATGTATTAATTCATTTTCCGTTATTAAGCTTAGAACGACAGGGTAATTCCACACATTGAATTGGACAGCTGTTTGTCTTCACTGAGATGCCTTGCAATGCAATTGCGCAACGTTACTTCCAGTTTTTCATCAACCTGACAAATAAGCTTACCTCGTAAAATTGCTGGCTGTATTCAATAAAATTTTATTGGCCTTTACATATTTACTTTGAAGGGTTGTTTATAAAAATAAACCCAAATCTGTTGACAGCTCTGTGGTTCAGTAAGCTGAAACACATAGGCCTACTGTCTCACACCCTAAGGCTGCGCCTTGGAGGCAGTGGGTTCACATCCAGCCTGTTATAATTCTAAAACATATTCCATCCCTACAACACCAGATTATTAATAGGTTACATTTTATCAACTGAGCAAAGGTGCAGCATCTCGCATGCAGATGTGTGAATTCAACTGACACGCATGTTTCTGCAAGTAGGTCTTTTAATCAAGCATTTGTTTTTGCTTAAGGCAATTATTAAGGTTGTGTGGTGGTTAACAACATAACATATCAACCAGAAACGGGAATACATTTATGATGATTCATTTGAATATCAAAAAGTGATGTCTTAGAAAGTAACTGGTACTAAGCTTCTGCCGTCTCAGTAGACACCATTTCCCCCTTAACTTCATCTGACTTTCTCCTGGTCTGATGTTAGTCTGTAAGCACACCATATGTGCTGTGCACTGTGCCAGCTGAGTGACACACTGTTATTGCTCTGCATCATGATGATTGTCTAAGTCTCATGATTGTGTTGGTGGCTCTCAGGTCTTGTGGGCTGCTCAGCAGGCTCTTCCAATGTGAGCTGCCATCTGGTCGTGTGTGAGTGTGTATGCACACACACACAAATACAATGTACCGTTATGTGTCGAGGGTAAAGACCACCTTCTACATTCTACATACTCTGTGTTTTTCCTAATATACATAAGGCCAACATATGGTAAAGCTTATTAATGTTCTACTGCTGCATAGTTACATCGTCATGGCCAGTTTCGGTAAATGATTCATGCAGTAAGTTACATGTCAATGTTAGGGGTGTCTGTTTACCTACATTTTTTCCAAAGGGGCAAATTTATGACAATCCTGTGTGTGCTCACCCCATTATAGAACTATACCATTTTTTGACCTGTGAGGAGCATTGTGCTACAAAGAGATAAGATTACAACAACAGAACAACTTCCCTTCAGATGTAAAGCCAATGATTTATACAGCATCTGTTAGCTACATTGTCATTGTGAGGCTGTCACTTAGTGCATAGTTGACAGATGAAGCGTTTGTCCTTAACTAAGCTTACTTGTCATCTGTGATATCAAGGGTCAGATCAAGAGGAAGTACAGCCTGGCAGGGCGTGATGTAAACATTCTTGTCTTGCTAAGGCAACAGGCCAGAGTTCCGTCACCTTTCGCCGATCTTGAGGCTTACATAAAAGAAACACCAGTCCAGTCACGGACCATGAGGTTATCTGTGCCAAGAAACTTTCATATTGTTGTCATATTCTTGGAGAGGTGAATTAAGGCACTAAAACTGAAAACGCCTTCCAAAATTCATTGACCCTGGGCAGTAGTGATTTAGATCATCATTGATGAACCCTTGAGATCAGTCAACATGAACAACATACAGGCAATAACAATACTAGTATGCCTTGCTTTTACTAACTGGAATTAGACCCCAATAACTGGAGTCATGTAAGTAAATGGGTTTGCCACTTTACTTCAAGAATTATAATAAAATCCATATGATCATCCCCATTTGACCCACAGTTACAACATGGCAATAGGGAAATTGCTTCAAACTGAACTGAACAAACTGAATGCTCGATAAAGACACGAGGCCTAAACGACCCATTAATCACTCGGCTGGTGGCCCAGAATTATAGCTCCTATCCCTATGATGTCAGCCTTGATTCCATGAATCACCTTTGCCATTAATCAAATATTGATTCTCATTACGGCCAACAAAAGCCGGTTGAGAAAACCATTTCCATAACTTTAGTGTGGTGTAAAGCCATTCATCACTGGTCCCACAGCATGGTAGAGGTTGCTGGCTTTCCAGGGACTAGCAGTTTTCCATGTGGTCTTCTGTCAGAATAAAGTTTTAATGCTACCCCATTTGAGGGGTTGGTGGGCTACAGCAGCCTCTATTCCCCATCACACACTGAACGAGCAGAGATTGGGGAGATGGAACAAAGTTGTTTTCCTGACCTCCCTATCTTTCCATCATGCTCAATAAAAAAAGATTGAAGAAGAAAAATATAAACGGAGGTCAGTTATGTGTAATGCAGAAATGGCAAGTTGAAATATACACAGAAATGGGTGAAATTAAATGTTATCTCAGAAACATGTTTACGACAGATGACATGAATAATATTTTCATGATGACTTGTGCCTATGAAATACAAAAGGAAAAGCCTTTATTGTCATTGTATTTGCATACAACGAAAATTTGGAATTTAGAAAAATGTGAACGTTTTAAGGAGTTAACGGACTTTAAAACCTGCTTTGGTTGATTTTGTATGTGGAAAATGTGTCATTTGTATTGCATACAGCAGTTCTGGGATCTGTGCAGCTGCTTTTTCATCTTCACATGAGTCTGTGAATAACAGAGGAAGCTGTGGTAACTTTTAGAGAACCCTCTCACATCTTATTTGTTGACTTGAAGTCCCAACGTGGCCTAAAGTGACAGCCAGAGTCTAAAGAGCTCTTTAATCCACCTCTAACCATATAGGGCTTTGTTGTGCTCTATTTAGACATTGTAGTCCTTTCCTGAAGAATCCATGCTAGTACATTTGTGGACAGCAGATTGATCTACACTTATGCCACTAAACATGTATGGGTTGTTATCGAAGATATAAGTTGATTTCATTATAGTGAATTGTATTTAAATATATGTGCTCCACATTCTTCAGTGTTGGTGGTTGAAATTTAGAGCAATATTGGCTTCACAAAATACTGACAAGTATAAATACCACACCGCACAGAGAGAACAGTGTTTTACTGTTGTTTGAGTGGCACTCTCAATTCACTCACACACATGTTGGGTGCGTTCTCTCTTGTCTGGATTTAGATTTTTTTATGACAGGTCTTGTGACTTTTGCCCATTGCCAATTTTATTTATTTTACTTGTGTGTGTGTGTTATTTTGATTTATTTCTCCCTTATGTTGGCTAGATACCTGGATGTCCTGCTTTGCTTTTCTTTAAACATTGTCAGTCCTTATCCGTTATCCTGCTCTTACTCCCTGTCTCTGCTCTGATCCATCTTCTCTATGTGATGCAAACAGATAGTTTTCTAACCTCAGACACTCAGACTAATTGCTCAACTCCGAATCTCAGCGGAAGGATTGTTTCTGCAGAAAGGCTTGTGTAACTGGTGAAAGAGCTCAAACTGGATGTGAAAAGGCAAAGGCTTTACATATCCTTCTTCATCATTCCAAATGATTGACACCAAATACTTGGAGAGATTTTTATTGGATTTTTTTGAATATTGAAGTACCACTATAAATCCCCAGTCAGATCAAATGGAAAAATCAACAATGCAAACTATGTTTTTTTCTCTCTACATGCATCCTTGTGTATGTTACCAGAAAGAGAAAAAGTACAATACATATACCACAGTATTTCTGTGATGCACTGGTTCTTTATGGGTCTTAAAGGTACGAATCCAATACAGCCTTTGTCACATTCAGTTAATATCTCTCACATTCTGCTACCGGTCCGTTCTTTGTGTAGCGCCCCCATGCTCCTACAATGGGCATGACACTTTAAATTAACTAACTTTTAACTTGAGGTGCTTAAACAACTTACATTGCAGCAGGGACGTGTACAGGAGTGGGCTAAGGTTGCTCGGGCAACTACCCGCTTGCCCTCCTCGACTGAAGTTGCCCCTCCGAAGGAAATATATATATTTGCGATCAGGGGATGGGGGCGTGGCAGCGGCGGTTAGTGAGAGATTAAAATTATATTGGCAAAATATGCGATCAGGGCACAGGGGCGTGGCAGCAGCGCTTAGTGAGAGTTTAAAATGACATTGGCAAAATTTGCGATCAGGGGACGGGGGCGTGGCAGCGGCGGTTAGTGAGAGTTTAAAATTATATTGGCAAAATTTGAGATCAGGGGACGGGGGCGTGGCAGCATCGGTTAGTGAGAGTTTAACATGATATTGGCAAAATTCGCGATCAGGGGACTGGGGCGTGGCAGCGGCGGTGACAAAAATGAAGGTGTTGCCCCCTTTTTCCAGGGCAAAGCAACTGCCCTTCAAAATTCCTGTGCACGTCCCTGCATTGCAGGCCTGTTCATTGCCTGGGTGCGGTGTGACCATAAACTAAACAGGGAAAGGAAGATTGGAAGATAAGAGAGTGGAGAGTCCCTTGTGTGAAAACGTGTGTGGAGCCCTGTTCCTCTCCGACCCATTCCTCCTCTTTCTCGGCAACTAAGAAAAGTCGTCAAAGTCCGTCTGCACCAAGAACAATGGTTCTGACTCGAGCACCATGACAAAAAATGGCACCCATGCGAGGTGTCACTAAGCAGGCTACTCACTTTGTTTAAAACTCAATAAACTGTCCAAGAGCACAGTCACTGGTCACTGATGTCGTAGTTATCTGTCCGACAACTTAAATCAGTTCAAATCTGGTCCTACAGCCTAGACATAGATAATAACCGTGTAATGACAACGTAAGGAACATCGAGCTCAGACTAGCTGTCCGCTCTTGTCCATCTTCTCTCTTCTTCTCCCCTCATCAACCATCCAACTCCCGTTCCCACAGGTTTTGGTTCAAAGGTCACATTATCAAAGCAACGAATAAAGCTACAGAAGTATTCAAATGAAAATAAAATACAGGGCATTAAACAATCAAATACATTTTGGCATAGTGTATTGACAACATTTGTAATTATTTGTAAATATGTTTTTTATATGAAGAAAATAAAAGGAAAATATAGCACAGGGTTGTTTGTGTGTGCACTGTGTGTCTGTTCCATGTAAGTATGTGTGTGTGAAGGAGCACTGAAGGGAGGGTTGTATTTGTTTGGCTGCTGATTTTAAACAGAGACGTTATAAAAGAGTATCAAATCACTGATGGGAAAATTAATAGGGAATCAGGAAATGCAATAAATGTACGGATTTGTAACTGTCCTGCCCTGTATTATAAAGACCCAATCACACAGTTGGAAACGGCATAACTGTCACCTGAACGTTGTACTTATTGCCATCACCATAGCAATCGCTGTGGCGCAACATTTGAAAAAAGTCCTTCATAGCCTTATTTATATGTCTGTTTGACCATCCTATGTAGAGTCAAGGATCTCTCCCCATTCATTCAGATTAGGAGCCTGATTTTGTTTGCCCGAAATAGCTGCCCTAAGGCTACCAAGTGGCAAGAACTTTCTCTAGAATTGTTGACTCCACCTTTAGAAGCCTAACAAGTGTCATTCAGTCTTGGTCCAGTCTTGGTCTAACAACACCTAGACCACAATATAGATACCCAGGAACTGATTCATGCTTGGTATATCTGTGCTATAATGTAGGTCTCTATGGATGCAAGTGTTATTCCTAAATAAGAAAAAAAGAATGTCTGCAGGAGCATCCTAGCTCTGACCCTCAACCCCTCCCCCTTATCCCCTTGCAGACCCCAGGACCACAGTGATCCCAGGATGGGGAAGGACAGATTTTTTCCCTGCGTGTGGTCAACCAAGTCTCAGTTAGACAGCTTCCATGGAAGCCACAGGAATTCTGTGGAAATGGGGAACTTGGGCTTCATTCATCAGAGCCTTGTTCTGTTTACTGATACCCTTGTGGCCTCCTCGCTACTGCAACATGAGATGAATACAACACCCTGTTCTACATTTCTGTCATGGAAGGGGGCTGGACATCACAGACCTCCAGGTAGTTTATTATAAGCCCTTGTCTGAAGTGAGTTTGCTTCAGGTCCTTGTCCAGACTATCTCTTCATCTCATAAACGTTGTACAGTTTTGAGGTGGAAAGAGTCTTTACCTCTTAAAGCCAGCCAGTGAGTTGTTTCAATTTGCCCCTTGTCTAGAAAATCTGGGTATTCTTATTTTCTTTTCCATGGGTGGATAAAAGGAAAAGGTGCTGATGGAACAATTCAACAACACAGTATTTCTTAATTTGGACAAGCTTTTCATCTATCGTCAGGGGTTTTACTTCACAGAGAAGTCATCAGAAGCTAGTCAGGCTACAGAATGTCCTCCCTCTAAACTTTCACCAACTAATCCTCTGTTGCATAAGAAATTTGGGATTTCAACAGACAGGAACTTCAGCAAACTATCTGACCTACAATCCCTGAGAGAGTGCATTGTATACACAACAAGAAGCAAGACCCAAGTTCAAATGGAAATGACATTAATTTGATCCAGAAACTTGTCTGTTTTGTAACTGTTCAAACGTCTTTCCATGTTAGAATTTGACAGATCTACAGAGGGCTGTCATCAGAGCTTTTTTTCATTTTGCATTTACAGTTAACAGATGCTTTTATCTAAGGCAAGGTATTGTACAATTGTACAGGTTTTTTCAGTACATCCCCTGCAGTGATACTGAACCCATAGCCTCTGTGTCAGTAGCACTTTGCTCTACAAGTTGTCTGGGTCATAATAAACACCATCATTGTACAAAGCCCGCCCTGACAATTTGATTGGTCTGGCAGAATCCTGCCCTCTGATAATTTCTTCCCAACGGTGCAGTGCCAGACCGAACTTCCCAACCTCAAATTTTGTGGGCGGGCTAAATTCAGGCTGGCATCCAGGCTAGTCTGGCACTGCTCCGTTGGGGAGAAATTATTCCCAGTCGAAAACAAGACAGCCAATCAAATTGTCGGGGCGGGCTTCATACGATGATGGACAGATGGCTTGAGTTGAATTCACGGAAGATTCGAAATCGTACCAAGATGGCGGCGTCTCGGGAGCCTGTTAGTGGGAAATATTTTATGTGAATTAAGCCATCTACACAACTTTTTTTTATGTCTACCTACATTGACTCGGTTAGTTGTGTATGTGCTGCACGAATGTTGCAGAGTATTTTTGGTCTTAACTGAAGCTCTAGACCATTATTGTTAGGTTATTGCTAACGCTTAGACCAAAAATCCATTGAAACACATAGTAGCTAGCTAGCCTCGCTGCTAATAAGTATAACGTGAGCATGCATATCGCACAGATATTGACAGCGCATTCATTTTGAAAGAGGAACAGAGAAACGCGATTAAGGCATTTGTCGTTCGAAAAGACGTTTTTGCCGTCCTTCCTACGGGATCCGGTAAAAGTTTAATGTATCAGATGGTCATACTACGTTGCTCTGATTGGTTCTAGGTATCCAATTGAGTGAAGAGGCATTTTCTTTCCTGGTTCGTTGAAACACGCCCCATAATCACAGCTCAATGGAGCAGTATCAGACTCATATTCTGACTAGAATTATAAGTATGACATCGTCAGGCTAGGTTAGCCTATGATCTCAAGCCAGTGAGCAACTCTTCAGTATAGGTATTCATCAGATGATAGACAGTTTTATTCATGTGTTGTTTACCTGCATTATCAAGATTGTTATAGAAGCTTCAGAAGGTGCTTCCTCAATGTTTAGATAAAGACACCAAAGCACTTTACCATTGTTGATGAACGTCTGCAAATTTTAAGATGAAAGTGTGCAAATGTTAAGTTGAAAGAGTAATAATTGTAAGTTGACAGTGTGCCACTTTTAAGTTGAAAGAGACTCATCTGAAAAAGAGAGGAGGTTCCTTAGTATGTTGGCCTCCCAAAACACAACTTGAAGGTGGGGTTGTGGTGTTGGAGGACCCAGGAGTGGAGTGAGCCAAATGGCAAGCTTTTCAACAGCAAAACTTTGTGTCAAGATATGGATTTATGGGGCCAGACCACAAAACGCAGGAGTGGAAAATGTGTTTTTAAGCCAAACCGAACACTCGCAGTCGTTGTGGGAGGGAAGGCTCCATAGGGCTGTGGGCTTGTGGCCCATTACCATAGAAGATACAAGACAAAAAAAAAACATTTTTTGTCAGTTCTATCATTCAACTAAAAAATAAGTCACCCTGAGCCTTAGTTGTCTGTTCCTTTGAGAGATCATGGGGCTTCTCGGAGAGACGTGCAGTTTAAAGTCAATTCCTCACTATTCCCTCCTCAACCATGCGATCGTGAACTCTGGGGTTAATGGTGGAGATGAATGGACACTGGCCTTTTGTTCACTCTCTATATAATTGTGGTTGTTTTGGCTCCATTAAGTGCGTTATGTGTTCATAAAACACAAAGGTTGATAAAGAGCAAAGCCATGTGGTCTATGTGGGAGGCCTCCACAAAGCCTGTTGCGGTGACTGCAGTCCCTTCCCATCAGCCATGCCACTACTGTCTAGGTTGGTTTATTTGAAAAGCTGTTGGAGTCCCGGATGTGGTAATTCCTTTTCCTATGCCTCTGTGGATATCCAGTTGTGAAGGTTAGGCCTAGTGCTATTGCTTTAGCTGTGGAAATATATTACATCATGCCTGATGGACACACATGATGCTTGAAACTAGCCAAACCTTAGATTAAAATAAGGTTATAGAGGGCCACTAAAATATTTTGAAAGATGTTCTTTCCTGTAAGATGTTCTTACTTTGAGTCTAGGCCATATACAACTGCAATGTCAGGTTCGGGTTTTGTCAAGACTAAAGACGCTAAGAAATACTAGTGGAGTAGACCCTCTCTCTCTCTGGGGTCAGCTCATTTTTCCGACGCCCCATTGGTCCGATGCGTCAATATTCCGAAAATGTCCCATTGATCCTACAGCCCTTAGTCTTAGATAGATTTTCACCAATAAATCGAAACCCTTTGTCCCGACAGTTCAATGTTCCGACCAAAAGCTGCTTTAGATCACCGTCACCTCATGATAAAATAATGCATGCCTACAGGCCTATAGTATTATTATTATTATTGTTACTATAATTATATAGGCTAAATCGATAGAAAACTGTGAATCTCAAAACCAAAGCGGAATCATCTTTCCATGACAGCTCTCGAAAAGCAGCGCAAACAGGGTTCTTTCCATTAAGCTATCCTCCCGTCCTCGAACTGTGCGTGGCTGCAGTAGACCTATGCTGTTGTTAGCCCATCCGTAGTTGGTTTGTTTTGTTTATTTTACATTTGCAAAGACGCTGCTGGCCTAGACTTCTCTAGCTCGACCAAAAATCGAAATAACTTGTCCGTATCTGTCTCAATTGCGTCTCTGGTGTCTGGGCGCAAAGTAGAGCAGCAACAACGTGCGTCTGTCCACAGCGGCAGTCTACTTGGCACCGGGTAAAAGAGGGGCGAGGAACATACGACCTGGGGAATTATGTTGACCGACCCCAAACAGCCATTGGTCGGAACATTGAGCTGTCGGAGCAATGGGTTTATGTTAATCATTTCGAATTAGTGGGCTGTAGGATTAATGGGAAATTTTCGGAATATTGACGGGTCGGACCAAAGGGGCGTCGGAATAATGGCATGCTACCTCTCTCTCTCTCTCTCCATCTAGCACACATACATTCCCCCATGCACAAAGACGAGGTAAATTCCATGAATTTTCCTATTAAGTTGTCAGTCAAGCTGTGGCTAGTTTCCTTTGAAATATTTCTTGGTGTGCATGACAGGAAAGCAGATGAAGGAAATACCGGGTAACAACTGTTTAGCTGTAAGAAGACTTCGTTATGCTTTGCCGTGCAGAGATGCTTGTTTTCACGTCAAGAAGCTCAAAAGACATGGGGGTGTAAGTGCAGTCCTTACAAACACCTGTGTTCTTGGAGAATGTGGTGTTTATAGAAACAGATGGTGTAGTTCACCATGCCAGAAGAACTGCTTACCTAACTACTTGATTTCTCCCCAAAGACATTTAGCCCTTTCCCTCATGTGTGCCATAATATTAAAAGAAGGGTCATGCTGAGCTTAATATTGTCAGGGGAAACATAGCATAACCCGTCAAATTGTCTTTCTTTGATGTTTGGGTCAGTCACAGAGGAGGCCCCAGTTAGTGCAGAGAACCAGCTGTAGCTACAGGCACTTACCTCAATTTTAAAACAGCGCAGCTTTGGTATGCTTGCATTGATCCCACCTTAAACCCAGATGAACAGAATACTGTGTCTAAAAACTAAATCCATTAAAAGGAAATCGTACATAATAAAACTGCACATAACATAATAGTTATAATCAGGCATGAATGAAATATGTTGTAAATACTGCAAATTTGAAGAACGGCACCCGATGTGTGCAGGACGTGTGTTCTTTAGAAATGATGAATGATCGAATGAGTGCATTTTATTTGTTGTTATTGATTTTGAATCACGTCGATTTAATGGCCACGCATACTTGAGGAAATGTTTTTCTTCACTCAAAAAATCTTGGTATGTCTGTTGTGAACGCGCCTTCGGAACGCTGAGGCGCTGTTCGGAGACGCCCAGGGGCTGCACTCTGAAAGGACTCCATCCTACTAAATAGCCTGAGAACTTGACACTAGACGGCAAGACTGTGGACCGGCGGCAAGATCGTGTCTCCACGTGTAACAGTAGTGACTGTCTTGTCACAAATCTAAACATATTCTCTTTCATCTGGCATCGAGGATAATGAGGACTATTTTGCAATCCATTACATTCGATACAGAGACAAACAGAGAGACGTGTCCACAAAGAAAATACTTTGATTTCTGTACCATAAATTGGATAAGATTCTGCGCTCTGGACTAAATTTGGAAAACACAGACTCAACTTAATTTTTTCTTAAACCATGGGTGAATTTTTATATTTGAAGTTGGGAGACATAGCAGTGCCTCAAAGGCTGCAAACGTTAAGGTAATGTGCACCTCTTCATAGTTTTGACATAACCATATTATGCTCATGTTCTGCATATAGGCTACATAGCAAACTATACTATTACGTGTAATAAGAAGAAGAAGTAGAAGAAAAAGAAGAAGAAGAATGATACAATTTTGGAGAAAGAAATGTTTTTATTCACATGATAGCCCTGAGAGAATAAATCAAAATGTTAGAATATTCAGTGAATTGATAATAATATCTTTAATTGCTGAGTATAACTAAATAATTTGGGAGTGATTTAGCATGCCTAGTGTTTCAAATGCAAACTTTGGTTGAAATTGCAGTTGAAACTCTGAAACTCTAAATACAACAAACCAATCTTTCCATCTCGCGATGGACTGAAAAGGTGAAGCAATCAGGGGCTGCAGTGTGAGGACACTGTGTTCTGCAGAGAAGGGGAATAAAAGTGACTCCTGTGCATCCCCATATCATAGAAAGTGCAAGGCGATAACAGGTGACCAAGAATGCATAGGAGTTAAGAAATACCTCTTTGTCATTTAATGGGGCTTATGGTAGCAATCAAAGCATGCTGATATGAATGAATGCCTTTTGAAAAAAGGTATTTACCTAGATTCAAAATGCTAAGCAACACTCTGTTAGGCTGTGCTTGTCCTGACTCGCCTCACATTCCCCTCTGAGAAGAAAAACCCAGATGGAATAAATAACATTCGGAGATCATATTGGGTGAAGGTTCAGCATACAATACAAATAATAAACTTCATACTGTGGCGAGCTGGCCCATATGAATGGAGACAGATACAGAGATCTCAGGTTTATAGCCAAGCCCTGTACCCCATACTCTGTGTGACCTCGGGAAATGCTACTTAATTAGTGCAACTTCCTTACCCCATACACCGCAAGACCCCAGGAGTACCAAGGATCACCCACTAAGGAGACAGAAGGAAGGTTTAATACTCTGACATGGTTATGACACTGACTGTGGACATTTAAACTTATTAACACATTGCACTTCACAAGCATCAAACAAAAAGCATTTATCACACAGACACAATAATAACAGTCAGACATGCTCATACCAGACACAAAAGGGAAGGCATACTCATATTATTTCAGAACAACTCACGCCCAGCACGACCAATGCACGCTACAATACTATACCTTAAAGGTATAATCTAGTTCCTACGAACAGAACGATAAATAACGGCAACCTTGTGGCAGAGTAGTTTCAATACACCCAGAGCTTTGAGTTTCATCAAACCACTCTGCATCGGTTCCCTCAACAAAGACATTGCTGCCATACAACGTCCTCTATATTGCTTGAGATTCTACTCTCTTTCTGTGTGCTCTCTTCGTTTAACAATCTCAGTATACTTGTTATAGTTCAAAATGTGAAGGAACAAACATCTTTAAATCAAGTCAAAGGCTCGACAATAATGTTGGCACTTCAGTGATGTGGAAGAAGATAGATATTTAGATTTTTTTTTCCAACTTTACTTCCATCATAAATCGATTCTCTAATATACCTGAAAAAAGTATTCTACAATGTAAATCATACAGCTCAGCATACAGTATTTGAGTATCATTTTATGTGCTGTGGGTTCTATTCATTTATTGAATTGGTGCTTCTCTTTCAGTGCCTTGTATCTGTGAGGATCTCCATGTGCTCCTCGGCCAAATGATGCTGGCCATGCAGCATTACAATGCCTCTCCAACTCCCCTATCCAACCAGACTCATGGCATGGCCAAAGTGGCAGCAGTGGCGAAGAATGTCACTGCCCAATCCCCCACTGTGGCAGTAGTGTCCATGACCCTGGGGATTCTCTCCAACATCGTAGCCCTCTTCATCCTTGCCAAAGCCTACAATCGCATGCGCAGGCGTTCCAAGGCCACCTTCCTGCTCTTCGCCAGCTCCCTGGTGGCCACAGACTTAGCTGGACATATCATCCCAGGCGCCCTGGTGCTTCAACGTTACTCAGAGGGATTAAGCCCAGACTCATTGAATGGCTCTGTGAGCGTAGACACATCCTGCCAGTTCCTTGGAGGCTGCATGGTGTTCTTTGGCCTATGTCCGCTCTTCATGGGCTGCGCCATGGCAGCCGAGCGCTGCCTGGGCGTGACGCAGCCCCTGCTCCACGCCTCGTTGGTCAGCACAGCTCGTACCAAGCTGGCCATTGCGCTCATCTGGCTCATGGCACTTTTTGTGGCCCTTCTGCCGTCCTTTAATCTGGGCCGCTACACGTACCAGCACCCCAAGTCCTGGTGCTTCATCAGTGTGGTGGAGGGGACAATGGCCAGTGACTTAGCCTTCGTCCTGATCTTCTCCGGACTGGGCATGGCCTCTCTGGCCGTTGCGCTGGTGTGCAACACCATCAGCGGGATCACGCTGGTGCATGCGAGGCTACGCCGGAGGACGTGCTCGCGGGGCTCCACCAAGTCGCATGACATCGAGATGGTGGTGCAGCTCCTGGGCATCATGGTCACCTCTTGCATCTGTTGGATCCCCCTGCTGGTGAGTAGGAGTAGGCACAAGAGAGAAGGACAAATAACATTTCTGTTCTTTAATTGCATTTTTTTTGTATTATGTGTACCTAATCTATGTAATCTATGTACAGTAAAAATGTGTGACACACCAATCACAGACAGTGAAACCACTGAAAAACACGCAGAGAGAAATAGAAAGAAAGAAGCATGTTTCACGCCACTAACTCAAAAACATTACTGACGTACAAGCTGGTTATTTACTGTTGCCAAATATCACACACCTGGAGTATAGGCTGGATATAAGTATATAAGTATGTATAATACCATGTATGCTATAGCATTTTGAGACACATGCTTTATATTGGCTTGTACATATTTGGTATGAATTGAGAACAGTTTGGAGCTGCTCCACAGAGCTTTAACCAGTGTGACATAAATATAAGAGGAGAGACTAATGGAAAATACCTGTGGATGCTACAAGGGTTATGTACCAGAGAGCCATGCAGCATAAAGACTGTGGTGTATGAAAAGTTATTTTGCCTTATTATGCCTTAACATGAGAATATTTGAGGCATGAGAATGATTATGCACCACAGAACTCTTTTTGGCAAAATCAGATATTTTCCATAACAAGGTCCTGGCAATCTCTAACTATTGTATCTCAGTACATTGATTAGCATTGCTGACTTCCAAACAGCTGACACAGACTCTATTCCTTGCCCATGCTGGATGTCTTTGTTATTTGCTAATGACAATAGTGCCTGCTAAATACTTCACCTCTTCCTTTTAACATTATTGTGAAGAAACTACAGAAGGAAAATATCCACAGTGTGGAGTTCTGTGCCTTCTTTTTACTTTACTCATATAAGGGCTAAATGTATTCATGTTCTATTCTGCCTTTGTGCCATTTAGACATTTGACCTGATGTCAGTGATACAGTCTTACCGTGGTAAATTGGACGAGGACTACTACAATGGGCTTCTTCTGACAGGAGTGCGACTGGCGTCCTGTAACCAGGTCCTGGACCCATGGGTGTATATCCTGCTGCGCCGGGCAGTCCTGCGCAAAATCTACTGTCTCACCACCTGTGGGAGAGTCAACCTCCAAGGAAGCACTTTCCGGCACTGGGAGATAAACTCTCTGCAGAGCTCAGAGAAAAAATCTGTCAATCGAATCTGAGGAATGCGCCGGGCTAGGCTAGGGTGAAGTGAGGGTCCAGAATCACAAACCATGATGGACTGAGATTAAGATCTAAGGTGCCCATATGATGGATCAACCTCTCTTTCCCTTTCAGGTATAAAGGAGGAGGTTAAAAGTGTTATTCAAAGGACTCATTGTCCCTTAACAGACCCACCATGTAAGTCTGTTTGTAATGTGAATGTATTTAAAACCATGGCTTTAAGTTTAAGTCACAAATGCCTATGACAGCTGTAATTGGCCAGCGAAAAAAGGGAATTGTGCGATGTGTCGGTATGGTAGTCAAAGAATAAGGAACAGCAGATGCCGCTAAGACTTTCAAAAGAAAACTGATAATATATTGTATATGGTAACAACTGAGCAGAAAGATAGTTGTTTGGGAATGTCTGAGGATGTAACATATTTTTAAGCTTTAAAATGCAACTACCTTAAACTACTTTGAGTTTTCTTGGAAGTCTTGCCTTACGGTCTTAAAAAAGTTGCTTTGTTAACCCCATCTCAACATTGTTATAACTCAGTACTTGACAGCAATTGTTTGGCTATTTGTTTTTTTGTTTTGTATTTGGCTTGGCATAATAGCTGTGGATGTCTTGACAAGGTGTAAAATCAGTGACTTATGTCGGTATGGCCACAATGAAAAAGTGAAGTTTTTCTTTTGTTTTATGCGGAGAAATGCTATTGCTGTTTTGTGTATTTATTGTGTAAAGCACTGTTTTCCCAGTTATGTGGGAGGACTTGAAATTAAGCTATTCGATGTAAAAAGCTATTGAATGTCATAATGAACAATAAAAGTATAGTTGTCTATTGCCCTTTTGTTCCCTATCCTGTGATTGGAGCTGATGAGAGATACTGTACTTGTTCCATTAGATGAAGCCAGTGTATAAGACAACATGATTGCAAGAGCAACAATCACTCTAGGCAGGCCAAATGACATTTTCAGTCACTTACAGCTCCAAAACAAGGTGCAAAGTAAAGTTTTATACCAAAATATTTGAAAATAACCATTAACACAAGGCATACTGTACACATATTTGCAATGATATCCCGCCATTCTCAATGAAAACACTACTGAGGTTACTTACTTAGAGTAGTTAAATCCTGTGGATCATATGACATGCAGACATTTCAGTTATTTCAAAAAATGTTAAATGCTGGAGTGGGTACATTAGAGTATCTCCAAAATGAGAGGAATTGTCATCTCACTTGAATCAGGGAGTGGACATTGAACAATAAATTACTTTACAATGACTATTGAATGTGATACATGCATTTTAGCACTATAAGTGGTTTGACTATATTAGTTTCTCAAGTTTTGCTGTTAACATGATGTAATCTAAAAATAATGTGGTGGTTCATTTAGTAAACTCAATGACTGAATTGAGTATTGATCATCTGGACCCTAGAGAATTCCTTGTATCAGCTGTGAACTGCTGTGAACTGTGTTTCCTGTGTAGGTTTTTATTACCCATGATTTTCCACCGACATAAAAAGTGCTCCTAACTAGTCCTAATCTGGACCTTGGTCACTGGTGCTACACCAGCGCCACCTGCTGATATATTTTATACCAGGCGATATGGCAGATGAATAAGATGAGTGTACTACTACATAGACATCTAATCTACTTTTATTCATTCAGTAGAGGCTGATATATTTCTGCCCATAAGCTTCCCTGGTACCCATTAAAAATGCCAATGAATATCCAATGTAGAGATGGGACTGCTTGGCACTGCAAAGGAAAAACAGAACAACTCCTGTAAAGAACACTTAACAAGGATCCCGCACCAAGTTCTCTGTCCACAGTTGCAAAAATGACACAAACCACTCCATAGGTGCCATATCCACTGCTGAAGTTCACTCTCCTTTGCCCTGTTCTGGCACACATTGTGGGCACCGCTGTCTCTGCACAAGGGGGTTTTTCAGTGGAGGGAGCAACAGTTCTGTCAAAAACGGCCACCACCATAAATATATTAATGCTGTATGGTTGAATGTAAAGTTAGACAGTTGAATGGCCCTTTAAGACTTATCTTTAATACAAATTGAATTAAAAGTTGGTTAAGACTATAGGGGCCAAAGGTTCCTTATTCACTTGTTTTACGTGTAGGTCTAGACCTAATAGCCAACTTACATTTGGTCTTTTTTAGTCACAAATCATTCCTTGTCAGTTTGCTAAAATTGGGCTACCTAGCCTTTAGCTGTGTAAAGGTCCAATCTGGTTGAGGCTTTGACTTAGCCCAGAGGTTTCTTTAAAGATGGAGAGTTGTGAAAATGGGTTCATAGCCTGCAAACAAAGCTAGAATATGAAAGGCTACGAAGTGTGTTAATCAGTGGGGGCTGGTGATTTTTTTGGAGGGGGGGGGGGGGGGGGGGGCGCAGTTGGGCGGCACGGTTTAAATAGCATTCCACAATGAGAAAAAAACAGGTTTTGAGTAGAATATTTTTTACTGAGGTTAAAGGACTGTATATTTCTGCTTTCACTACATGACACTGCATGAGATGATACATATGGGTGTGGTCTGCAATGGGAATAGGGACCAATCAGCATGCACTGCACTGGATTACATCAACATGAATGATTGTTACACTATAACAATTACACATAACCAACAATATTAAGACACATATCATAGTGGACATTACACTAAGCAACATAGATCTCATTCGTATTATATTTACAGTATGAACAGTATGAACTCATCCTTATTACATAAGTCAATATTAGAGAACCTATAAGAGAACATGCTAATGGGTAAATTGTCCTATTATTATGCTAATCGCAAATCGCTGCTAATAGCAATGTAAAGCCCACTACAAACACTATAACTTCATGAAACACACCTACTTTTATCAGGTACGCACACAATGCCTCACATACGTATTGAAAACAATGATGATAGGAAAACTAGGCACTCAGCATGTTTAACAACTTAACTATTACCACTGAATTGGCTACGAATGAAATGTATCGATATGTTAATCTTAACTGAGGGAGCTACACGCGTTACGCCATTACTAACTTTCGTACAATATTAAAAAAAAAACAAAGCTTTATTTCAAGAACACACAGTGCTCAACACTATCGAATAACAGCTATCAACAAAATGTAACTTGAAAACGCATTACTCACTGCACAGCCCGCTAACCAGCAGATATGTGAAACGTATATGGGATGTGAGGGAATCACAAACGGTCTCTGATTAGACCAGTCCAGTCGCGATAATATAAGAAACCCTGTCATTGGCTGGGGCGCAGAAATGTGCGCCCATGGCTCGAACTGTCATCTGACAATGAGAAGCTGTCCTTGCTCAAATGTTTCTGCCCATTTTGTTTTTGCCTCCCATAGACTTCCAGTTGGCCGGCGCCCACATTGATAAGGAATGGCAATATTATATTTGGTCACATTTAAGTGGTTGTTGACAGGGGCTTACGGTCTCCCGCACACATTTAACGCGTTAAAACAGTACATTTCTTATTTCAATTATTTGATTTATAATGTTTTTTATAATGTCTTTTTTTTTTTCATCTACAAAATTGTAGGAGGGGCGGCGCCCCAGCGCCCTGTATTGACGCACCGCCACTGCGTTAATTCTGTGTAATGACACCTCTGTAAGCAAACAAGTCTGTGACATATGTGTGATGCCTTGTGTAGTTTCTGCGTGTATTAGGTGCTATGCACACGAAGTCTAGGGCCTCCGAATCGGATTTACTTTTCACACCAATCGAATCTTTTAATTTCGTAAATACGGAGGCTGGCAACGAGAGATTTGCGTAAACACGGAGGGAGCAGATTGTGGTGAACCGACTGTAGTACATACCTCACGCCTGTGGGTGGCGCTTTAGCGCTTTATTTACACAACTGAAAAAACGTGAAAAACCTAGAAGAAGGTACTTCACAGCACGAGGATAAACACATTACACAAGACATTCAAGCTCCAATTAACAACATTACATTATGATAGTTAATATCAGTGGTCAGACTAAAGGATATGCGAAAATGAATTCTTTTTTCTATTGATAATAAAGAGTTTGGAACAGTAACATGACATGTCTGTCATCCCATTTCCCATGATGCATTGCTCCGAGCATTTTACATACATTTATGAATAAAAAAGCAAATTAAATCGCTGGCCAATTTATATTTGTGGTCATGAAAGTTATGCTACGTCTGAATAAGAAGAATTAGATCAAGATAGGGGGCTAATCAAAAATCAGAAGACTGGGTTAATGTTAGTGAATTCGAGGCCCACCACGAGTGAGATTTGAGGGAGAACAAGTTCTCTAGGTCCACCCTTACAATGTAACCTGTTCCTGTGAATAAGACCCAGAACCTTTCCCTCATTCTGAGTTTGTTGTCCTCTGAATAAACGGTGCTGAGGAGCCTGCAAGCGGGAGAAAGCTGCTGCCACGTCCCCATGACCTGCCCCAGAGCCCACTGCACCAAAGCCACCATCCTCAGCCATCATCCACTCCGAAGGGGACTTCCCATCGCCAAAGTCTTCAACCAGGTCGTTGCAAGATGAGGGGCATTGGCTGTCACGTCATTACAGCCCGCCCCAGAGTTCAGCACACTGAAGCCACAGTTGACTGCCGAGACCAAGGATGTTGTGGCTGGGGAACATCTGGTACTGGTACGTCTGGTACGTCTGGTAACACAACTTTGATGAAAATGACCCAGGGGTCCCTGCTGCTGTCGTCAGTCTAGAAGCTTGTGGTACAGTTGCTGCCAGCCAGTGTAGCCGAAGTGTTGATGCTGATGGTCCAGGTGTCTTCTGCATCGTAGCTGCCGGTCACAGAGGCTGCAGCATTTTGAACCACCTGGAGACCTCCAGTTTAACTGTCACCTGCTCAGAGCCCCTATGCCGTTTGAGGGTCCTCCGTACCACCACTGTTGATGGAAGAACCTCTGTCCTGTCCAGTGGCGTAACGTAGTTACGACGGGCCCAGGTGCAGGCTATTATGACGGGCCCTCGTCAGTGGCTTAAGGCAGTGGTTCCCAAACATTTTACAGTCCTGTACCCCCTTTTTTCATTTTTGTAACTGCCGGCGCCGCCACTCCGCCTCCCCGTGCACATATTTTGCCTATAACACTTGAAACTGTGAAGTTGTCAGGGTAGATCACTTACCGCCGCCGCCACGCCCCCTCCCCCCGCGCACATATTCCGCCTTCAGACTATTCAGATTGACGTAAATATATATGGCCCACGCCTACGGGTCCCCAAGACCCACGGGCCCAGGTGCGCAGAGTGCTGCAACCCCTATAGTTACATTGATCTTACCGACCAGACCGGTCTTGCATCTTTCCCTGTCGACCAGGTGGGTCATCACATCATTCCTGGCAACCAGACATGCTTTTGCATCATTCCTGCCGCCCAAACGGGTCTTGCATTGCCCCTGCTGACCAGATGGGTCTTTGCAATTGTTCCTGACAACCAGACAGGTTTTTGCATCATTCCTGCTGACCAGATGAGTCTTTGCATCATTCCTTCTGGCCAGAGGACGTGCGGCTGCTAATGGCGTCCAAAGCCATGCTCTGTCTGAGGTACTCCAGCTCTGATACCCCTGTCATGACACAGAAAGCCAGTGACCGGTCTTTGTATTATTCCTGCTGACCAGACATGTCGTGTATTGGACGACATGTTTACTAAAAAACGGTATGCAACAGCTTTTGATGTACGTTTTCCATAGTTTTGTGGGTTTCGCAGTTGTCCCCCAATCAGCAGCGACGTTTATATAAACCCCGCCGTATTAGGGTAATGCGCGCAACGATTCCAAATAAAACGGTGCACAACGTTTTGAACGTGCCCCCTGGTAAAGCTTTTCTATGGGAATCGAAAGATCCTACGGAATTGGTGGAACTGCAGTCACATGGTCAATTCAGCCAATATCATTAGCGTTCTGAGATTCCCTAGTCTCATTCTGTTCAGCGAGGTTTTTTTTTACCAATCAGAAGAAGACCGTCGTTGATGGTGGTAAGTAGAGGTCAATATTACCCCTGTGACATGATATTCTGTTTTATTTTTTAACGAAGATTTGTGTGTGAAATTACAGAAGAACATTATAATTTTACTCTCGCAGCTGCATGTCAATGAATACATGTGCTTTATGTGTAAATGCACTGCCTTTGTTTCATTGCTCAGCTGTCCATACCAAGCCCCATGTAGACATCTGTAGCTAGCTATCGCTAGCAAAATTAGCGATAGCACTCTCCCCAACCAATTGAGTGGGTGATGTCTTGCCAGCTTATTATTTGCAAGAGGCATGCTAACTTTTCTTGCTAACTATGGATTGCTACTTACTCTTCTTTGCTGCATTCACACAATGGACCAGCTGTGTTTGATTCGTAACGGATCTTGAAATTAGAGGTTGAAAATAGCGATGGTGTTTCTAAGGGCGAGTGTTGTCACGACCATTTTAATATACCCAACACGTAGGCTACTAACGTTAACGCTAGTGCTAACGCTAGCTAATATTAATGTTACCAGAGGCGTTATATGGCCCTCTGTAGTTGTCCCCCGTTCACTCAACAACGAAATCATCTGCTGATCATATGTTGTTTTAGTTGTTTTACGGGTTATTTAATGCTATCCTGATGGTTTGTGTAAAACTAATGCTGGCTGTTATCAATTTATAGAAGCTGTTAGTGACGAGCTACCAACCGCTATTGTATAGCGCAATAAAAATGGATTGAAATGGCGGCTCACATCGTTAAAATTCCTTACCCTCACCTGAAGTTACCGTTACTCTGATGTGTTGTTTTCGTGATCTGGGAACTCGATACGCGTGAAACGGCTTGTGTTTGTTGTACGTTATATTGCGAACAACCTGTAGCAGGAAAATAGCTAACATAGCAAGCTAACATTTCATTTACATTATCCCTTGTATTGTATCCCCATTCTGAGACGAGTCTGAAGGTGCGACTGTCCACTCACTGTTTTCAAAGATTTCCAAAAAGATCTATCACAAATGATTATAGAAGCAACAAACAGCGGTGGTAAGTGACAGTGTAGTTATGTGACCGAGGTTTAAGTTTATTTTGAGCATGATGATTGACCCTGCTGCAACAGTAGATGTGTTTACAAAATCATTAGTTAGCTGTGTGAGAGGGCATGGCATGCTGCAATCCTTGACAAGCACCTCGCCTGTCCCCACTGTCTCGTTGTCTTCTTGTGGATATACGTTACAGTAAGTAGTAGGCGTTCAAATTGGCATATTTCATTTTGGGAACAGCTTCTGGCGCTCCTCTGAACCATAGTCGATTGATTGATTTGGATGGGTGCAGTGCTATTTTAGGTGGGGTGTGCTGTGATGCTCAAGAAATCAATTCTTGTAGAGGTTGTGTTTCACAAGATGTAAACCACTCAGTGCTTAGCCTGACTATGAAGGGGTGTAATCTTTCACCTTGAGCATTTGTTTACATGAGAATAGTATGAATACACAGACCAGTTGTATATAGCAAAGAGTAGCATTCCTTAAATGCCTTTCATTCCCTATTATCACATGTTGATGTTAAAGTCTTTATAACCCAGTGTTATACGCAGGGACCCAAAACAAGATTATAAGTGTTTATTTTATTCTGATACATCCTAGTCTGTTTAGAACTTTATATTTTGAATGTGCCGTACATCTAAGTGTTGCAGACAGTTGTCCTCGCAGCATTGCCTTGATTAAGCGGCTCTGTTGGGTTTCTCAACAGGTCTTGAGCCAGCATTACCAAGCTACAAAGAATATCTGCCAACGTGCATTAATCACTGCCATTCCGTACCTGTGGGTAGTCCTTCCAGCAAATCATGGTAAATGCCCTGTCCTTTTTCTCCGTCTTGTGTTAATTAGTTGTCAAAAATAATCTGATTGGCATTCTGCCATACATTGGACATTTCTCTGCAGCTTCTAGTGATGTGAGGAAAGCGTATTAGGCCCACTACATAAATACATTTGTTTTAATGTGACTCATGGTTGCACAAGCATTCCCTGTAAAAACTTTTTTTTGCATTTTAATTGTTATAGTAGTGTAAACAAAAACAAAAATTTGTTTTACTATAATGCACTGATTATAGTAGTCCTTAGCTACTTTCACCATCCTATCACTTGTCCCTGTACTAACAAGGCGTGTTGACCTTGTGAATCAAGCTTTGTCTCTCAGAATAAGCGCTTTTGACTCGACTTTGGCATAATCTTGTTTAGTGTCAAGAGCCTCTTTCACATCTCTCACGCATGAATAACTAAGTACTTTTCCTTTTTTTTTTTTGTTTCAGCCTCCCCCAGTGCGTCACCGCTCCATGCGAATCTTTGTGAATGACGATCGGCACGTCATGGCCAAGCACTCGGCTGTGTATCCCACACAGGAGGAGCTGGAGGCTGTCCAGAACATGGTGTCCCACACCGAGCGAGCCCTCAAGGCCGTGTCAGACTGGCTGGATGAGCAGGAGCGCGTCACTGCCAAGCCCGGCGGGGGAGACGCAGACGGGGCAGAGAAGGAGAGGTCAGGGGGAAGCCTGGAGGGGGAGGGAGGGCGGGCGGGCGGGCTTCAGAAGCGCTGATGTCTGACTAACAAGGCTTCAGCGTGTAATGTATTTCTCGGTTCACTGGGTGACTGGCTGCTCCTAGTTATTTTTGGCTTTTAATTAATTGCTTATGCCCCACACCTGTCTTTGTGTAGATCTGTCTATTTAGTGCAATGTAGTTTGTTGCCTTTTTTCCCCCTGCCCTAATTTAAGTGCTCATTCTCAGCTTCGCCTCTGTTTTCAGTGAGATGAAATCTGTGGAGCAGCCCACACGGTCTTTGCGTGGAGTCATGAGGGTGGGGTTGGTGGCCAAAGGCCTGCTTCTGAAGGGTGACCTGGACTTGGAGCTGGTCCTACTTTGCAAAGATAAGCCTTCCATCAACCTGCTCAAAAAAGTGTCTGACAACTTGGGAGCGCAACTGAAGGTATGGCAGTTGTTTGGAATGCCATGGTATAGGGAACCTGTGAAGACATGGTCATTGAATCATATGCAAGTCACTTTTATGCAGCCCAATTTCTTTTGAAGCATTTTTGGAATCCCTGCTGTTCTCTTATTTCATTGCATTGCTAGTGCGTGTGTGCGTGTGTACATACTGATGACATGGTTCCCATTTTTCATCCTTTTACGTTTCCTCCACTTTCAGCTCATCGCAGAGGAGAAGTACGAGGTCACGGCCAGCATCCGCGATGCCAGCATAGTTATCAAGAACTCCAAAGAGCCGCCCCTCACCCTCACCATCCACCTGACCTCGCCTGTGGTCCGAGAGGAGGCAGAGAAGCAGGCAGCCGGAGGTAGGTCTTCCCCTGGAGTCGAGGTTGTGCTGTGATTCCAAACCCCCACTCTCCACCCCCAGGACAGGACAGGGGGCAGGTGAACATACTGAAGGAGAGCAGAGGACAGGGCAAGGACTAGAGCTTAGGCAGATATTGTTTATTGGGCCTTCAATGGAGCTAGGGGATGTGAGGGACTGTGTTGAAATGAAAAGAAGTACTGCAATGTTTTTCTAGCCCCACATCAGTCTCGTAGTTCCATGTAATGTGATGTGCATCTCTGATGGCCCAATATTCAGTATAGAAGGCTCCAGGGACAGGGGTGCTCAAGAAAAACAAAACAGAAATGTTTTCCTCTTTTCCCTGAAAGAATCAATTTAATGAAGGCTTACTGAGAAGAAAAAAAAAACACAGACTTGTTTGCATGTGTTTTAACAGTGAACGATAGTGGAACAGTTTGCATTGCAGCAAAAATGAGTTGCACAGGTTTAAAGAGAGCGGCGTTGCTTAGACTTAACAAAAACTGGGCCTTTCAGTGGAACGAAAGGCAAAGTGGGTTATAGGTAACGCTAGGGGCTTAAGCTTTGCAGGGTAGACACCACCTATTCTGGTAGCAATTATTTGGGTGAATTATTGTAGCTTCAGGGTTTTACAGCTGTACAGTTTTGTGGATGGATGTTGCTCAGCAACTTCAGCAGCTTGTCAAAGGTAGACAGCAGTGAGGAATGAACCTAGCCCTATCTGTAACCCTATATACAGACGAAGAGACGTCTAGTTTCCAAGCTGAGGCACCATCAATTTTGCTGCAGTGTGGACTTGTTTTAACCTTTTTGTGCATCTGATTATTGCTGCCCTGTGGTTCAAAATCTGATTCTCTCTGTCAAGCCTTCTAGTTTGTCCATTTTAGGGACGCTGGACCTTTGACCAACTGGACGATCTCTGTCTCGGAAGGGGCAAGGCAGTAGACCTGAGAAAGGGACGAAGGGGAGGGGCTCTACCCCCTGTTTTATTAGAGTATTGTTAAACGTCCTCAGAGACGTTTTGCCCTTTTCTGACTTCAGTGCGAGGTAGAGTGTGGACAAGCTTTAGATGCCCTCCATAAGAACAACACCCACTCCTGTGTACATACCTGCATGCACTCTTAATAAACAGTCAGCTGCCTCCGCTGGTCACAGCATGATGGCAGGCCCCACTCAGATTGATGGAACTTATAAGTTCTCGTCATGCCTTTACTGGCTGGTGGTTTTTTTTTTCTCCTCATCTAGTCAGGACAACCCTGGAAGGGTCATACCCTTTTTGTTTTTCACTGCGGGGGAGCTCCCCCTCCCCTTCCCCCTGCTGCCAGTGGTTTGGGAAAATCTGCCTCTTCCCCCTGGCCGTGTGACAGAAACCCCTTGGTCAAACTGTACCTTGTCTTCTTATTCCACCTGCCAATAGAATCGCTAACAATCAACGATCCCCCGGATGTTCTGGACAGGCAGAAATGCCTTACTGCCTTGGCGTCTCTTCGCCACGCCAAGTGGTTCCAGGTTTGCATCTTGTCTTTATTTGTCTAACCGTAGTTCTGAGTTTTATTTTACGCTGTGTATTCATTTTTTTAAATTTTTTTATTATGTCTTTTTGTGGGTTTTGTTTTTAATGGAGTTCACCACCTCCATTGCTGTACTCTTCTCACTGGATGTTTTTTGATGTTGGAAAAAAGGCAAACACTTTATATTTCACCCATGTAATCAACTTGATTACGGTTTAACTCAAGCAACAACCCAATTCCTCTTGCATTCAGTATGTGTAGTCAGCAGAAACATTCCCTAACATCTGCCAGAATCAGGTTTGCTTTTTAAAATCTAGTGTTCACCTGTGCCAGTACTGAATGGGAGGGCTAATGTCTGGTGCAATATTTCTCATACAATTTGTGATGTTTTCAGTGTTTCGAGGTGTCTCTTTTGTTTGCTTTGTTTGTTCGTTTTGAATTAACACACGCTTAATTTAGACACGCCACCTATTTTCCATGCCATCTGAACGTGGGTAAAAGCAAATAAATTAACGCTGTACACTCAAATGCTTCATCTCTGCAGACCGTCCTTGTAGCATATGTAGCCACTATTCCACCCCACCCCTCCTTGCCTGCTCTGGCTGTTTGGCAGCTTTCTGTGTGCCTTCCAAAGGAATATTGCACCCTTTACAGTTGTTGTTCTTTTCGTTTCTTTTTAAAGACGGGTTTGTTACTTTGTTTTTGTCTTTCAAGAAAATGTATTTAACAGGACATTTTGTTTTGTACATGAGCAGAAAAGGAACGATTGTACACCTGGTGTCCTGAAGAGTTGCCACTGGCCTTGTTTTTTCTTTAAAAAGACGTGAAGGAAGAGCAAACGTTTCAGTGGACAAAAAAATGGAGACGAAATACGATTTGTTTCTCTCACTGTAACCTGATCGCTTCTGTAAAGCACGATAAAGCATAACTATTTTACCATGAATGTACATTTCTGTTTTCCTTTTTTATTGGTTTTGTAATTGTCACTGCAGTCAGGTGCATTTAGTAAATACATCTGAAGAAAGAGGACATTTAAGTAATGAATATTTTGTGTGTTTCATGTCTTCCAGTTTTTAAGGCAGTGTGCATTTGTTTGCCCCGTCTGTTTTTCTAGGCCAGGGCCAACGGACTGCGCTCCTGTGTCATTGTGATCCGTATCCTGAGGGACCTCTGTTCACGCCTTCCAGTGTGGGCTCCTCTGCGAGGATGGGTGAGTAGCCTCACTGAGCCCAACAGGCCTTTTAGCCACGTTGTCGCCATCATCAGTTGTTTGTTTGGATTATTGTGTTTTGTTGTTGTTGTTTTTTCCCAAATGTTTCCCTCACTACATTAAACTGTGTGTGTTTCTCCTGAAAAGCCCTTAGAACTCTTGTGTGAGAAAGCCATTGGCACAGGGAACCGCCCAATGGGAGCTGGCGAGGCTCTTAGGAGGGTACTGGAGTGTCTGGCGTTTGGCATTCTCATGGCAGGTAAGCCCATGCCGTCAGACAGGAGAAGGAAGGAACTGGGAACTGTTGAACAGGAAACTCTCTGAAAAATGAAGGCTTTCTCTTCTCCCAGATTCTTTCACCCCACTTCTTATCTTTGTTTCAGATGGCTCTGGAATCTGTGACCCATGTGAGAAGGAACTGACAGATGCTATAGGTCACATGGACCGCCAGCAGCGGGAGGACATCACACAGAGTGCACAGGTAGGCTTCAGCTGCTGAGTGGACATGATGGCATATCTGATTTCTGCATGTGTTTAGGCACTAGTGACCTGGCCGTGGCAAGGTCATGGTCACATCTGCTGAGTACCATTTTCACCATGTGAGGTTGACCCCTGTGGTTGATTCCTGTGGTTGACCCTCTGACTTTTTGGTTGCAGCATGCGCTCAGGCTCTCCGCTTTTGGGCAGCTACATAAAGTCCTGGGAATGGATCCCCTGCCCTCGAAAATGCCCAAGAAACCCAAGAGTGAGACCCCCATCGACTACACAGGTTAGAGATACGACGTATGGCCAAGATGAGCCCAGTGGTTGTGACCAATTGTGATGGTTATTTTGGGTTCATTTCAGTTAAATCAAGGTGCATGGTTTGCATTTTCTGCTCCTTCAGTTCAGATCCCACCCAGCACAGCCTATGCCCCTCCCATGAAACGCCCAATCGAGGATGAAGAGACCAATGACGACAAGAGCCCTAACAAGAAGAAGAAGAAGCTGCAGAAGAAATGTAAGTCCCCTTAGCTCACCTGCTCCACAACCTCACATGTGCTCAGATCCCTCATTCTAAAAATAGTTTCACCTGGAAAGGTTTCTCCAAGCTAAAAGAAACAAAACAAAGAGGGTAGATTTATCGTCTGCTCCATTTGCTTCCATCGCAGCTCCTGAGGAGAAAGCAGAGCCTCCACAGGCCATGAATGCGCTGATGCGTCTGAACCAGCTGAAGCCAGGGCTGCAGTATAAACTCATCTCACAGACCGGCCCCGTGCACGTGCCTGTTTTCACTATGGCTGTAGAGGTGGATGGAAAAACATTTGAGGCTTCAGGCCCATCCAAACGCACTGCCAAACTGCATGTGGCTGTCAAGGTGAGGGAGAACCCCCTGCTGGGGCTGGGCTGCATGGGGGTCCCTTTCAGAGAAACTGCTTCTTCAGTCTGAATGTATTAATACAGTCTTGAAGGATGATGAGGGTTTCTCCAGCATTTTGAGATTCAGTTATTGAGTGATTTTCAGTCTTTAATTCAACGATGGGAATTCCTCCACAGGTCCTGCAGGACATGGGTCTGCCAACAGGCGCAGAGCAGAAGGTGACCGAGCCTGTGAGGATAGAGGAGCCGCCCATCAGCGTGGAAGAAACGGAACCTGCCGTCACCATCACTGAAGTCGACATTGACACTGCCACACCGACAGCCAAGCCAGAGGCCACAGATTCTTCTGAGGTAAGGCCAATCTCTGACCTCTCTGGAGCATCCCATCACTCCCACGCCTTCTCAAGTTTCAGGTTTATTTCAGTAAGGACATGCACAGTGAGGTTTGGGACCCCTCTGCCCTCTTGCCTTTCTGTTTTTGTCTTTGGACTACTTTTGATGGACGATTTGTGATGCTTTTACCTAAAGTTACTTACAAGTAAGTTGGATAAGCCCAGCCAAATAATTGTTCCAAAGCAAGTGCCGCATGACGCATGAAGCTTTTGATTTGACCAGCCATTAGACCATTTATGTGGTATAGAGATAATGGCAGAGCTTTTTGCCCAATGAGGGCTGAGTCCCCAGCGGTTTCTTCAAGAGGCTAGAGTCCCCTCCAGGCAAGAGCAGGCAGTGCTGAGTGTCCTCCACAGAAGTGATAATGGGAAGTCATTCCTCAGAATGACAATGGAGGCAGTTTACTGTCTAATGTCTAATAAATACCTGGTGGAATATTCAGTTTTTGAAGTGGGAGTTGGTAAAAGAGAGAGAATGAGGCTGTGCTGTGCTTTTGGTCGTTTTGAGATTTGATGCCTATGGATGCCACCTATCTATTAAGTGGGATTGCCGCAGTCATGGAAATCCTGGAAAAGTCATGGAACTTTACATTTCCATGAAACATCATGACATTTAGTAAATTCAAGTTTTGGAAAAGTCATGAAATAAGTAGTAACTCTTAAAGATGGTGGATAAGCCTTTGGTTGTATTTTTCTTATTAACTTCAGTCTGTATTTCTTTCTTTCTGTCTCTGTCTCTCTCTCTCTCTCTCTCTACAAATGTTAGCTTTCTGCTCTTTTTTGTTTTTGACATTTTTTTTTCTATGATTACCTTCTTTCTAATAGAATGCCAGACAGCAGGGCCCCATCCTTACAAAGCATGGGAAAAACCCTGTAATGGAGCTGAATGAGAAGCGCCGTGGCCTCAAGTACGAGCTCATCTCGGAGACGGGTGGAAGCCACGACAAACGCTTTGTCATGGAGGTACGTCCCACTCTGTTTCTCCATGTTCCTTCTGCTCCAACCATCAGCTGCTTTTCTCCTCCGCCTCATGAATCTGTGAACTTTCCTTCTGCCAGTGTTCATGTACTCCCTTCTTCCACCTTCTATAGTCTAGTATTCTACCCTCTACCCTTATCTTCATGTCTCCCTCTGGTGTTTGTCCTTAATTTCGTCTCAACTCTTGGCTTCCTCTTGGTTTGGCTGCCCTCGCCTGTCCTTCATCTCCTACGCTCTCACATGACTCCTTGACTTCTATGATCAGTGTGGGACTCTACCTGTCAATCTGTTCCTGGTTCTGCAGGTGGAGATTGATGGACAGAAGTTCCAGGGCTCAGGCTCCAATAAGAAGGTGGCGAAGGCTTATGCTGCTCTGGCTGCACTCGAGAGGCTCTTCCCTGAGGGTTCAGTCTCTGAAGCGGCCAAAAAGAAGAAGCTCCCTCCTATGGTGAGTTGTCTTAACCCTACTCTCTCGGAACTGTCGGAAATGTGTCCGGAGTGATTTCACCCGAGTTGCTTTGCCAGAGTTATCAGATTTTGTACCTCTGTTAACTTGTCCACACTGTGGTTTCTTTTTAGTGAAGGTTTGAGTTAAACTACTTAACTCTGTGACAAGTGAGCTGTCAGACTTAAGAGTATTGATTTGTTCAAACACAGCATGCTCAAGGTTTCGGCATGATGGGCGGACCCCCAGCTGACACTGCAGCCAATCCCAGAGGCCGAGGCAGAGGGAGAGGCAGGGGTCGTGGCAGAGGGTTTAATAACGGTGGTGGTTATAGTCAAGGTAAAGCACATCCTGCATTTTTGTGCTTCTGATATTAATTTTCATGAAACAGTGTGTCATGAATGTCAGCTGTCATGGTTTTCAACTGTAATGTGTTTCTCCAGGTGGTTATGGAACATATGGCTATGGAAACAATGCCAACTCGGGATATAGTGAGTATTTTTCTTAAATCTTCCCTACAGTAACCCTCTAGATGTTGAACAATTGTAGAGACATTGTGTTCAAATGTCCAAAATCTGCTGTTTCTTATATTATTGTTACAATGAAATCTCTCTTCCTTGAGATTCATTTATATTTTCTAACTAAAGATTTCTTGTTAACCAATTCTAAGAACTTCAATATTTTGAGGACTTGCCATTCCCTTAATTTGTAAATAAGCGATGTCAATTCATACATGCTGTCTCTGATAAACCTCAAGAAATGAGAAAATCCTAAATGTTCTGCATTGATCCTGTCTGCATTAATATAAACTTTAGTACATGTTAATACAACTGAGATCTGTTATCACATCCTTTTTCTAAACATCTGCGAAGAGTGCCAAAGATTTTTGAGGTGTCTATAGTTTGCAACTTGTTCTTCTTGATGACAGCTCCTTCATTTCAAAATAAATGATGGATAAATCAAGCTCTTGAAAATGTGACCACCTCACACAACACCAGCGACTCACTAAAAGTACTGGTGTGTGCGGTGTTTGCGGTGTGTGTGTGTGAAAGCACACGCCTTATCAAAACGAGGACGTTCAGTGGTACATTGTTTCGTGCGAAGATTTTACATTTCTCTGCTTTGTGAAGCCATGGGACTTGGATGACCATCTTTTAAAAAAATGAAAATGAGGCCCCCCTCCCCTCCAACCTCTCAGTAGCATGTTCTGAGGACACACTGTCATGGGGTGACAGGAGCAGAGAAATCTAAAACTGCCATTTATGACAAATATCAAGAAATTGACACACCAACACAAATCTGACCGCTAATTTAAGTAACTGTCATATGCCATTTCTGGATGGCGGCAGGCAAAAGCATCTAATATTTTCCTTCTCTGCTCTGTCTTACTCTTTAGGTGACTTTGTCTCAGACTGCTATGGCTACCACGAGTTTGCGACATAAAGCGCACACACACACACACACACACACACACACACACACACACACACACACACACAGACCCCAAGATAAAGGATGGGAGAGTGCGTAGCATTCAGCAATAGGAACTTCTTTACGTGTCACCCTTGGACTCTGAACTCCCTTGCACTGCCTTTCCAAGTACCTCATTTGCGCCTGAATCGCTCCACTTTCCCAATCCCACTTTCTTATGGATGGAAACTGCCTCCCTAATTTGCCTTCACCTGCCCACGAAAACCGAAGGATTTCTCAAACCTATAACCTGTGGTCGACTATTAGCTGCTGCCCCTGTCAGTTACATGGGACCAAAGCACCAGAGCCGTCTGATTCGCTGAAGGATTGTGACTGACAGGATGCCCCCCCCCCCACCCTACTCAAAGGATGCCTTTGCAGGAGGACTTTCAATCATAAATAGATAGAGTTCTACATGTCAGCCACAGAAAGAAAAACCTGTAAACGTTAATTTCCTTATTTTACACACAACTCCCTTTTAAAAGATGAATTTATCCACAGCCTTCACAAACAGCTATAATATTTTCATCCCACTGCTTGTTTTTCAATTTACGTTTTACAATCATGAAGTACTTGTATTTTAAACTGAAGAATGACTTATTTGTTGCCATCTGACTTGAGTTGTACTGTAACATTTGCATTGGCCTGGAGCTGTCTTGCACTGAGATTGTAAATTGTTTTGTATGTTTGTTCATTTTTTTTCTTCTTTTTGTAAAAAAAATAAATGTCCCTCAAACGTTTGCTACCCCGTGTTAGATTTTGTTTCCTCTTTCAGCTGTGCACTTTAGTAAATGTTTGTTTGATTTCTGTTTATTTTGGAAGTGTTTTATTGGGTATTGTCTGTAGACTGTGGCTGTTCTTTCAATGGTTGTATCAATGTATTGACCTATGCTGTTGCTCCATAGTAGACTACTACAACAACGGAGGAGCCAATGGCAGTGGCGCCGCTTCAGGAGGAGGAAGCCCAGGAGCCAATCAGAGTGGAGGAGGGGGAACAGGGAGCTACAGCTCCTACTACTCATCCGACTCCAGCTACACATCCACTCCATCTGCCTCCAAGCCCCCTGGCAAGAAGGCCCCCATGCACCAGGGGGGCAAACCTCCCGGAGCTTCCCCAGGAAGCTACCAGACCACCCCTCCACCTCCAGGACAGGGAGGCTATGGCCAATATGGACAAGGCTACGGCCAGGGCAAAAAGAACTTCAGCCAGGCCTCTGGAGGAGCGACGGGGGGATACTCCAACTACAGTACTGCCTACCCCAGCCAGGTCACTGGAGGAGCTGGAGGACAGGACTACAGTTATGAGGGTGAGTTGAGTAAAGAAGACTTCACATTTCAATTATGTTAGTCTATGACCCTGTTTCAGGTTTCAGTCACTTTCATATTCTTTAAATATTTTAAAGCTATGGTTTTAAATGGCATTTTTCATTGTTTGTAATATTTTTGCAGGATATAGTAGCCAGTCAAGCTACAGTACGCAGGGAGGACAGAATTATGGTGCTAATCCAGCTCCTTACCACAACCCAGTGGGCTACGGTCGAGGAGACCCCAACATGAACTACCAATATAGATAAACTGACTGACAACCCCCCACCCCCCCAGTTCTCCTCTCAGTTTCTACTTCCTCCCTCAATGACAAAAGTAGCAGTGACCCTCATGGTGCCCAGCTCTCCGATACATCCTGTTCGAGCTCCGCTTGTTCACGAAGGGGGCATGAGCTGAGTGAGTCAGTGGTGGGAAGGTAAAATAGTCTTTCTGTGTTTAATCTTTTATTTTTATTTCATTTTTTATGTTTAAATCAGTGCAAGCCTGTGAACTGCCCATCTAAAAACTCAACTCCATCAATCACCTGCATGTTGTGACCTTATGTTTGTAATGTGAACTTTGCTGATGATGTCTCTCAGTATCCCGTCGAATGGGCCAAACCTCACAATCTCCCATGATGTTTCTACCCATTCTCAGAACGTTTTATTGCAGCGTTTCCCCCTCTTTTTAGGTTTTTAAGTTTTGGACTTTTTTATTTTGTTTTTATTCTGTAGCCTAATGTGAGCCTTACCTCTTTCTTTCGTGAAATAATCTGCACGAGTATCGGTCTTACTAGCACATATGAGTTTCGTTTTCAAGCAAATCATTTCAGACATAGTTGTGAAAGCGGACATAATTGAGTTCCAGGTCAAAAGTAGCATTCAGTGTGTTTGGGAGGGAAGTGTTTTCTCAAATGTTGAATGTGAATTTATATGAAATAAAATTTTATTTTGAAGAAAGTGTGCTGTCCATCACTTGAAGTTTCATTGTTGTAGAAGTCGCATGTCATCCGCACTGTCTAGAAATCCAATTATCCAACAAATTATTTTGGCACCTATGCTTCCTTAATTTGCTCACGTTGTGAACCCTTTGAGGTGAACTAGAACACTATCTGCTGGGAGGAAATGTTTTACAGGTACATTTTGGAAGTCATTCATTGTACTGGCCCACGAGTATCTTCTCGGGTTAATACATTACATTATTATATGGCAACGACAGTACAAGCATCATGAATGTGTTTTGATTAGGGCACCAAAATGCCTAGCAGCGGCACTGGGTGTTTCTGTCCTTCACATTACCATATGCTATCAAAACGAATTTGAGGATGGTACCAAAACTAGTTGCCTATAAAACCACACCTCAAAAAGTGTCATTGTTGCATGGTGTTAGGTAAGGGATAACGGCCGACGAGCTGTCCAGTTCTACGAAGTTAATGGACGCTGCGGGGCAAAGAACACCACGACGCGGAGCGGAGTGGTGTTGGTCCGCAGAAGTCCATTAACTTCGTAGAACTGGACAGCTCGGAGGCCGTTATCCCGCTTATCTCCCGTTTACAACATCCAAAAATGTTTTTATTATTATTTTTATTATTATTTAGAATTTCCTTTATCTTTAGGAAATGTAATATGCATAATAACCTGATGAATTCTTGATTTGAAGCCTAGTGCTCCCGTTAGAGAAAGTAGTGCGTTTTTTGAAGAAAAAAAAACCGTTACGTTGGTTGTCAATGGTAACCATTCATGAGCATTGATATGGAACGGCGATTTAACGTTTCTACTGGGACTACGTCCAAGGTGTCCGGTTATACGAACTTAATGTACACCCCATTAGCCAATCAGAAAACAGTATTTCGTTCCAGAGGGAGATAACTTTAGTTAGTAGAACATAGAATGACGCTCCTCATTGATTACTAATTTATCCTGTGCACATTGCAGTACATCGCCCACCGTTTCCCCTGCTGATCACGTATGCACCTTAGTGCGAGCTACACAGAATTCCACTTAAATGAATAAAAAAAGGAAATTAATTCACCTAGATCAGGGGTTTTCAACCGGTGGTCCGCGGTGGTATTGCAGGGGGTCCGCGATTTAAAAATTAAAAAAAATTGCTTTGATATTTCAACACATTTCCAGATTACTCTTGAAAAATGCCTGAAATAAGAAAAATATGTCTTAAAATAAATTGAAGGTGATTCACGCTGACATAATGTAGCCTTGCACCTATCCAGTCTATGGTAGCCTGTGCTAAATTCTGGATAAGTTGCCAGACCGAATTTCCAGAGCTTGCTGCAAAAGCAATGAGGTGTATTTTGCAAACTTTCAAACTACCTGTGTGAGAGCATTTTTTTTTTAGAATAAGTACAGGGCAAGATAATGATATGAGACTGTCGCTGCCTACCATTTCGCCACAAATAGACAGGCTGTGTGGACTTCACCATGCCCAGATATTACACTGACACGTGTCCCCATAGACATATATATACGTATACATGTCTATGCGTGTCCCCTCTCCCCACACATGCACGAACGAACGCACACACGCGAGCGCGTAGGCACATCAGTGGGCCGCGGATTACTTTCTAGTCAGAATGGTGGTCCCTGGGACAAAACCAGTTGAAAACCCCTGACCTAGATGACACCACAGACCAAATAGAGACCAACACAGTTACTTATAACACTGGATTTATATTATTTACGGTAGCGACAGTGATGTCACATCCGCCCCTCTGACGATTTGGGAGATTGAAAGGGCTGAAGCATGGCAGACACCGGCGTAGTGGAATTACTTCTGAAAAGAATAGAAGTCGTTGACGGAGGTGTTGACAGCCAGGATGTGGCCATTGCTCTATCAGTGGACCACCAAGTTGTTGTCGGTGCTGTTAAAAGTCTCCAATCCTTGGGAGATGTGAGTTTTACTATAGCGATTCGCTATTACCTACTAGCGGAAGTAGTTGCCTCCGTCATTTGTAGCTAGCCCTTATTGAACTGATGCAATAGCTCTGTTAAAACTTACAATTATTACAGACAGTATGGCGATACTCTGCAAATAGAAATAAAACGTTGTTTTCGCTTCAAATAGTTTACTCGAGTGTATTGCAATTGTGTTTTTCCCACCACAAAATGTATATTATGGAGCAGCTGCTTTCTCTTGTCCCCTAGCATAACGTTGCAATAATACTGTCATGTTGGGCTATGAAGGAAAAGAGATTTAAGTTTGAATTCTAAACGTACTTGATAATCGTGCCAATTAATAGTGAGAGTTATACCTGTATAATACTTAATCTTAACAACCATTCATCTTCATTGCTACTCTTGTGTTTACCTCCACGTGTTTACATGCTAGTAGTTATCATTACTATCTCACCTTTGTGGCGATTTTGCAGATAATCTCAGCTGAGCAGCGCTCGTCTAAACACTGGGAGCTGACTGGGGAGGGACAAGAAACCGCCGAGAAGGGGAGTCATGAAGCTCGTGTCTACAACGCTATCCCTGAGGAGGGCCTTCCTCAAAGTGAACTTATGGTGAGTCTGCAATGCCCAAATCACCAGCTGCAGGGATCAAACCGCCCATCACTGCAACAGAACTTGACCGCATCCTTTCATTTTACCATAGGCCACATTTTGTTGCGGGTACTTAATAGCTGATATTAATAATGTTTGTTTTGTGGCAGAGTGGCTATCTGGGGCCTAAGCCTGAAATGTAATCATATTTTTCATAGCACTTCATTGACTGGTTTTTATCTTGAGTTAATTTGGCATTGTACTGCTTTTGTAAGCGGCTTTGGATAAAAGCATCTGCCAAACGACTAATCGACTAACTACTGGCCATTGGGACTAATGTATGATTCATTTTCAACGTGTCAGTGTTGTAAGCTAATGCCCCTCTGCATTTTCCCTGTAGAAACTGCCAAGTGGAAAGGTGGGCTTCAGCAAAGCCATGTCCAACAAATGGATTCGTGTGGACAAAGGTCATGAGGGTGGGCCCAGAGTCTTCAGAATGGTGCGTCTTTTTGCTGTGTGTGTGAATTGCTGTATGTGTGACTATCTATATTGTCAAACATATGTATTTAGATATTTACTGCTCTTGTCTTTCCCATCAACAGCTATAACTATGCATAGAATGAAATGTGTGATCCTTGGTTGGGATAATGTATGGCAGGTGGAGAAAATAGATGATTCCGTCCAGGAGAAGATGGCGCAGATCCAGAAGGGCCTCGCTAATGATGTGGATGAGAAGGAGAAGAATGAGCTGAAGAAACGTAAACTGTTGACAGAAGTGTGAGTGTCAACATGTCTGTTTATTAACTGTGGTGGAGCAGTGATCAATAGTGATTGATACTGAGCTGTATAACTTCGGACATTTTTTTTTACCTTCGTAGTGTAGTATTTTGGTCAGCAGATGGAGCTAGATTGCAGGTTTGGATTGAAAAACGAATTATATGCGTCTTGATTCTCTTTTCAAGCTTTGAAAAAAAAAATTAACATGCATGAATAAAAACTCACTCAAGATGTATTGAATGTATAGGAATACTGGAGAATTTTGTGGTTTTGCAGTTCCTTTAGAATTATTGTTTGACATGACAGGTTGATTTTTTTTACTTTAAAAATGGGTTCTAAGTTTATTTGATAGAAAAACACTTTCAAATTTATTGTAATTGCAGAAGTGTTTTATTATTACACTAAGCAGTTACGATAGTCTGTCATTCCACAGTATTCACGTTTCCATTATGCTTACCATTAAGCAACAAGCTATAGACCGGCCCATGCATGAAAGAACAAGAGAAATAGCCAAAAAGTTATTTTAAAACTTAAACAAACATAGTAGAGTTTTCTACAAACGAAATAGGACATTTAGTCTGATACCAATTTCATAACTTTCACAAATAGTGTTTCATTTGTGGTCTGCCAAAGGAGCTTAACTTTGTCTGATCCAGACCCTGGGCACAGAGCAGTCAAGCACTGTTACATGAGTTCTGTGACATTCTTCTGTCTGTCACAAAGACAAGTCAATCCATCTTTTCCCCTGTGGGAGGTGCCAGCTCCTGCTCTGAGCTGACGCGGGCGTGTTTCGGCCCAGAGATGGCCCACATGGCTCTGTTTCAGCTGGGAAGCTTTACGGGGGCTTGAGTGGTAGTGATTTGATTTGCTTTTTTAATATCATAAATGGATGCAATCACACTGTGTTCCCTGCCTTTTGCATGTGGCTTAGACACCAAGCACAGTGCAGATCGCGCTCCTCCCCAAATCTCCATCCTATTTACTCCCCAGTGCTTTGTCCCCATGTTCTCCAAGATAAAAGCCTCTAAAAGGGTAGGAGATTCTGGTCCCTTGCATTAATACATGGATGAGCTGCCATGGCCCTTTTTGTTATGATGGGGTCTATGTTCTCTTATAGTGCCCAGCTGGGGTCTATGTTCTCTTATAGTGCCCAGCTGGGGTCTATGTTCTCTTATAGTGACCATCTGGGGTGTATGTTCTCTTAAGTTCTATCTGGGGTGCATAATGGTTTTCAGAACTTGCATGTCTTAAAAGAGCTATAAGCTATTTCTGTCAAATACATTTGTCATGAAATATTTTTCAATACTGTTATTCCAGTATTCATTAAAGAGAACAGAGTGTTAACACCTGTAGGTAGCACCACAGTTTGGATTTCTCAGTTGACTTAAAATGAATGTGTTCCGCATGAATTTCAGGACTGTCAAGTCCTACTGGATCACCAAAGGCCCTTCCTTCAGCACCACCATCACCAAGCAGGAGACTGAACTCACGCCCGAGATGATCGCTAGGTGAGGCAGGCTGCAAATTATATCCATGATCACAAACTTAGAAATATTGCTTTTGGGTCTTGTAAGTTACCGTTTATGGCTTATTGTTTATTGTTTTAAAATGGGATGCCCTTGTAAGGCTAGTACCCTGACAGATGCAAGACAGCTTTTATTAGGTTATGTTGTAATATGAAGTACTAAAGCCCTGTGTCTGTTGTCGCAGTGGGAGCTGGCGACAGAAGTCTTTCAAACCCTACAATTTTGAAGCCCTTGGTGTAGCTTTGGACTGTGGACACCTGCACCCACTCTTGAAAGTGCGCACACAGTTCAGACAGATCTTTTTGGAGATGGGGTAGGTTCTCTGTCCATTGGAATAAGCTGAGCCTCTCAACACAAAAAGACTGGTTCCATTTGGGTTCCAAGTTTCTTAAAATCCATGTGAAATGTGAAACAAGCGTTTTTACACATTTGTATGAAGCTGATGGTAGAGTTCACATTTCTACACCTTGTTTGCTTGTGCTCTCATTTCAAATTGATTTGTTGCAGGTTCACAGAAATGCCCACAAACAATTTCATTGAGAGCTCCTTCTGGAATTTCGACTCCCTTTTCCAGCCGCAACAGCATCCTGCAAGAGACCAGCATGATACATTCTTCTTATCTGGTGAGCAGAGTGTTGGTTCCTTTAGGACTAATTTGACATTGTATCAAAGGTAAACCTGGGAGGTTATGCTTCATAGTAAAGCAAAAACAAGGTGTTAAGTCAGTCATTTCTCAGTCTTGCAAACAGTGTAAGTTCTTTCTAATAGCAGAATGTGATCAATATTGACAACATGTTTGCCTTTACTGCAGACCCCGCTGTGTCTCATGAGTTTCCCCAGGACTACCTGGAGAGAGTGAAGAAGGTCCATTCTGAAGGTGGCTATGGATCACAAGGGTATGATTCGTTTAGACATGGATTCACAGAAGCTTCAGTCTGCATACATATCTTTAAATGCCTCTGGCTTGATAACGAATAACGGTTGAAATATAGACATAGCCAAATATTGCATACAATGAGCCAAGACAAGTGTAGTTTTGTCTTGGTTGATCTAATAATATTGATTTAAGAACCTGGAGACAGAAATGCTTTAGCATCTCACCTGCTTTACTAAATCCCCATTCGGAATAGATACATTTACTAATAATATGTTGGCCTTAAATTAAAGTTCCCTAGTTCTAACAAAACTGTCCTCATATTTTAGATACAAGTATGACTGGAAGATAGAGGAGGCCCAGAAGAATATTCTCCGCACACACACCACAGCTGTAAGCGCTCGCATGCTTTACAAGCTGGCGCAGCAGGTATGCATATTTACACACACCCACACACACACCCACACACACACACTCAAACAAACACATGACCACTCACATACACTTTTGTATACCAAATATCTGTACAATCCTTCAGTTGGAGATGGATGACCCTACATTTGTATGTGTAGTTTTTGCTTCATCATCTCTAAGTTCTGAAGCTGAGGTTTTCCTGTCCCGCAGTGCTTACAAGAAGAAAAGAAAAAAATAGCGAAAAAAGAAGGGCAACCAAATAAAAAGAAAAGAGGTGGTAAACGAAGAAGAAAAAGAAGCGAAGAGGTAGATGCATGCAAGATGGTGCTATAGTTAAAGGAGTGCATGTGCTGTGCTAAACCATCCACTGTTTCCGTTAATCCACAAGCACTGGTTCCGTTAATCCACAAGCACTGGTTCCGTTAATCCACAAACACTGGTTTCGTTAATCCACAAGTCCTGGTTTCGATCTACGCATAATAAATGCTTCACTAATCGTATTTAATAGCCACTCAGACCTGCCTGCACGCCGCAGTCAAATAACCCAGATGGACACAAAGCAAAGGCTCAGTGACTTTAATGGGGATTCAGATGCTCTGGACCTCCTTTCTGCTTTGGGCCATAAACAGGTCAATGTTGCTCACTTTTTGAGAGAAAAAGATGAAGAGCTCTTCTTTGATCATGCCTCCTTTTAATAGCACTGGAAGGGGAAACTCCTGCTGTTGGAATGATTTTGGGGCAAAGCAGTGCCTACCATGAGCAGCTCTGCAGATCATCACCCTGATCTATAACCAATATTGCATTGAGGAGGAGATGAACTTTTTGTCTTGTCTGTTTAATGACATCATAAAATAACCAGCTGGAGGTTGATAAGGTGGAGCTTTAGCGATGATTGGCGTAATTCTACCAGGAGAATGTTAGTCTAATAGCATACAAAGGAACCTAAGATATAAAGGAGCCTAAGATACAAAGGAACCTAACATCTGAAGGAACCTAAGGACAATTCAATTCAAATTTTTCACCGGAAACTCTGGGAATGGTTTTTCTGTGTGCATGTTTTTGTGTAGTTCAGTGTGTATTGGTTTGAGAGAGTGTTGCATGGTTTATGGAATTTAGTTCATTGGTTCAAGAGTGGTTGTTATGTGTGTGTTATTTAAGGTGCATGGAAATAGTATGCTGAATATTGGTTAAAACATGGGTCTGTTTCTGCTTTGTTAATTAGTTTGGGATGAAAGTGAAAGATATAGGGTTCTATACATTGATCTATCTATTGAGAATTTCCATTGACCTTATTCAGTGATGAATTCTGGATTAATTTGTCCAGTAGTAAGTATCCACATCAAACAGCATGGGGGCAATTTGTCTAGGGGAGCAGAAAAGATGTTTCATGTGAGTTCAGCATGTTTGTAAAAGTCTTGGGAGTGAATTTGACCCATTCTAGAGGACCACAGCATACAAAATGAGTTTCATTGGTTGAATGGCAATAGAAAACCAGTTATAAAACGTACTAAAAATGACTCAATGGTTTGCAGAGTACGTATCTAGTGGGCCAAGCTGTAAATTGTGACCAAGATCAGGTTCCAGAGGCTCAGTCAGATAGGATTTGATGCTAGATTTATTTGCACAAGATGACACTTTTGTGATTCAGATTCAAGCTTGGAAGCGATGAGCCTGTACTCATAAAATGGCTTCATATTCATGAAGCAAAGCAAGTACTACATTTATACAACGTGAAGTAAAAGACTTGGAAAAACTATACTTCTACTACATTCACTGCTTACACTACTTTAAGTCTGTTTGACTATTAATGTGCTAATTCCATGTCTAATTCATGTCTCTTTCAGGCAAAGTTCACACCTGTCAAGTACTTCTCCATTGACAGGGTGTTCAGAAATGAAACCCTGGACGCTACTCACCTGGCTGAGTTTCATCAGATAGAGGGTGTGGTGGCTGACTATGGGCTTACCCTTGGTGACCTCATGGGCATTCTACATCAGTTCTTCACAAAATTAGGTCAGGTTTGACCTTTTCATTTTAGTAGCAAATGTATTTTTATTTCAATAGCGACCTTCTAAACTTTTAATTTTAGTAGCAAATGTTTTTATGCCTGCTAGGGAGGTAATGTTTTTGGTGCTGCTTGTTTATCTGTCTATAAGCAGGATTACACAAAAACTATCAGCTCGATTTTCCTGAAACTTAGTGGAAAGGTTTAGTATGGGCCAAGGAAGAACCCATTCAATTTGGAGCTCATCAGATTCACTGGGTGGATATGTCAGGCCTATGGCCTCTCCTTGAATGTAGGTTTGCCCAGGACACAGAAGTACCAACAGCATTTAAATATAAAAATAGCTTTATTTTGTATTAAAATGTTGAAGATAATGTATGTTTAAAAGCAGTCTTTAAATTAATTAAACATCCATAAGAAGGTTCAGTCACAAGCTGTCCTAGACAACTGGTTCCATTTGCAGCAATGCAAGATCGTGATAATCTTGGTGTAGAGCTTGGTGCGTGACGTCGTGGGCGACGCCCCCTCATGCCGATGGAATTTCCTGGAATCCCCAGTGACGTCAGTCGTGTCCTCCCTGAACCAGCAGCCACATACACCATACACAGATGTAATCACAACTCAGCCGGTCCAATACAGAACGCAGGCCATGTACACAGTATAAATTGGACGTTAAAATATAAAAGAAAGATTACGTCCCTTAGCTCAGGGATTATGAGCAATGATCACCCAACAACCGCAGTTTTCCGCGACGATGACTTAACCTTGACCCGTCTGCCTCTATCTGTCCCAGCCCGGTTCGTTCTTTCTTTCGTTCGTTCGTTCCCGTCTCGTGGTTCCCGCCGGGCACCCAGTATGTCTACAGCTCCCTCTTCTTATACCCTTCCTCTTTGCCCCTCGATCCCGTTGATAGGTTTGGTGATAATTGTCCAGGTATTTTTACAGGTTAAAGCAATAAGGTAATTGGCTAGCCCCAATAGGAAGTAATCACAGCAATCAATAAATGTAACAGCACACTAGTCACCGCAAACCAGAAACACACCATAACATTCTCCCATACATTCCCAATAGGCTGACAGATACACAAATGTAGTTTAACTTTAGCTGACATTGCGATATATGGTGTACAACATTTGGCCTTGGTGGAGGTCTGCGCTCTCCAAGTGTCTTTGTAGATGTGCCTGCAACAGTTTTCTAAACTGCTTCAATACATCCTCCAATGACCAGTTTAGATATAAATTTGGTGCTTCTCAAAGTATTTTATGTTCATGAACATATGTTTTTTTATAATTACAGGAATCTCCAAACTGCGCTTCAAACCAGCCTACAACCCTTACACCGAGCCCAGTCTGGAGATTTTCAGCTATCATGAAGGTATAGCCATCATTAAACCATATTTTTTTCTACCAGCCATCATGAAGTTATAGCTGTCATTAAACCATTGCTTTATCTACCAGCTACCATGAAGGTATAGCCGTCATTTAACCATTGCTTTATCTACCAACATCTATGCATCCAATTCAGTTTTTAAATATCTTCTTCATGTTATCATAGAGGAGGTGTCAGTTGTTTTAAGATTCCTAATGCCCTCACTATGGGTAGCATTTATTAAACAAAAGTATATATGGAAGCATCTATGTTTGTTTTCAAGTTGACTTAGTTGCCTCCCTATTCCCTTCTCTCATCAGGGCTGAAGAAGTGGGTGGAGGTGGGTAACTCTGGAGTCTTCAGGCCTGAGATGCTGCTGCCGATGGGCATCCCAGAGGAGGTGTCTGTTATTGCCTGGGGATTATCCTTAGAGAGGTGCGGTTATTCATAACTCGTTTAATATTATTTATAATAATAATAATTATTATTATTATTATTATTGCGACCTTGTTTGTTCATTTTTAGGCTGCTTATTGCTCTCAATAGAATGTAGAACATATTGAAAATAATGAGTTGTATCAGTTTACACGCTTGTCTGGTTCCAGGCTGTGAGCTGGTCTAAGAATAGAGATTGTTTTCTAACGCCGTTACTTTACTGTGACCTAAATGTAAGGAAAGGACATTCATGAAGGTTGGGCGCGCGTACATGTAACTCATGACACAATCCGAGCCAACCTTTGTTTTCCATCCTATATAAAGCCAAAATATTCTAGACTCTTCTACAACACTTCTGTCTGCTCCATCCAACCTAATTCATCTAAGCAGCTCTACACATGCCCTTTGACTAGTGTCAGTTTAGCTTCTGCCGTGTGCTCTTCTCCGGAGCCACAGTCCGTACCCTGCCCTAATCCAACCTCTGTCCGGCCAGGATCTGGCTCTGACTCAGCACTGGGAGCCCAGCTGACCAATTTAAAGGAAAAGCTTTACATTTAGGTTATATTATTTAAATGTCAGGAAAAAAGAATGATAAGACCTTAAACTGATGTGTGTTTTTGCTACCAGTTGCTTGATTAAAGGTAGGAAATAGTTTTCATCATGGGGGATCCATTGTAAAGGATGATGTGAAATATAATGACTTAAAATTATAGGTTCCAACCATACTTGACATATGTCATATGACATGCACATATTTTTGTAGACTGATATCTCACTTATGTATTTTATTATGACTTTTGTTTCCTTCTGTATAGGCCCACTATGATCAAGTATGGAATCAACAACATCCGTGAGCTTGTGGGACACAAGGTCAACCTACAAATGGTCTACGATAGCCCCATCTGTCGACTAGACTCTTGAATTTCCACCGGGCAGGTATCCAACTCCATGTCCTGATCAGCTGTCAACTAAGGACTCATATTTTCTGGCCCTTCCAGGCTGGCCAGTCCTCTGGTTTCCTATTTATACTGCCCTCTGTCGATGTGTGGCTGCCGGACACATCATGGCTACACTGCCAAAGAAGAATTCTGTCTTCTAGGCAGTGTGAGGGATATCGGCTATTAATCACTGTTTTTCAAATCACATATGTGATTGTCAATGTCAAAATGGATGGTTGACTTAAAACGCTGATTTATTATTAGCAGATAGACCTGTCATGACCCTGGCCTGGAATTAGTATTATCAGCCAGGGATGTGACTGAGGGTCTGGCATTGGCAGTAGTGGATGCTTTGTGTAAAATCTTAATCTCTCCCTTTTTCCGTGCTATGTTTGTAAAAAAGAAGCATAACAAAACAATACTCTAACCTGTGTGAACCCGAAAGAAGGGAAATTCACCCAGGGTTGAAGTGGTTTATTAAAGTTGTTCCCAGAATACTGGTGTCAGTGTGCTAATTATCTTATTGAAATGCGAGAAGTTAAAATAAATCTGATGAAGTGTTACTTCATACAGTATTAAGTGTAAAACGAATGGCAAGTGTTAATGGGGTAGGTTAAAAGTTGATTAGTAAGAACCCTTGCAGTTGACATCTTCTCTGAAGCTGATGGACATGTTGTTGTAGCAGCATGTCACCAAAGAAGACTTAAAAGTTATTTGTGTGTTGCCAGGAAACCCCACTGGATTACGGTTCCTTTCCACACACGGTCTTTCCTCGAACGATGTCTTCTCGGTAGAAGCATGAAATGTGTGTATTTTTTTGCTGCGGACTAACTAATTAGGAAATATTTTGAGGACTGCGCTAAAGCTGTAACTTGTATGCGCAATTCCTGAGGTTAATTAAAGACTTAAATTCTCGTTTAACCCTGAGCTTACATGTCATTTCCCAATTAGTCTCCATTCTAAGGTATAATCCTCAAGTAATCCCGCTGGTTTGCACTTGTTGCCATATGTGGTGTTTTACAATCTACAACTTGCTCACAGTACAAGACATATAAGATGTGCACCAATGGGCTAAAGCCCACGACATAGGATCATCTTGACAACATTGTTCCAAAGATAATGTGCTGTCAACATGAAAAGGCAATAGTTTTTCACAAGTTTGTGAGTAAACATGCTGCGCCAGGGAGCAGGTGTAGAAATCGAGGAAATCCAGTGAGACGGATTAAATGTTGTGTAGGCAAGTCTGAATATACGGTAACCGCTTTAGTGTTATTCAGAGAGCTTATCCCTCTTGTCCGAAAATAGCTTGTTGGGCTACTGAAGAAACTAGAAGGACCTTCTACTACTACCAAATCTAAAGCACAACATAGAAAGGCACTTTTTTGGCCTGTTAGCATACTGTTGGACGTGTCCTATGCCTTGGGTCAGACATAACTGTTGATTTGTATTACACCTCAGGATTTCTTGACAATATAAAAATGCTAGGAGACCTTCAATGAGTATCCTCCTGATGGCATGGTCAAAAGTCAAAGTTCTTAATATTGCGGTCTTGTTTCTTTGTTTCTGGCATTTTATTGCATGTGCCATGGCCTGAAAATGTAAACAAATGCAGGACAAACGCCAGAATCAAATAAACCAGGAGCATATTTGTTGGGAACATCATCTTTTTATTATTCATTCAGAATTTCACAACAATTGTTGGTCTTGAAGCATTTTTGTAAAGACTTTTTTCACAATTAAAACTGCAAATTGCTCCCTTTCACATTTGATTAGACAATCATCTTAGTTATCATTACTACTTCCAGAAAAATTCTAGCCTTCGAGATCCTCCAAAATAATTGTGACGTAATGCACAAGACAATATTGCTTGAAAGCTGCTCATTTGAGATACTTCTGACCATTTGAAATCAGAGCTCACTGCCCTACACAAAGAGCAGGAAATGTTTTCCTAAATGGCTCTGTGAAAGTCAGTACATTGTTCATTTCAAAGTCCCTCTTCATTTCACCTTGATGAGTGAGTTTTTTTGTATCCTTACTCCAAAAGCCCAAGTGTCGAAAAAAAGAGATGGTCTCTGGTCAGACCTCTGTTCCCTTCTTAATTTCTATGTTTGTCCTTTGGTATCATGTGGCTGTGCACTGGGAAGCGGACATTTGAAACATTAGCACTTTTTGAATGCAGGTCTGTTTGGGGCTGGATACTGAAAAGGGATACTCGTCTATTTCAATCTGAATTTGGGGATAAAACATTACGTAAGGAAAATATGAAAACATACAAGTACAATAAGTACATTTGATCTTGTTGAGTCATTGTGGTTTGTTAGGGGTCAGAGTGGCTTCACCCTAATCCTCACAGTGACCTGATGTTTCATGGGGGTGGGGATGGGTTTGTGCATTAACAAGTCATCTTACATGGCTGGAAAAAACATAATAGTACCAGTCAGTATGATGTCAGTTCATCTTCTCCAAAGCCGAGATTGGACTGAGGAAGTGCTTCTTTCCTCACACTAAATCTTCTCTGATTGCATTTTGAGTTCAGCTTAGCGTCTTCATTTTTTGTTTGGTTTACAAGAGTTTCTGATGGGCCCGGCTCTTCTGAGATCCTTTTCAGATGTCCTGTGGGCGGGCTGTGATGACGTTGGGACTACCGAGCAGAGCTGGGCTGCTGTAGGAGCTGTGCGCGGGGAAGAAGGGGATGTAGGGCATGGCAGACATCAGTAGCGGGCTGCCCAGGGGACTTTCATCATCCGGCATAGGAAAAATCACTTCATCTGCATCCCAGACATGGAAGGCGTTGAAATGGTTCATGCCGGAGGATATGTGGGTGGGGGAGACACTTTTCAGATCACTCGCTTTCTCTGTAGGGTCCTCTGCAGGGCCAATCATACATTCTAGAGATTCAAAAAGAGGGGAAGGTGTTGTGTCCTTTGATTATTCTGTCATGGGACTGTGGTAGACAAAAATTATATTTGGCAATTTCTATGCACAAGTGATAAAATGACAAAAAACACAAAAGTTTGACAAAAAAAATCAATGGCAATGAAGTTCGAATTGTAATTTCCTGGAGGTACTCACCTTTCACCTCAGGGTGTTGGGGACAATTGCTATAAAACTGATCAGTTCAGTTCAGACAGCTCAGCCCATCTTTATCTCACTCTCACAGGTAAATTAAAACAAACTTTTCAAATACACTGCCTTCAAAAACATTTGACAATTTCGGATTATATTACCTGCAATATCAATCGCAAGATCCTTTATTAGATGTCCCACAATGGCATACGCCACAGCGACGACCACCACCGCAGCCATCAGCATGTACAGCACTGACTTTGGTAGTGGGATGAGGTCCCTTGCCACTGGTTTGTACTGCCTGTACAGTGGTTCCTCCGTCGGGATAAATGCATACCCCTTGTGGTTCGTGTGGTTAAAGCTTGTAACGTTTAAGGAATTCATGGCTACAGTATTTTGAGTCCTAGAGTTCCTTTGGTATGCAGGCTACGTCGAACACAAACTTGTCAGCGCATGTGCCTCGTCAAACCAACACGTAACAAAAAGATTCCGTTGTTCATTTTCTTGTCTAAAAGCAAGGGATATAAATGATAACAAGTTTGATTTGTAAGAATACAGTTTAGTTAGACAGGTTTCTTTTTCAAATGCAGGAAAAGTTGCCGAATGAATCATTTGACACGAATAGTAGGTAGTACTATAGTATACAGAAAGTAAGTACATTTGTGTCAAATTATTTTCTGACTGTTGGTAGCAAAATGAAGGAAACGTAATCTTACCCTCAACAGCCAGATAGTGTCTGGGCCGTGTCTTTGAATAGAGCTCCAGAGATTGTTGGTCATTAGAAGGGAGATAATGCGCGCGCCTTAGGATCAACATATCACTCTCCTTGGTGCTGAATAATGGTCCGCCTTATAAAGACGTCAGTCCACCAAGTTTTCCTCTCCACCCATTGGTGGATGAATACCCTACGACCCGCCCCTCGGTTCAAACTACAGCTTTAGTATCAGTGCAGTAGGACATTGAACATCACGATGTTATAATGAACTAGAAAATGCATTTCCTGAAGGAAATACCAGTGCATGAAATGCAAAGGTTAAGAAAGGAAGAAGAAAAGAAAGAAGAGTGAAAGAAGGAAAGACAAAAGGAAAGAAGAGTGAAGAAAGGAGAGAAGAGTGGAAGAAGGAAAGAAGAAAGGAAAGAAGAGTGAAAGAAGGAAAGAAGAAAAGAAAGAAGAGTGAAGAAAGGAAAGAAGAGTGTCAGAAGGAAAGAAGAAAAGAAAGAAGAGTGAAATAATGAAAGAAGAAAGGAAAGAAGAGTGTAAGAAGGAAAGAAGAAAAGAAAGAAGAGTGACAGAAGGAAGGAAGAGTGAAAGAAGGAAAGAAGAGTGTAAGAAGGAAAGAAGAAAGGAAAGAAGAGCGAAGAAAGGAAAGAAAAGTGGAAGAAGGAAAGAAGAGTGGATGAAGGAAAGAAGAAAGGCAAGAAGAGTGGAAGAAGGAAAGAAAAATGGAAGAAGAAAAGAAGAAAGGAAAGAAGAGTGGAAGAAGGAAAGAAGAGTGAACAAGAGTGCCTCTGGATGAAGAGATAAAGAGAGAGTGAAAATATTGAAAAAAGGAGATAAAAATGGAGTGAAGAAGAGAGATTGAGTGTGAGAGAAAGTAAACTGAGAGAGAAAGATGGAGAGATGGAGAGAGAAAAAAAATAGAGAATGGATGGTCTCTTAATGTTCCTAGTTACAGTTAAATTGAGAGGGACAGAGAGGAGAGATTCCTTGGATTTGGCGCAGGTGTCAGTGAAGCACAGGTGCAAGCCAGTTTAAAGACCCTATTATGATGTCATAATGGCCCAATGTAAGTCAATGGGAGAAATTTATATTCGTTTTTCTTTAAAATCTTAAAAAGTATAAAGTTTAGAAAAGTGAAAAATACATAGCCTAGCATAAGTGTCGTTTACAAGACCTACGCGACAAAGTTTGAATGAAGTTTCTACGTTAAGCGGTTCGGGCTGAATTAATCGCAGAAAAAGGTAACAAGAATAAGAAGAAGAAGAAGAAGAAGAAGAAGCCTAGGAATAACAATACAGGGCATTTCATGCACTGTAATTATTTGTCATTAATTACAGTGCATGAAATGCCCTGTATTGTTATTCCTAGGCTTCTTCTTCTTCTTCTTCTTCTTCTTCTTCTTATTCTTGTTACCTTTTTCTGCGATTAATTCAGCCCGAACCGCTTAACGTAGAAACTTCATTCAAACTTTGTCGCGTAGGTCTTGTAAATGACACTTATGCTATGTATTTTTCACTTTTCTAAACTTTATACTTTTTAAGGTATTAAATAAAAACGAATCTAAATTTTCCCATTGACTTACATTGGGCCATTATGACTTCATAATAGGGTCTTTAAACTGGCTTGCACCTGTGCTTCACTGACAGCTGCGCCAGATCTAAGGAACCTCTTCTCTGTCCCTCTCAATTTAACTGTAACTAGGAACATTAAGACACCTTCCATTCTCTACTTTTTTTCTCTCCATCTCTCCATCTTTCTCTCTATCCCTCTCAGTCTACTTTCTCTCACACTCAATCTCTCTTCTTCACTCCATTTTTATCTCCTTTTTTCAATATTTTCACTCTCTTTTTCTCTTTCACTCTTCTTTCCTTCTTCCACTCATCTTTCCTTCTTCCACTCTTCTTTCCTTCTTTCACTTTTCTTTCCTTTCTTCACTCTCCTTTCTTCTTTCCTTCTTTCACTCTTCTTTCCTTCTTCAACTATTATTTCCTTCTTTCACTCTTCTTTCTTTTCTTCTTCCATCTTCTTTCCTTTCTTCACTTTTCTTTATTTTCTTCTTTCCTTCTTTCACTCTTCTTTCCTTCATCCTCTCTTCTCTCCTTTCTTCACTCTTCTATCCTTTCTTCTTTCCTTCTTCCACTCTTCTTTCCTTCTTTCACTCTTCTTTCTTTTCTTCTTCCTTTCCTAACTTTTGCATTTCATGCACTGGTATTTCCTTCAGGAAATGCATTTTCTAGTTATGGTTAATTTCTACGTCTTAACTGTAAAACGATAGCCCAATGTGTTATTACTTTGGACCAGAAACTTGCAAATTATCTTCTTATTTTAGCCCAGCAGGTTATGTCCAGCCTGATCACTGACCAAACAGATACACACAGTAAATGCCTGACTGCTAGTCTCTTTTCTATGTTAACTTAAACAAACAGGCAATATGATAAGGAAAGCCACATTTAATACTCACTTCTCGTAAAGAATTGTGTTGATCTGAATGTTTTAGATCGGCTTCTTTAAGTCACCCTAACCCTAACCCTTAACAATGTCAAGTTTTAATTCTTGGACTTGGGTGATGATTTTTGCAAATGAGACAAAATGCTGCAACATCTTATTTTCCTTCATTTAAAAACACACACACACACACACACACACATTCAAAGACACACACATCTGTGTCAGCACAGTTTAGATATATAAAACTATTAGAATGTAAAGAGGGGGAAAGGCCTCACCTACTGTATGAGTGGTTTTTATTCTGTACTTTCATTAGCTGATAGATTTTCCTGGGGGATTGTCTTGCTAGACAGTGATTATTTTACCTGAGAGGAAAGAACCTCTTATGGAAGCCCCAGGTGTGGTAGCCTATAGTGCGTTCTTCTGTGTTATTGAGTTTTTACAAATAGCTTCTGTTCCATTTGGGACCAAATCACTGGCCTCTTAATGGCAAATTTGATTATGACATACAGAGATTGATCTGAAAGATAAGGGTCAAAGAAATGGAAATAGTTGTATTGTAGCAAAGTGATAGAATAATGAAATACTTCAGGTTCCTTGTTTGAGTTGAGCCATTTGCAAAGGTTGAAAATTAAAGATAGTGATGGGCTATTTTTATTCTCACAAAATATCCCATGCATTGTCCCAGGATATCTAAGAAGGTTGCAGCTTTATTGGAAAAAAGCATTTTGAGAACTGTGCCATGTGGTTTTAGTACTGTATTATCAGATAATCATGCGTTACTTTTTTAATTAAAAGCTTCATGAAAAACTGTGTTAAAGTTTACTTTCTCTTGAAATACTCATATGTTGTTTTATGATATTTTTCTTAGGTGCTTAAAATGATCCACTGCTGATGCAAAACACTCATGTGTTGCTGTTCTTTTTGTTGTTCATTTAAAGTTGAGATCTAATTTCACTTTCAGTGAATTTAAATTGTTCCATAATTGTTTTATCTGAGGACTCAATTCCAGTAAGCAATAAACGCCCCCATCTTTGGCAGCTAATTTACGTAATTCCTGGGTAGCCTAGTCCTCTTACCGGAGTTACATCAATTTTAACGCAATAACAATGTTATAATTTTGAGGAAATCACACCTCAAGTCAGGTGCTGCACAGTCTGTTCACAGTCTTTGAAAAATAAGGTAGAAAATAGCTAATACTCAAATAAATATGTATTCCCCCAAATGGAAATTCAACTAGTTTAAGCACTGTGATTGGGATTATATACTGGCCAGATGAATAAGCGACCTTAAAATGGGCATCAGGGATCTCTGGGGGAAGCCCTTGTGTAGCCTAGTCCAAGGACAAATCATTTGATATGGTTGACAGGATCCCAAAAACTACAAATGTAACCAAATGTTAAGTATGATTCTTTTCTCCGACATTTCTGTTTGATATGGTAATTCAAAATGAAATAAATACCGAGAACTGTGGCATAGCGGTATACTATTCATGAAATATGTATGGTAAAAACCAATGGGGATTTAAAACCCGTTTAAGGTTTCACGTCAGAAGTTTTGACACCAGATTGTGGCTCGTGAACAAGATCCTTGTGACCGTTGCAAACAGAAGGGAAAGCCTCCCCTTTCCTCTCAGATAGGTTACCATGAAAGCTACACATGTTACGTTTAGCTAGCCATTTAGTCATATGAAACTTGTAATTCCTCCAAATATTTCATTAGATTAGCTAGTACAGTTTATTTAAGTTACAGGTAAATAGCTCTATAAAAGCAGAGAAGGAAGTTTTGTCAAATCTCTGCATTAGCTGGTGCTTCGTAGCTTAGCTAAAGTTAACGTCAACTTAGTTATCGCTACAAGTTTACGTTACTATCCTAGTTTGGATAACAAATCCACTAAATGTAGACTCAAATAGCTCGTAAACAAGTCGTTTTTTTTATTTATATAATTCGTTTAAATATTTGCGTCAAATAAATTCACAAGCCCAGTCTCTAACTACCATTGTTTAGTTAGTAGCTAAAGGACATGGATCAACATTTGTTTGAGAAGCCATCCTCACCTCTATTTCAGTCTACACCAAAAAGTAACAACACTCGCCACCGGTCATCATTTAAGGCAAGTTTAAACCTTGCACGGTCATCCTTTAATATTCCTTTTGTAAACGCTATTGTTCTGACATGATATACAGCAAATAACTTTGTACTGGTGAAACCTTGAATTTGTAAGTTATCCAACTGTTTCTAGCAGTGGCCTTCAGGCCAGCTCTCTATTTAGGCTAACTTTAATTTGTTTTGTTTTGTTAATTGTTTGTTAATAGGATCTAGATGCCACAGTTCAAGACTCTTCAGACCAAACATTGCCATGTATGACTTTGGATGATAGCCATGAACCAGAGATGTAAGAGATAAAAATGTTCAGTTGCTTTATTATGGAAATATAGGACAAGATGGTATACATTTTTCTCTGATACAATCCTCTTCTTTCCATGAAAAGTGAAGACTCGGGCATTTGCACTTCCACCTTGTTGTGCAGTTCACCAACCAGTGAAGCAGAAGATAATAATATTACCTATTTTCCTCTGAACAAGAGGATTGATGTGATTGGGAAGAAAGCTCAAGACCTGATAGAGCGGATCAACCACAGGCGTGCTATGGACCAGAAAGTCATGTCTGACTTTGAGGACACACTGATGAAGAAGGTACCTGCAGGACAAGTGGACTACTGTTGTGATTTTTTTTGTAATGCAAGTTGTGTTTTGTAAATATGCTTAATTGTAGGTTGTTGGATGAGTATGGATTATTTGCATTTGTCTAAACCAACAAGTTTGTGTTTGCTTTGGTTCAGATGTACAGCATTCCTTGAGCCATCACTTATCACCTCAACAGCCTGTATTTGCCTGCACTCTATACACACACAGTTCATTTGTATGGGCAGGTGACGGAGACATGTCAGGAACTGAAGGACCACATGTTCAGTAAGTATGAAGAGCAAGGAGCATGGAGTTGTGGCATGGAGGCCCGGCTGCAGGAGCTGTCTGAGGTGTTGGGGAGGAGCAGCCAGCTCAGTGTGGAGCTTCAGGGTGCCAGTCAAACTCTGGTCGCCATCCACAAGGGAATCCAGCAGACGTCTGAGCAGTAGTTACACAATGGACAACTGTATATCCACAGTTTCTGTCTTTAAAAAGAAACCTGCTCACACCAGATGTGGTAGGCTGTGTTTTTTGCACAAGGTCAGTGCGCAAGGAGCGTGTGGTGCTTTGATGTAGTATATTTTATGTTATTTGTTAATACATTAATATGGAGGTTCACAGGAACTGTATAGGCACATTATAAGTTTGACAAGTTAAAGTGAAATAAAGTCAATTGTTTCATTTTTATGTGACCTAAATAGTCAATGGGGCAGCAATAGCAACAAGAAAGTTTGCATTTCAAATTAAGCACAATAAAAGCAAATTGCACTCAACAGTGGTTAAGTGACTTTTGTGAATTGCATTTGGCTGTTGGATGTTAAGAGTGTGTATTTGCTTTATGCTGTAGCTTATATGGATGGCTCATGGATGGGCCAACACCTTCACAAACTAGCAGAATGAAGCATCATTTAAAAAGAAAAAGGTTCGCCCCATCGCATTACTAATCTTCAGGATAATGCTCAGTAACATTTTTGAATAACAGTACCACTCTTGTTACTCCAGGACTGACATGACCATGAAGATAAGTAATTCTGCTATACCAAGATATACATGCTTAGGGATAAACAGCTTTTAAGCTGTGCCAGTTAATCACAGCAGAGGTGTGTGTTGTACCTGGCATGTAAATGGAGACCTACAACATGGAGAGAACACGATGAAAAACAGAAACACTAAACTGCAACCGGCTTTATTTATAAGGCATCATTTTAAGTTTTTACATTTGAAACAAATGCCTTTCAAACCATGCAAGAGAAAAGATCCTGATAGTGGATTGGAAATCATATTATTTCAAACGATCCCAAGTAAAGTTCATTCATCAACTGTAAATATGTATCTCAAATACTTAATGCGATTTATTACTGTGTTGCACTCTTTGTCTTGCCTCAGAATGCAGTAGTCATTTGTAAATGAACATAAAATGTGTTTTCTTTCTGAGCTATGTTATTCAATAAACTAATATTTACAACACCAATCGCTATACAAACTACTCTTGTTGGGATAGTAAAGGTATGGTGTGAATAGAAAAATACTCTGTTGAACTACAGCATAGTCCAAAATATCTGACAGGGTTCTTTTTAGTTTTTCGTCTCCTTTCTTTTGTACTTTATATTAAACCAAACAATTTTCCCTTTCCAACACAATATCCCGGTTGGTGAATACAGACCTGTTCAATTGTTTTTAGAAATTCCTACTATCAGATTTTTGAACCACTTTCTCAAAGGCAGCAGCTGGCTATTGAAAGAGCCTTCACAGGCATGAAAGAAAAGCAGGGTCCTATTTCCCCACAGTGAAGGACTGCAAGCCTGTGATGGCTCTTCCCAGAATCAGTGCATGAATGTCATGGGTACCTGTCAAAGAAGGAAACAATACCTTCAAAACTAAAAAAAAAGCCACATAGTTGAAATAAGTAAAACAAATATTTTGCAAACAAAATACAGAAGCATGATATTTTTGGTTTGGAATTGACGCTGATATCACTTCCTTTGTTCCTTCAAAAAACTGCCCTGCCTTGATTAAACAACACTTTGATGAGGCGGCATGCAATTGATTTCAGTACCGTAACTTTATTCCAGAAAGCTGAGGCACTACTAAATATTGATTAAACATTCACAAAAACATGAATGTGTGGAAGCCAGGCATCTGTTTCGTATTCTTATCTCTGCAGTTTCATCTTTGCTCAGTGCTTCTCATTTGCCAGTTACGGTGGCCCAAAGCAGAGAATACCATTGGTCCATTATCAGCAGACCAGATTTAAGAAAATGCTGTCAACTAGGACTGCTAGTGAAAGAATCTCATCAATACCACGTTCCAGTCCTTAGATATCAAGATACTGTTGAAAATTGCATTACTGAAACCTGCTTATGGGACAAAAAGTTGATAGCTTGTCATAAATATAATTTACTTGCCGCTTTCACTGCCTCAGACTCACTTACCCTCATACGTGTTGACTGCCTCCAGATTCATGACGTGGCGGATGATGTGGTACTCGTCAGAGATGCCATTGCCCCCCAACATGTCACGAGCCTGTCTGGCAATGTCCAGAGACTTGCCACAGCTGTTCCTCTTCAGCATGGAGATCATCTCAGGGGATGCTCTAGAAAACACAAGGCAGAAGAGGCCAGTCAACCAATTAATACAGGGAAGTGGCCTTAAAGCTTATTTATCATGTTATGTAATAATTTCATACTTTTTGTTATCAATCAGTCTGCCAAGTTGTAAGCAGGCCTGCAATCCAATGGTGATCTCGGTAAGCATGTCCGCCATCTTCTTCTGCATCAGCTGGTTTCTGGCCAGGGGCACTCCAAACTGTATTCTGAGGACATTCATAGAGGTTAATACATCCATTACTTTAGACAGCTTCAATAACACTAAAAGCTTCAAAAATGAGTTGTTATAAAACAGTCATCTAACACTGAGGGAAACATTTCTAAAGAAGACCCAATGTCTTCTAACCTGTCCATTGTGTACTGGCGGGCAGCATGGAAACAGAACTCAGCGGCACCCAACGATCCCCATGCAATGCCATACCGGGCGTTGTTTAAACATCCAAATGGACCCTGGTAGAAGACACACAGACAAAAGATGATCCTCATATTTACTCAATTCTGTATCTCACAGAGAAATGACACCATGGCACATTCATAATGGTGTATACGATGATGGTACTCACAGCCAGTCCTGACACATGAGGCAACAGGTTCTCCTCTGGTACCTCCACCTCATCCATGACGATCATGCCAGTGGCCGAGGCTCTGAGGGAGAATTTTCCCTCAATCTTGGGTGTGCTTAGGCCCTTCATGCCACGCTCAAGGATGAACCCCCGAATCTTGCCATCTTCACACTTGGCCCAAACCACACAGATGTCTGCCACAGGGGAGTTCGTGATCCTTTAAGTGGGGAGGAACAGAGAATGGGGGGAGATAACTGATTTGAATTATTATTATTATTATTTTAAAATCACACGTTCTGATAATAATATGACAGTGAATAGAGTAGTTCTGATAGAAGTATTGCAGAAATGAGGCTAGGTTACATTTCCTGAAGTCACACAAGGGCACCACCATGTGGACTCTTGCAGTCACTGAATTTTGTACTTGTTTACAAGTCTGGCAGATACTGTGGCACATTTAACCTTGGTTAGGAACAGGCAGACAAATCGGCTCTAACTCATTTTGAAGACTATATTGTCTTCTCCCAGTTTGTTTTGTTTGTTTCCCTTGGTCATTCCCTTTAAATTAAGCCATAATGCAGAGACCAGAAGCAAACAACACTGGTCTCTCTCCTTGGGTAATGTGACCCAATCACTATTAATAGAGGAACTAAAAATAATACTTTATTGGCATTGATATTTAAACAACTGCCCAGCAGAATACTCAAAATATTTAAAACCTCTGTGTGGATAAAAAAAACCATTGATTACCTTCAGAGACATTGAGGACCAACTGAACTATATTTCTTCCAAATTTCATGTCAGGACATTTAGTTTAGTGATTAAAAAAATGATTGCATGGAAAACTACACAAGAATAACAAAAGCCAAGTGGCTATCCACATTTCTTTGCCTTCTACCAATATCACAGCACAGTTCAAGGGATTTGTGGGATCTAATAGTAATGCTGCACAGGATGTGGATCAGAGGATGTGCTCACCAGGTCTTGGAGCCGGTGAGGGTGAAGGTGCGACTGGATGGGTTGTACTTGGCACGCGTCTCCATACCGCTGGGGTCACTGCCATGGTTGGGTTCAGTCAGGCCAAAGCAGCCAAGGATCTCGCCCCGAGCTGTAAGAGGAAAACGAAGCCCCAGAACATGACCTGTGGTTCTGCATACGCAGTAAAAACACTGGATTTGTTTTTTTTGTTTTGTTTGGACTCTCGTGTGATTTTATTTGGCTTGGCACAACTAGTGGCATGGCCAAAGGTTACTGACTCTAGGGTCTCTGGCTCTTACCCAGCCTGGGCAGGTACTTCTCCTTCTGTTCCTCAGTTCCGTAGGCATTGATGGGGTGCATGACCAGAGAGGACTGCACACTCATTACTGAGCGGTAGCCACTGTCAATCCGCTCCACCTCCCGGGCGATCAGACCGTACGCCACATAGCTTGTGCCAGCACAGCCGTAGCCTAAACAACGAGGGAGACATGGAGATATGTAAACATGTCAGAGTGCCACTTTTGTTTATCTTCCCTCCGAGAGAGAGATTACATTATTATAATAATACAAAATAATAATTAAATTATTAAAAAAAAAAAAAAAAAATGACCAACTGAAAATTGACCAATAATAATAACTAACATGGTTTTCAAAATGACTCCAATAATTGTATATTTCCATGGAAAAATGCACTGAAGGGAATGGTGCAATTCCTCAGTTGTACTGTGGCACCACACAAGATCCACTCTCTAAATGTATGTCAAGGCTTAGAAAGCCTAGAGTGTGCACATATCCATGGCTCAGTTTTAAAAAGAAAAACAAGACACTTAAAGACTAATTTTTATTTGTTGGAATTCATGACCAGAAGAATTTACAATTGGCTTACCTTTAATTGTTGGGCCTAGGACACCTAGTTCACCCATCTCAGAGACAATATCACGGTGGAAGACTTGAAAAACAAGACATAATATAAGCCATAATTCAAATATGACATTCAGATGCACTGCCTAGGTCTTGGCTGGTACCTTCATTCCTGTTGGCCATAAGAATGCGTGGCATGAGCTTCTCCTGGCAGTAGGTGCGGAAGGAATCCCTGATCATGATCTCCTCCTCTGTCAAAAGTCCCTCAAGATTCAAGGCATCTTGCCAGTTAAACTGCACCTTGGCTAATTTCAGAATTGAAGTGTAGTAAGCAGGGGACAGTTCAATGACATAACCATCATTATCCAAACAGAACACAGTGGATAGTTAAAATTACAAGACCTGATTGTCAGTAAAAGCCTACTCTGGTTGGACTGTGATCAACATACGTGCTTTGGGAAGCTTCTTTGCGGTTTCCTTTTCTGCTTCTAAAAATGAAGGCACGTTACTGTTAAAAACGAACCTAGCAATAACACAGGCTGTCTGAAAGGCAGGTTGGATATTTCAACCCAAACAGGCTCAAGGTCTGGTCATATTAACCCTTACCCCATTTTGGCGTTACTGCCGTTCCCTGTGATCTGGAGGCTAAGATGAAAACTGCTCTCTGAGGATTGACCAGAAGGCGACACAGACCACTTACTAATGCCATAGTTGAATCTGTTCCTGTGGAGAACAATTTGATCAAAATTAAAGTCCCAGTTAGCACTTCATGGAAGCAGTGGTGAAATCTCAATGCCAATAAGCTGTGATAGGCTATCACTTATCAAAAAGGGAATATATAGCATCATCAGAAATAACCTCAATAGACACTGACTACCTATCTATCAAGACCTTGTTCCGGATACACATGTCACTTACAAAGTTAACTACGAAACCAATATCCCGTTAGCATACAGGGACAGGTGACAGTGACTACGCTTACTGTTGACTAAGCTAACGCTCTGTTGGTGGCTAGCTGGCTTGCAAGCCGATATAAACGCGCTTGATATAGATATGGTGTACAACTAAACGTGTCGAGTACGACAATTAATTATTAAATTATGTTTTAAACAGTTCACCCCTTGAGTGCATGCTAACACATATGTCTAGGATATGTTTACCAGTTGTTTTCTTTGGGGGTAGTAGCTCCTCACCCTTACCTGCCTATCGAATGAGAATCCACTGACCATTCCTCCGAAAGACCATGGGTGGAGTGGTAATCGTTGACAGCCATCTTGAAAGAGTCAAGTTCCAAGGGTAACGTGTGTGTATATAATTATTTTGTGACTTCATGTCCTCTTATTATTCGATGCAAATATAAAACATACAATTTTACTAAAATATACTAAATCATATGTGCAAATAAAAGAGTCTGATACATCGTCACGTTGGCCCTATTTCCTGTGGAACACTCAAAATGGTCGAAACCTTGCGACCAAATTCAGATGCCTATGAGTTGCTCCTGTGGTCCGATTGGCTCTACAAAGGGGGTGTGACAAACCAGTTCTGTACCTATCATGACCAAATTGTCGCAGATGTCAAAGCTTCACAAACATACACTTCATAAAGTGGTGTACTTAAATATCTGCGTAGGGATCCTTTCATTTTTCATTTCTTATATAATAATAATAATAATTAATTTTATTTTTAAAGCACTTTTCATTCAAAGGAATCTCAGAGTGCCTACATATTAGAAAATAACTAAAATAATACAATACAATTAAAAACATATTTAAATATTAACATAAGCATAACAGAAAAGATTCATATAGAGGCCTAATACTTCTAACAAAAGTGTCTTGTCATTGGCTGGATGTTCATTGGCACTACTAGACCATATTCTATCTCAAGTCTATCTTGAGTATATGATAAATAAAATATTTGCCTGTGTTTCATGAGTGACTAGGCCTCATTGTAAACTGTTAGACATATAAAAGTTTTGTTTAATTTGCAGCATACTCTTGAGGATTAAGCTGTTTAGTGGTACTTTCCTTGGACTTCTTTAATCGCTATGGGATAACAACCATAATCACATTCAAGATTTTAGGTTCACATACATTTATTTAACAAAACATTTAATATCCAGTTTCCACTAAGCCATGTTTGTGAGAGAATATTAATCATTTAGCATCATTCGAAACTTCTAAGTGATGTCAATATTAAAAAAAGAATAACCCTACTAGCTAAAAGGTACTCAAACATTCATATTTATTTTATTTGGCTACTGGCAAAATACTGTGATTTGCTATTTGACCCCCTTTATGGCCCATTCACATTCACTGTATTCTATGTGGTCTGGAAATATTGCATTGGATTCCAAATGATGAACTGATCCAAAGTTTACCGAGCTGAATATCCAAATGATACTGAATGTGATGTTTTGAAATCATGAATCAGAATCAGATTTTAAAACCTAAATAGAGATAGACCAAATTTATGATAAGTAAGCCTATAAACCTTCTGCTCAGTCTTCCATGACTGTATCTTTAAAACATCCGATAATACAGTCCCTTTTAACCTCCTCAAAAGCAGTGATATTGTTGTAGTCTGAAAAGCACCCCATTTGTAATCTGCCACACCACTCCACACATTTTGTTTAGCAATTCAAAAACTTTAACCTTCAATACTATTTGCCGTCAGAAAATGTCCTGGCTATAATTTAACAATATGGTGCTTCTGGTTCGACCAGCTTTAGATGAAATAACCACGTTGATTTGCTGTGACAACATGTTATGGCTAACCTTTAAGATAATAGTTTACTACGGGCTTCTAATTTAGCAAAGGTTCCAGCAATGTACCTAACTTGTACTTGCCTGTGCTTCACTAAATGTGGGCTATGCTCAGAGTGTAGCCTGCACTATGTCATACAAGAGTATAGCACTCAGTTTATTTTGTGATACATTTATGCAGTGTTGATGTCTGGAGTGTTTGCCTCACTAACTAAACCTCTGAAAGGAAAATTGTCCAAAGGTGACCCTCTACACATTGTAGGGAAAGTAGGCCCTATAAAGTAGCTTTACGCTCTAGTTTATGAGGAGACACTTGCATATGTGTAGGCCTGGATGTCAAAATGTAAAGGTTAACTTTAGTGGACAAGATTTGTGTCGCCTTGCTGGAGCTGCAGGGTTTCTACTTAGAAATTTTGATCATTCCAAACAGGTGAGGTAAACTAGCTTATTGAGTCTTTCTGACCAAGAGACAAACGTAAACCATACAGTAGTTTCCCTAGGTTTTTGAACCCACACTGCTATTTCCTGCGGTGAGTTGGAAGACTCTTATGTACAAACCGTTGCAAAGTCATTCTTAGGAGAACATGATGAACGTGAGGATGCGAAGACCTGAGTTGAAGTAGTTGGGTGCCAAACTAGTGGCTTCCCTGTCGGCAAGCATTGGTGACTTAATGTTCATGCGAGCGGGAACATTGAAGATTAAACAACGAAATGTGTTATATACAATGTTCGGAGAAGCTGCTCCTGGCCAATTCCCGACCGTCCCGCTAACATAAATGTTGTTGAAAAGTAGGTAAATTTAATAATGAAACCATAACTCTATATTCGCCATTCTGTTAGGTGTAAAAGGGTAAGTCGATTCTTTTTAGACGGCCTTTATCACTACGACTCTGTTATATGCGCATAACAATAATATTCAGTGACTTTGCCCTGATAATTTTCGTCTGTTGTTAGTACGTTCTATGACTCATTTATTCGCATGTTATTATTAGCCAAGTATATCGACTAGTGTAGAAAGTGCCCACAGGAAATAACGAATGTTATTCTCAGTGACTGATGGAGAGAACAGGCGAGGCTTCTGGTTAGTAATTCGATGGCCGCGCACTGTATTATTTTGATTTTGAGCAAAACGTTACTTTGAAGTGAAATTTGACCTTAGCCAGTGCTTCGAAACAGCACCGGAATTCTAGCGACACCTTTGTAGGAGGATCACATGGCCTCTCGATCGGAATCAGACTCGCAATTTAGTAAAGGACTTTCTGTTTTTCCCGTTCAGTTAAGGCCTTCACTAGCGGCGGTTTGGTAGTTCGGTGAAGCGGGCACCCGACTAGAAAGGAGCGGGGTTGTTTGTGTGAGTTTGAAATCTGAAATGCAGGCGGTGGTTTGAGATAAAAAGAGATGCAGAAGTAGTGGTAATATCATACAATGTGTAAATGTTTGTCAAACATAGCTATTCCATAGATACTCCTCACAGGGCTTGTTAGATAACATTAGCTGGCTAACGATAGCTAGCTGACTTCAAAATTATTGTTAGCTAGCTGTTGTTAACATTTGGCTAACATAGCAAGGGATAGCTAACGTAACAAACAAACAAGCTGCAATTTGATGGTAATGTAAATGGATGCAAAGTGATTTGCCTAGTTACTAGTTACAGCTCTCTTTGACTTCCTAGCACGCAGTCGTGGTTCAAAAAACAATCGGTTGCCATGCTAACGTTTACTTTCATCTGTCACATAAGTTGGCTAAATCGCCTGCTATTTACCTGAGCTGTAAATGCAGATAGCCAACAAAACATACTTAGGCTACCATTTAGCTAGCCCACGTTAGCCTTTTAAAATAGTAACGTTGAATTGGTTTGAAATGTAGTTAAGATACTGTTAACATGTAGTTATGTGCTAGATGTTTTTTAACTGTTACCTGTAATATTAAAGGTTGAGGAGGTGGGTTACTACTTGGCTGTTTAGTAAATTATGCTAGATCGTGACGTTTCTGATACTAACTTGTCAAGCATCACTAATGTTATGTGATTTTCTTTGCTAGGGTAGAGCAGTAACGGATATTTGATTCATTAGCTAATGTTGCCATCCAGCAAAGTAACCACGACAACTGTGTAGTTAGCGTTCTACGTTGGACCTAGTAAGTCAGCTGTTAGCTAGATTTTTAACTTTGCCACTTGCTGTTCCGCCCCCTGTTCACTTAATGATGATGACAACAACTCTAACAAGCCAGTCAGTACCTAATCCACCTGACTGTCACTGATAGCTAGCTATTACGGATAGCATAACATTGTTGAGGTACAACTCGCAAGTGATGACACCAGTAACAAGCAGGTCACCTGCTGCAAGTGCTGGTGGACAGCCCAAGTCAAATGCAAACCGACGTTACGAGCAATATAATGCTTTAGTGTGCTGACGTTCTTTGAGCAATATGCTAACTTTCATCGTAATAAGATAACTTGTAATTAAGATTAATCTGAAGTGAAAAGTAAATTAACTTAAATTTTCTCACTTAGTTTTGTGGGTGCGCAAATTAAGTAAGCACCGAACTTTATCCAGTGTATTCAATGTCAAGTTGTCACTTTATATATCTTGGAATATAACATGAGTAAAGTACAACGAGACCCTTGCTTTTGATAACTTATTATTCTTGAAACTTTACTGGTGTCTGTTCTCAGCTTATTGTGAATTCTGCCCATTTGTCAGAAATAGCATGGATCCAGATAGTGAGGCAGACTCACAACGTGCTCTCAGTCTGCAATGGAAGAGCTACAAGCTTCTTCAGGACCCGATCATAAGGAGGGTTGCCCAGAAAATCTACAGATACGATGGAATTCAGTTCAGCGTTCCAGTAAGTGGTCTGAGTCAGTTTGATTGTGTATTTGTTTGCATATATTTACTTTACTCTTACATGTTTTAGAAATGTAATTGAGTGCAAGTTGATAAACATAATTGTACTGCCCTCTCCAGGATTCAGGTTTCCCACCTGTTGGGGAGTTACGTGACCCCCGACCACGCCGGATCTGGTCCCGACATACTGATATGGTGCTACCATTGCCCAAATTTAAGGTCTGTATTTGCTGTTCCCACACCTGTCTATGCTTTATGTAAGATACTGAACTGTCTTCTTGTTAACATGACTCCTTCCAGTCACATCTTTGTAACATTTTGATATACAACTATCTTGTGGAGTCTTGTCATTTCCACTTGATCCTTGAACATATAAGATTTGTCAATTCATGGGTGTCCCACTTTTGTTCAGTATCATTTGTTGAATTTGCAGTCTTTTTTTGTGTTTTGCATTTCACTGAAACATCATCAGTCTCTTCTTTGCACCACAGCTGGATGAGTACTATGTGGGGCCCATCCCACTGAAGGAGGTGACTTTTGCTCGTCTCAATGACAACATCAAGGAGCCCTTTTTGGCGGAGATGTGTGCCAAGTTTGGTGAGGTGGAGGAGATGGAGATTCTGTTCCATCCGAAGACCAGAAAGCACCTAGGCCTTGCACGGGTGCTGTTCACCAGCACTAGGGGGGCGAAGGACACAGTCAAGCACCTGCACAACACCTCGGTCATGGGCAACATTGTCCATGTTCAGCTTGACATTAAAGGTGCAGTTTATTTTCATTTTGATATTCTGTTGTAGGTTGGCAATTTAAACATTGGTTCTTTTTTAAAATCTGCAATCTATACCATATTGTGCTGGTTGTTATTCAGATTGAACATTGTTCCTTCAGGTTAAAGTGGTCATGGATGTCTTTTGCCTCAGCTCAGAATTGACTTTTAGCTTGTCATTCATTTTCTTTCTCGCGCGTGCAGGCCAGCAGAGGATGAAGTATCATGAGCTGATAGTAAACGGCTCATACACCCCACAGACAGTACCCACCGGAGGGAAAGCCTTGACAGACAGGTTTCAGCCTCCTGTCCCTGCCCCTGCACCTGCCCAGCCAGACACGGTGAGTTAAGGTCAGAAGTTGAGGGCATGAGGCTCAGTGCTGCTTGTGCATGTTGTATTGCATAGGGTACACAGTCCTCCCTGAAGACATAAGCTGCAAAGCCATTGTTATGTTGGAAAACATTTGTTTACATTTGCAAAAAACGATGTGAGCAGTTTGAATTTCCTTATGCTTTTAAAACTATGAAGAATTTAGTTAAATGCATAAAAAAAACATGTGAAACACAGAACAGAACTGCATAAGAAAATGTGTTCTTTGTTCCTCCGCTCAATGATTCTTTGGACTGATTCCATCAGAAACATTCTGATCACGAGAACAAAACTACACTTTGAACCTTTAGGATGCAAACCCAATCTAAAAGCTGGTTCTGATCTGCAAGGTTTACGTTGGTACATCAAGTGTGCAGTAATGGGTCTGTGACTAGTGGAATACATTTTTAGCAGCTATACACTTAAAGGGGACCATAGGTGTTTTTTAACCTGGCCTCTGGGTTCAAATGTTTAGTAAAATTTAGTTTAAATAGTGTTATAAATATAAACAGGCGCTTCCCTTTCATTTGGTTTAGTGTGTGAAAAATACAGGTGGGAAAAGGGTCGTAATTGGTGTACATTTCCCCCTTTCTTATTTGTGTCTCTCATCTTCAGTCCTCAGATATTAGGCGGCGGCTTTCAGCTGATCAGTTGACGATGCCCTCTGGCCCCCCCGTACCCCCCGTCAACCCTGGTAGCACCACGCCGGGTTCTGCGGAGACGGGCTTTGGGGATCAGCGTTTGGACAATACCCCCTCTTCCTTGGGTGGGCCGTATACACCAGGCTCCACATCCTCCCAGGGAGGAGGGACTCCCTTCACCCCTCGCTCTGGTACCCCTTTCTCCCAGGATTCTGGCTTTGGTGTTGGAAGGTATTCTTATATTTTCCAAGTTAGACTCCGTTTGGTAGTTTTAAACTGTTAAATACAGTACCAGTCAAAAGTTTGGACACACCTTACAAAAAGTTTTTTCTTTACTTTTATCATTTTCTACATTGTAGATAACACTTTTTTTGTTTAAAACATCATTCCATATGTGTTCTTTCGTAGTTTAAATGTCTTCAGTATTAATCTACAATGTAGAAAATAATACAAGTAAAGAAAACAATTCTCCAAAAAATGTAAAGTGTGTCCAAACTTTTGACTGGCACTGTATATTTATTTATAGCCTCATAAAGGTTTGAGGCTACAATGTCATGCAACATCTGTGGGTGAAATCTGTCCTCATTTAGTTTTTCTCTCCAATTGTCATTTTTCCCTGTCACAGGCATGGTGGTTACAGTGGGGCTCCTGTGGGAAGCGGCTTCCCACCACAGGACATGCTCCCTTCGTCCTCTTGTTCCTCCTCAGCTGTCTCCTCCTCCTCGTCACTGGGAGGCTACAAGGGGTCTCGTTACCACGACGACCCCCACATGCCCCCTCAGGAGCCACCAATGTTTCACAGAGGTCGTCCTGGCTACCCACCGTCCGGTCCTTTCCGCCCTAACGAGCCACCCTGTTACCCGCCTTACGCCAACCCTGGAGGCCATCACATGCCCCTTCCCCCACCCATGCCCCCTCCTTCACAAGTCCCACAGTACGAGCAGCCACCCACGTTGGACCGGGACCGAGATCGAGACAGGGACAGAGACAGAGACAGGGGGCCGGGGAGGGACAGGGACCGAGACAGGGAACGAGACAGGGACTCGGGTGGACGTTACGGAGGTATCAGCTCCCGCCGTGGCTCCTATCAGCACCCGCAGGAGGCCAACACTTCCTCCACCTCCTCTGCTTCCTCTTCCGCCTCAGCCTCAGCCAAATCCGCATATCATTCCCACCACTCGCACCACGGACATCATGGGGAGCGGCGGGGCAGCGAGGACCGGGAACGGGGCCACAGGCGGGACAGCGTGGGCTCTCGTTCGGGGGACCACGGCCATCAGAGGCATCGGAACCACCACCACTCCCACAACCACCACGGGGCCAGCCGGAGGCGAGACAGCCGGGACCGGGAGCGCGACTGGGAGCGCGACGGGCCCGACTACGGCAGCAACTCCGACCCGCGCTACGGCAACTCCTCCTCAGGGCACCACCGCTCCTCCAGCAGCCTGTCGCCTCCCTACTCCTCCTCCACCTCCGCGTCTAAAGACCATCTCCCACCACCCAACCATGAACCCCCTAGTTCTTCTCGCCTGGACCCTCCCCCCTCTCGTCTTGGGGACCGGGGCCTGGGAAGCTCCTCTGACGGTGACTTCCGGGGTATACCGCACCACACTCCCCTTCCCCCTCCGACGGTGCCACCTCCCCCACCTCTGCCTCCTGCATCGGTGATCGCGGCTGCCGTGGCGGAGACGCTGGGTGCACTGGACTTTGGTCAGGACAGCCCGGTACGTGAGGAGCAATGGACCAAACCTAAACGCCGTCCCAGCACGCCGCCCATCCCTCCCCGCTCCCCACCACCCTCTTCGCCGCTCCATCCCGCCGTGCCCTCGTCCTCCAGCTCACCCTCCTCTACCTCTCTGCCCCACCATCTACCCCCCTCCTCCTCCTCGGCCTCCCTCTCGCCCTCCCTGCCCCAGCGAGACTCCTCCTCCCCAGAACCGGACTCCACCAATGAGAGCCTGCCGTTCATGCACCACAGCAGTAGCCTGGACTCGCGTATCGAGATGCTCCTGAAAGAGCAGAAAGCCAAGTTCTCCTTTTTGGCTTCCGATGAAGAGGAAGAAGAGGGGGAGGACAGGGTGAAGGGATCAGGAGGCCCAGGAGGTCAGCAAGATGCAACAGCTCCCGGAGCAGGGGGAAGCACGGCGGAGAGCAGGAGCAGGAAATCCCGGGAGGAAGGCGGAGAGAGGGAGCGTCAGAGGAGGAGAGGAGAGACAGCGGAGCCCCGGAGGAAAGGAGAGAAGGAAAGAGACGGACGCAGACACCGCGGTCGCAAGCAGGGGGCCAATGAAGCAGAGGATGGGAGGAAGAGCCCCACGGTGATCGCCGTGGCAACCCCTTCTTCATTGACCGCTCCGAGCACTGCCATGGAGTCACCGCAGGTCCAGAGTGGCCTCCCCAATTCCTACGGGCAGGAAGAGCCTGCTGACAGCCAGAAGAAGGGGGCACGCACGCCACCCACTTACAACGGGCAAGCCCAGGTATGCCACCTTCAGCGGTGTATGGAGTGGGATGTTCAAATTGTTTGTGTGGAGGGCATTGTATTCAGTGTCATGGTCATAATATGGCTGCAAAAATTGCTCCTCAGCTTTTTTTATTTTGACACAGCAATGTAATGTAATGTCTAGAGGGAAGGCTAAAATAAGCAATGGCCTCCACGTCAACTTTTCTTCATTTGTCTTTCCCTCTTTTCCGTCCATCTTACTCCTCTGCAGGCCTCCCCTAACTCTTCTGGGGAAGACATGGAGATCTCCGACGAGGAGGAGGTGAACCCCATCGCCACAGCCCTGTCTTCCTCCTCGTCCCCGACAGCCTCCTCGCAGTCTGCCCTGCCTCCTCAGACGTCGGACCCCTCCTCCACTCCACCTCCCATCTCTGACTCCGCCCAGCACTTCAACTCGACCATGCCACCGCCACCCATCCACTCCTACACCCCGCACCTGCCTCCCCCACCGGGCTTCTCCCTGCAACCGCCCCCACCCCCGGGCATCCCCCCACCCCTGTCGCACATGGAGCTGCACTCGGAGTACCCGCCGCCTCACCACATGCCCTACGACTACGCCTCCTCCATGGAGCTGGTGAGCCAGTACAGTGGTGGCGCCCCCATGTCCTTTCAGATGCAGACGCAGATGCTGAGCCGCCTGCACCAGCTGCGCAACACGTCCTCCAACGGCACCGCCGCCCCTCCCCCCGGTGAGGCCCCCCCAACGGGAGCCTCCTACCACCTGCACAGCATGCCCCCGCCCCCGCCACACCACCCCTACATGGACCAAGAGGGCACCGCAGGCACCCACTACGACCAAGACCTTCGCTACATGCCCCCCCACATGCCCTACGCGTACCCAGACCCCCAAACGGGCCACCTGCCGCCTCCCCACCATCACACCCTGCCACCCCCACACTCGGCCTGGCCCCCGCACGTCCTTCCCCAGCACTACCCCTCGCACTATCCACCTCCGCCTTTTGGGACTCTGAGCGGTGCGGAGGGGGAGCCGTACGGGGCAGAGACAGACCCTCAGGTGTCCATGCTGGGCCAGACGCCGCACGAGGCCACGGTGCAGCTGGTCATGGCCGCGCTCATCCAGGAGATGAAGAACATCATGCAGAGGGACCTCAAGCGCAAGATGGTGGAGAACATCGCTTTTGGCACCTTCGACGAGTGGTGGGAACGAAAGGAGAGGAAGGCCAAGGTGAGAGCAGCTGCTGACCAGAAGCATAGGCTGTTGAACCTACTACTTGTTATGTGTGGATTATGAAATTGAACACAAATGTGAATGTTGTGCTTCAATGTTCAATGTCACGTTTTTATGTGGGCATACACTTAGTGCACACTGAACACAATTAATTTTTCCATAGGTGGTTGTTAAGCATGTTTTCAACTCTGTATTTTGGAATGAACTTGACCAGATATATATAGGTCTGGTAAATATTGGCATGTAAGGGCAGAAAAAAGCCAGTGTGATGATGACAATGTGCTCATCCCCTGCCTCACATTGGGGGTGGGTCTGCCGTAGTGGTTGGACCATCTGCAGATGATGCTGCTCTGGTTTAACCTCCATCTGTGACCGTGTCTGTGTCTGCCAACTCTCAGCCCTTCCAGACTCCTATGCGAGGCGTGACCGTGCGGGAGGAGGAGAAGAAAGAGGAGAAGAAGGAGGAGAAAGAGAAGGAGAAGGTCAGCAGCAGGCCACGGGAGCCCCTTATGTCCCTGGTGGACTGGGCCAAGAGTGGCGGCATGGAGGGCTTCTCCCTGCGGGGGGCGCTACGACTACCTTCTTTCAAGGTACAGACCAATCACAACCATACTTTAACACTCTGAAAAACACTCATGAAGTGGTTGGTTGTTCCCTGACATTATGTATTTTTGTGGCCTAACCGATTGCTTTGAAAAGAGGCTGTAATAATTTTTTCCCATTAATTTGCACAGAAAGTGACACGACGTGTGTACGCACGTATGTTTGATTGTTTTGTCAGGTAAAAAGGAAAGAACCGCAGGAACTTGGTGATGGCGGAGAGATGAAGATAAAAAGACCCTCTACACCTCCCGATGAGGAAGATGAAGGTAGGCTCTTAGGTTCAAAACATTGGAATCATGGGTTGTCCTATTACATATAAATAAAAGACTAGATACATTGTTTGCTCCTGTTCTGAGCCCCCCCCCAATCACACATTCTCTTCCTCTGGTCTCCTCCTCCAGACTCTTACCAGGGCAAAGTTGCCGACGGTGCCGGTGGCCGAGCTGATGGAGACAGTCGTGGTTCAGAGCGGGGCGGCAGCAGAAGGGAGAAGAAGAGGACGAAGAGCAGGAAAGGCTTTGACCTGGACAGCGAAGGAGAGGAGACGTCCGAGGGCTCCTCCTCTGACAAGGTCTGTGCGTTTTTCACTGTGTCTAAGTGCACGGCGGTAAGATGGGGGAATATGATGAGGTGGTTATCAGTTTCATAAGTGGTGGAAGCAGTAAAATTCCCATTACTTTAGGCAAGTACGCCAACAGATTATTGCATCAACTTTATCTTTTTTTTTTCATGCAATTCCCACTTTAAAATCCCACAGTTAATTACAGGGCTACAGGAAAGGTCTTTCATAAGTGGCTTATTTTCATGACTTTGAGTAAAACTAAAAAAAAATATTTTAAAAATCATCTGTTGTCTCTATGATATTGGTACACTGAATAATCCAAGGAATTCAGGCAAAATATGTTCTGTAAGGTTTGGAAAGATTTGGGCAAATCTCATACAAAACTTGTAAACTTTGAAAATCATCTGTTCACTGAATTATCCAGGGAATTACATACATTTTTTTGTATGAACAAAATACTACTAACCGTTTTTTGCTGTGCCTGTGTACTGTTTCAATCTGCAGCACATCTATTTTTTGCTACTGTATTCCTGAAGCTAGATGGCAGCATTTCTTTTCGTGTGATTTTTTTCTATTCTCTGATTGTAACATCTGCCAGGGAATTTTAGATTTCTAGAAGCTTGGACTTATTGCCCGTTTTTATATATCAGTTTACTGCTCAATCCGGTAATGTTAGAGGTTGATTACTTCAAGTCAAGATAAGTTTGTTTTTAATGAGCAGAACAATGCTGGCAGAGCTTTGGGCAACTAACTGTCTACTGCCAGTTATTATAGATTTTGTAACCCCTGTTCTGATGTTTCACTGTTTTGCAGGAGGATGAGGAAGACAGCGATAAAGAAGATGAGTCAGAAGGTTAGACCAAATCCCAGAGATCTTTTTCCTTTTCCAAAGCACTTTGAATCATTCATCCTGGCCCCTTCATTTTTTCCTTGGGCCCTATTTTATAATTTTTCTGATATTGTGTTGCATTTGTTATGTGCTACTATTTTGCGTTCACCTCACAATAGGTTATAAATTCTCTGGGAACATATGGTTTATGTGAGGGGATTGTTTTAGACTTGAAATGCAAAACAAAGCAATCTCTCACTAAATTTCTAAAAGTCTTTTTCTGTTGTGTCCGTGGCTAACACATGCGTGTCCTCTTTGTCATCGTGTCTTTTTCCTAGATGAAGCAGTCAGTGCAGACAGCGACGACGAAAGCCTCTCTTCTTCCTCGGAAAGTTCCTCTTCCTCATCCCTATCCTCGTCATCCTCATCAGAAGATGAGGAGGAGGAGGAAGAGGGGGAGAGGCTGAGTCTGGACACCATGGATGAGTCTACCATGGACAGCATGGCACTGGACTCGGAGAAGGAGAATGAGAGGTACTGCTGGTTATATAGGTGCTCACTGAACAAGGCAAAACACTGGTACACTGACAGACCCATGTTCTGTGTATCAGTAATAACACACTGTTGCAGAGAAACTTGAAAAATATGTGTCATAGTTACTACAGAATAACATCATACTTGCTTTCTCATTTCTTAGTGACCGAGCTCTTGTCAACCAATCAGCTGCAGCTGCTGGCTCAGAGATTAAATCAGGTTAGTCATGTGAAGTTCGTCAGGAGGTTGTGTTCATCATGTGACTAGATTTAATATGATCAAGAATCATACAGGCATGTTCTAACTGTGTTCTCGCTCTCTCTATCTCTCTCTCTCTCTCATGAAGAAGGGACCGCAGAAGGCACTCCTTTACCAAAAGACCAGCGTCCTCCATCTCCTCCAATGCCTCCTCCTCGACCGTCTTCCCCAGTTGTTCTCCTTCCCCCACTCAAGAAGCGCCGAAAGACTGTCTCTTTCTCCACGGAGGAAGCCGGGTTCAGATCCCCCATTTCCCCGTCCCCCTCTGCTGCTGCCTGCCAGTCAGCTCCACCCTTCCCAATCAAAGCACAACTACCCGAGCCCTCACCCACTACCACCACCGCCACCACACTCCCTGCATCCTCTACGAACAAAACCCCCATGCTCCTACCCTTCGCCTCGCGCCCAGGCGAGGGTAATGCTCTGTCCCCCTCCTCCCCTACGGTGCTCACCGTGCCACCTCCGGTGCGTGCGCTGCGGCCTGAGGAGCTCAAAAAGGGCCCAGCCATACCCTCCCAGCCCCCCGCCAAGCAGCGGCGCGGCTGGGCCAAAGACACCCCCAAACCCGCCCCAGTGTGTCTCACCGTGCAGAACCTCCCACTGGACCATGCTTCCATGGTGCGGCTGGCCTACGAGGACCCTGCGCCTCCCAGCCCTGCCCACAAGGGTCGTGGCCGAGGTCGACCCCGCACCTCCAGCTTCTCTGCCCCCTCGCCCGCTCACCCGACGCTTCCAGAGGAAGAGGAGGACGAGGAAGAGCGGGAGCAGAGACTGAGACTCAGGGAGCAGCTGGGGGCCTCCAGCCTGCTGCAGCTGGCCTCTGCCTCCACGCCCGACCTCTCTGTGTTGGCCGACGTGGCCCTCACCCTGGAGCCCGGCGACGCTGGCACAGGCGACTCTGAGGAGACCGAGACGTCCGACGAGGCAGAGGAGCACAAGCTAGAGGAGGACGACTTCCTCTTCTCCCCCCGGCGGACCCTTGCCCCGTCAGCAATGCACCCCGAGGGCCTACTGGTTCTCACCGAGCACAACTACTTCAGATCCCCAGCTCCCCTCCTCTCACCTGCCCCTGCATCTCAGAGAAAGGGTTCCTCCGTCAAGCAGGAGCCAGCCATGCTCCTGCCCTCCGACCTCAACCACCATGCCATCTCGGGCGTGCTGGAGGCCCCAGAGGAGGTCATCGGGGAGGCCACCATGGCCGATCTGTACGGTCCCCTGGGGCTGCTATGCGAGGCCGGAGATGTGACTGAGACGCAGGCAAAGGCGGCGAGACTTGCCCCACCGGGACCAGGGGCCAAACGCAGAGGCTTCAGTGCAGCACGGGAGGCGGAGCTGGAAGCAGTCTTACCAGGAAAGACGAAGAAGAGGAGGAGAAAAGACTCTGAGGACCTGGAACTGGTGCTACCCAAGAAGCAGAAGGAAAAGGAAACCAAAAAGCAGAAAAAGAGGAAGCTGGAGGTATGTGATATGGTGTGTTGCATGTATGGCCTTTCCACAGTGCGTGCGGGCCCCTTGTGGACTGCAAGCAGTGATCGCAGCGGGAAACCTCTGAGTTTTCATTCTTACTAAACATGGGTTTCAAAGCAAGACGTAAAAGGATGCTTTGTCCTGCACCTCAGGTTATGAAACCAAACCAAGGAACCATTACCCGATTCCTTGTTGAAAATAGAGAACCCCCAGATTTGCAATAACTGAATCCTGTGGCTTTTGAGGGTTATGCTAATTTTGCTTTTGATTATCGTTTTCGTTAGTAATTAATTTCTTGCCACAGTAGGCTACCAAAGTCAGAAAACCCATCAGTGGTTCACCAGTGTCAGTAAGTCAAAACTGTTGTTTTGGCAGAACCGGGCCCAAAAGTCATTAAATCATTTTGTATTGTTTTTTTAAATACATTCTCCTTGTTCTCCCTGTTCATTCATATATGCATATCTGTCATTTACTGGAAAAGGTTCATTGCTGTTCCTGTCAACAGGAGGAAATGAGGTTGGGGAACCACAAACAATAAGAGCAATAAACGCAGTAGTTCCTGTATATGTTTGGTGGGAAAAAGCCGAACTAATAAAAATAACCTTAAAAGTGATTTTCCTAGCATATTTTGCAGTGCTCTTCTAGACAATGTGGACCGTGTGTGTTTGTTCTTGTAGCTAGGCCAGTGTAATAGATGGTCTACATGGGGGTCATATGTGTGCTTCGAAATAAATGTTTCAACAAAACAATTGCAGGAGAGCATTCAGAAGTGGCTTGTGAGCATTTTAATAATTAACCGTATTGCTTCTTTTTCTATTCCCTCTGTCTCTTCCCTCTCCCTCAGGATGTGGAGCCAGAAGAGGACGTAGACGTGGAACAGCTGGAATCGGGCGAGCTCTCGGACTCCGACCTGTCCAACTCGGACAACGAGCTGTACGGCCAGCCCGAGGAGCTGCGCAAGAGTGAGCGGCTCTTCTTGCAGGACGCGGGCATGACCCCATCGTCCCAGCGACGACCCAAGCAACAGCAGCAGCACCATCTACATGCACCGCACGACCCTTCGCCGCCGCTGCCCCTGGAGCTGCGCACCTTCGACCAGCGCAGCGAGTTCGAGCAGATGACCATCCTGTACGACATCTGGAACTCGGGACTGGACGGCGAGGATTTGCGGCTGCTGAGGAGCACGTACGAGAAGCTGATCCTGAACGACCAGAGTTCTGACTGGCTCAACGACACCCACTGGGTCCCCCATACTGATATCCTTGCTCACTCAAAAAACACAGGAAGGAAAGGGGCTCTATGGGAGTGGTTACACAGCTGTCACGCTTCCTCATGACACGCAATGCGGTCGACCAAGTGCAGTCTGTGCATAGATGAATATTCAGAGCAGCACATTTGTGAGTTTGAGAACAGTTTGAACTAGAATCTCTGAGCAACCGAAAAGCTAGGCAGTTTGTCAAATAATTAGTTACGAGCTTTCTGATCTGACAGTGATATTGTGCCATAGCAGAGATGTACTGTGGCTTTGAGAATTGGTTCAAGGAAAAAATAAGCATGAAGGAAATTGCATACATCTAGGGGGGGTGTAATGAGTAGCAGCAAGGAAAGGCAGCATGCTTGTATTTTGTTTTTTAGAAATGTGTGTTTATATCTACGTTTTTACTTTTGTACTCACACATACACAGACACACACACTCAAAGATGTTAACTTGTGAGGAAAGCAGAGGGGGAACCATATAGAGGAGAGCGAAGAGCATGTACAGGGTAAAAAAGCCCTGGAGAAATAAACGCCTTAAAAGGTGCCTTGGCCTCTGCTCTGGGCGTTCCGCACAAAAATAACATTCCTAAGAAAATTTTCATAACGTAATGCTGTTACATTTTACCCACAAAAATGCTTTGCATGATTGTGCCAAACGCCTGTTAATGTGAAGTCATGATTCTTGTGCAAAGTGTCACCACACCCTAAACAGATGTGTTTGCTTTTGGCATCTTTTGCCCTCTGCATTTGCAGTCAGTGTTTACTTTTCATGATAAAGTTTGACCCCACTGAGTCATTTTGACGCCTTAACGTTTGGCCGTGCACTTACCAACCTCCCGAGCCCGCGGCGCAAGAAGAAGAGCGTGGACGGGCAGCTGAGGGAGCACGTGACCGGCTGTGCCCGCAGCGAGGGCTACTACGCCATCAGCCGCAAAGAGAAGGACGTCTACCTGGACCTGGACATGCCCGAGTCCGCTCTGGAGGACTATGACGTCACGGTAAGCCTGAATCTGCTTTCTCTCTCTATTGCTCTACCCTCTTTCTTTTCTTCTATTAGTAGCTTCTATTTTGATTGGTGGGTGGTGGTTGCCAACTACAGCCTGGCAGCCCCTTATGTCGTGTGCTGCACTTATGCTTCGCTGCCAAACTGTATTTCTTTGTACCTGTACTTTACTCAACGACAATTCATTTGAATCTAAACTGATTTAATAAAAGAAAAGAATGATGCAGCCTTTCCCATGGCTTTGTTTACCCATCGGCTATCTTTATGGTTTCAGGGTTCGAACCGGCTGCTCTCCGAGAGGCGCTCAGAGCAGCGGCGTCTCCTGAGTGCCATTGGCACACCAGCAGTAATGGACTCTGATCTCCTTAAACTCAATCAGCTCAAAGTAGGTGATCCTCTGAAACTCACACTGATGCACACCCATACATATACTACATACATACTCCTTTTTACACACACACACGCACACACACGCAAACACCCACACAAACGCAAGCACACACACGAGCGCGCGCTCGCACGCACATACACAATGGAAGTCATACATAGTCATACAAAAAAAAAAAATCAACCCACCGTCTCCGACTGAGCCACCAAGCTCCTGTTGTGAGCTCTTATTGTGTGGCTTGCCCAATATAATTCACTAGAAGACAAGTCTAATACCAGACACATGAGTCACTTGCTTCATATTCTCCTTAAGGTGGAAACACACTGAAGTAGAGAATCAAGAGGCAGCCACTGCAGGCTATATAACCATTATTTTAGCACTACAACCATCATTCCAATACTTGGATAGGAATGGGTAGGAATGGGATACTAACCCAGGTTAGGGGAAGGGAAGGGGTTGGGATTGGGAGAGCCCTCCAGGATTATGAACCTGGATTAGGGTAAGATAATTAAATGGGATACGAACACGGTTAGGGTAAGGAAATTAAATTGGATATGTATGAACCCTGGTGACCTTAGGCACCAAAACATCTTGCTCAACACTTTACTTCTTTCTTTAATACAATTTCCTATCCTGCACTTTGTCACATTGGCCAATACTGTTTGCCTGGTTATACGTGCCTGGTGTCCTTTACTGCCTCTTGTGGTCTTTGCTCTTTTGCTGCCTGGGTCAAGTTCAAAACCAGACAAAGTATATTTCAATGAGCCAACACTCAGACACAACTTGTAGCTTCAGTCTTTGCCCAACCACTGTCTGAGGTCACACGGAGTGCTCTTTCACTCTGTACCTGCCCAATAACATCCCTATGCTGTAATGCGCCTTGTGCATGTTGAACTGCTTCTCGTGGATTCCACTTCTTCTCCATTGTAGCAGTGTTCTTGACTGCTAGATGCTTAGATTGAGATAAAGTATCTCCGGGCTGGTCTTGGCACATTTGAACTCCTTCACCAAGCTTGTCATTAGTAAATCCAAATGTCCTTTTCCATACAATGCTACAGTACTTAGTCAACGCAGCACCCCAAGCCATTCCCTAGCTGCCTTATTCATAATTCTCTCAGATTTCTCCACCTCTGCAATAGCAACTTTATAAAGTTTATAAAGTTTGGAAAACCACTTTCATATCAACTAAACAAACGATCTAATGTCTCTAAAGAACTCCAGTTCCACTTCAGTCCGCACCCAAAGCTCTAGCTCTGAAAGCAAACTAATTACATCCACACATCACCCACATTAAGGGGCCCTTACATCCACACATGACTCACATTAAGGGCCCTTAACATCCACACATGACTCACATTGATGGCCCTTGGAATACGTGACCAGGATGATTAGTCATGAAATCAATCTTGCAAGAGGTCAGACACAGTCAGCAAGCTTCTAAAGAAAGCAGTGTCAACTTTGGGTTCAGCGTGGGTGAACATTTTACTGATGTCATGGTCTTTCAGCTCCCACCGCCCTCCACCTCTGCAATAGCAACTTTATAAACAGCCTAAAGGCAACCTAACGTACAGTATGTCAAAACTCCAAATTGCAAGCACCACAATTTCAATCTACCAGGCCTTAACAATTAATTCTCCAAGCTCTTCAACCTTTCCTTGGTCACTTAATGTGGAATATACCTCTTCCCTTAAGTCTTTTCCGGTTTCTCTATCATAGAAGGAATCACTGCACTATCAATATATAAACTCTCTTCCACCAGTTTTCCCTTACAGATAAAAACACTTCTACATTTACAAGGTTTCACTCTGCCTTCATCCTTGCCCACTCAGATTTTCATTCTAGTGGGCTAACAGCTGACAGGTTTACGAAGCAGGTGTTGTAAGAGTCATCATGTTGCCCATAAGCTTGGATGGGAGATAACAGGGTGCCATCCTGAAGCTTCTCATCACCAACAACCCATTTAGATGCCCTTATAATTATCTCCATTGTTGTAGTGTATGCCAACGGCAAAATGGTGCATCCAGCACTGATCCATAGGCATTAGCGAGATCCAAAAATACCATACTGAGGTCTCTAACCTTCTGTCTTTGCTGCCTGAAATGGATGCCAAATCATGCTACTATGTTCCATACATCTGGGAAATCCTGGGATTCCTGTGTTCCGCACAGAAACATCTATCAAGCTATTTACCTTCAAATAGGAGACCAGCCTCCATGCAACCACACTAAAGAAAAAAAAAAATACCACCTGTCCGATGCCACATCTTTGGAATTGATCCTTTTTTCCATACAGTCACCATAAGCTTATAGCTTATCCATACATACTTTAAAGCATTGTGTGCTCCTTTATAGACACGATAAGGTACCCCATTTTGGCTAGGAGGCGATGCAGCCCTTGCACAAAACAGCAACCATTTGCACCTCTCTCCACCTGGACGGGCCATTGTCCATTGGTTAACCCATCTCTCCAACTGGGAAAGTGTCTGCCAGTAACATGAGTTTCACATGCCTCTGATTATCATTATGTATCCATTGAAGATACTCCTCCAGGTCCTTTATTTCAGCTCTCAAACATCCAGTTTTCTCTTGAGTGAACAAAGATGTCACAAACTGCAGTAGAAATGAGGAACTGCCTTTCTCTGATATATGTGTATTTATGGGAGCATCACCTACATAAATAGAAGAGCTGTTGAATATACAGCTGATGACGCATATCACTTGACGTGCCAAAGTTCAGGCAGTCACAAGATGTGAATTATTCAGGGAAACTTGCTTATCACAAGATAATGTGTAATTTGACTACACGTAAAAGATGAGCTTCTCTCCAGTGACTTTTGTCCTAGTAGCAGTAGATGGCTAGGCAAAACTAGTTGGCTGACATTTCTGACATCTAAATGGTTAATTAGTCAGTCATGTCTGTCTGCGTGTGCCTTTTTATTATCTATTGCTTTAAAGATCTAGAGCTAAATACACTGCTATGATTTGTGAAATTAAAGAAATTGAGGGGATATAGGAGAACTGTATGTTTTTGACCATCAGCCTTTCTTAATTACAAGAACTAACAGAGCTGTTGATTAGATCCTGGTGTAAACAGACAAACTTGAATATATGATTTGCTCCTATATACATTCTTCAAAAAACGTAGGTGGTTTAGGACTTGCATTGGGATTCTGTTCTGAGTGGCACTGTTCAATCAAGCATAGGAGGAGTATGGTTTTCTGAGCAAGTATTCCTTATGTAAATAATTTATCCAAGTATAAACACATGCACTTCCCCCGACAAATACTCTTGACATCATACTTCCTATTTTTCGATTGGATAGCTTTCATACCAAAAACAAACTGCACTGGAGTTCAGCAGAACCGTACCCCACACATTTTCTGGAGGATGTTCCCTTGGTATGCAATTCGAAGTTTGGAAAGTTTGGAAGCTTGGAAAACCACTTTCATATCTACCAAATAAACCGATCTAATGTCTCAAGCAAACTCCAGTTCCACTTCAGTCAACTTTTGGTTCAGTGTGGGTGGCCACTGTTGTGACACTCTATTTCACTGATGTCATGGTCTTTCAGCTCCCCCCGCCCTTCAAGTTTGAGTAATCTATCAAAACAGGTACTGAGCTTTCAGCTCTGGAGAAAATGCCAGTTGAATTTAAGGGTGAGGGCTGTATGCTCTGTTTAACCTTAAATTAATTCCTGCTGAGATCTACTGTTCTCTGAGACCTGTGAGGCATGCAGTGGATGCCAGCCAAATGTCACAAAGATGAGACCTCTGCGACGGTTGAATATGCAAAAATGGATATCAGTTGTAAAACCTCCGCCAACCCTAAGGTCATACAGCTATCTAGTTATCCTTGGAACTGTAATAAAACATGTTTTTTACCTGATTTTAAAAGGGTGTCACATTGTGTGTGTCTTTCAGTTCCGGAAGAAGAAGTTACGTTTTGGACGCAGCCGTATCCACGAATGGGGTCTGTTTGCCATGGAGCCCATTGCAGCGGACGAGATGGTCATAGAATATGTGGGCCAGAACATCAGACAGGTAACATTCATTCGGAAAAAAAAATACTTGATTCATACTCAAAGAAGTATCATATCAAGGACCCAGTTAGTCAGGTCTTCCTGCTTGTGGAAGGAGTGGCAACACCATGAGCCATGTACCAATGAGTCAAGACATGAATGTTCCTATAGTGAATAAAGAGCTATTTTAGGACCTGGGTCTGTCATTGCTCACCAATTTGGTCTTCAGTTTGAGCTTCGGCTGCCTAGCTAGCAAACACTGTTGTTTTGATGTGAAGGTGAAACAATAGGCCGTGCTGTTTTAATGTTTGCATAGGAGTGTGTGTGTGTGTGTGTGTGTTGACCATTTGGCTTTCTTTGCAGATGGTGGCTGACAACCGTGAGAAGCGCTACGCTCAAGAGGGCATTGGCAGTAGCTATCTATTCAGAGTTGACCACGACACTATCATAGACGCCACCAAGGTTGGAAACTTGGCTCGCTTTATCAACCACTGCTGCACGGTGAGTGTCCCATTTGCAACCCACTCAACCACAAACACACACATACACAAAATATAACCAATCCCCCTCACACAAACTCATCATTACTGTCAGACACATAAGCCCCTTATACATGCGTCAATGTAAAGCGGTTACATTGCGCCTACCACGATAGAAACTCGCGAGCGTGTTACAATTGCCTCATGTATAAGGGGTCTAGATGTAAACCGTTAGTTTTTCCGCCGATCGTCTGAGCCTTTCGAGAGAGGTGGTTTACCACGTTAATTCGTCTTACAAAAGGGCGTGTCAAATCAGGCCGATGTGTCATGGGGGAGGCCGTGCGTGACTGGGGGGAGACGGTGACAGGAGGCTAGAAAGTTCACTCCATCATCTCTTTGAAATTCCTTATTCCATGAGTGGTAGGCTACAATGACTGGCTGTTTTAAAATATAACTAATAGCCTAACGAAACAAAATAACCCAGGAAGTTTCATCTTCGACGTTAAGGCTTCTTCCAATACTGACAGCTGACTCATAGCTTGCAGGTTTGCGGGAGACGCGACATTTGAGGGATGTCACTTAATTTAAACCTTTTTTGCTTCCGTTAGTGTGTGTGTGTGTGTGTGTGTGTGTGATAGAGACAGAGAGGACTCAGTAAAACATCAGAAAACACCGTGTCTCGTAAGCCTTAAACTATCAATCACCCCCACAATGAAATATGCCATTACAGTCGCGACAAACTTCTTGGCATTGTGGTGCGCCCAAAACGCAAGCTATTAACGTAGCCATCCTAATGTAACCAAAATATACCTCTGCTGATATGCCTAACCTTCGTTCTATTTAGAATTTGTCTTAGCACTATGCAGGAATAAAATAGCATCTACAGTGTCAGGATTCAGGCGCTCTCGCCTGGCTTCTATAACGCGCCCTGCTGCACTGAAGGAGCGCTCACTCGCAGCACCTGTTGCTGGAACGCATATAATTCGTTTTGCAAGGTGCTGTAGTCGTGGGAACGACTGGCCTGGTTTCTCCCAAAAGGAAAGTAGATTTTCCTCTGCTGATCCCGCGTCTGTATGGAAGTTTGTAGAGAGATTGCCGGGGAGTAAAATGCTCCCTTTCCGTTACGTCTGCTGCTGGCTAGTAATACAGACAGCCGGAAAGGTTAATAAACGGAATGAAATAGCTACACATTACACACGCTATGTTTTAATAAAAGCCACGTTACTCACATACTGGTTAACACTGTTTGTTACAGCACATAAATGTTTGTCGCTACATCCAAACTGCGTCACCGTTGTCCCTCCCTGTGCTCCAGCCGCACCATTTTGCTTGCAATGTGAATCATTTAATTGAAATATGCTTATTGGCATTTGTTGCACCTTAATCATTTTCTACAAACATGATATGCTATGTATGGTGTAGTAGACTGAGACTCTATTCACTACTGCACAAAAACTAGACACGTTTGAAAAACTAGACGTTTGCAATGAAGTAGGTTAACTTTCGCCAATATCTCCGTAAGGGAGATGGGTTATGTGCTCAAATTTCCTGGGATCAAAGAAGACGTTACGATTCATGTGCAAACTAAAAATCACGTCTCAGGATTGCTGCGCATGCAAGTTATTTCGGGTGTCTCAACTGTAACTAATACCACTGTCATATAATTATGAGTCCAGTAAAAGACGGAGCAAACACAGTTTTCTACCGTTGTTGAAACACATCCACGCGTAGACTCGTTTTCTTTCCATCCGAGAGTGGTTATTCAAAGAAAATATTAAGCACTATATGCTGATAGAAAGAAGGGAACTTTAAGCCACTACACTGCCTGTGCCCGATGCGGATCCACGTTGATGTTGTTAGTAAACAAACCAGGTGGGAGCACATCTCCGTGGTCTTTGCGCATGCCCGAGGCAATGTAACCGCTTTACATTTTGCACATGTATACAGGTAACGACAAGAGCCGTTTCCCTTGAAAATCTTCACACCTACACGCGAATACGATACGATAAACTGATCTGATCTCAGTGGCACATGTATAAGGCCCTATAGTTTTTAGTTCACAAATGTCCCAAACTTGTTCTGCCTACACAGCTTTAACTTACAGTTAGTCTTGAGTTACATGGCCGGTCGTTCTTGGAACACATGCTTCTTATGTGTCAAGGTAAGGTAGGTCTAATGTGTCCTAATGTGACGTCATGGCTGGGAGGTCATGGTCATGCATGCGAGTCCAAGGACAGGAGATCTGCTGTCTGATCAGATTGTTTTGGGTCAGAGTTCCCTCATTGGTGGAAAGGCATACAGCCGTCCAGGAGTGTTTTATGGCCTCCTTTTATTGCTCTTCGTTAAACGGCTCTTCAGAATGCTGCTGAATATTCCATTGATTTTAATGGGCCTCCCCAAAAACGGAAATGGTTCACTCACTCACTCACTCTTCTTTTCCGTTCCCTCTCTAACAGCCCAACTGTTACGCGAAGGTGATCACCATTGAGTCCCAGAAGAAGATCGTGATCTACTCCAAGCAGCCCATCGGTGTCAACGAGGAGATCACCTACGACTACAAGTTCCCTATCGAGGAAAACAAGATCCCCTGCCTGTGTGGTACGGAAAACTGCCGCGGAACTCTGAACTGAGAGGCCGCATGGCTAGACGGACCCCAGTGCTCTCTCACACACACACACACACACACACACACCCCTATTCCCCCTGCCTGGTTAGCACTGCCTCGCAGCATTCAGATCCTACCCCACCCCACCACTTCCCCCTCACCTTCCCACAAAAAAAAAGAAGAAAGAAAGAAAAAGAACACTGCTTCTCATATTCATTGACTACACGCTACCCAGCAGCTGATTGAAGTCTGTGCCGACTGGCTTTCTCCAAATGTTTAATGTAGTTGCCCTTCTCCTAGGCAAACCCACATGCCTACCAACCTCATGGACTCTTCTAGTGTGCTGCTTTCTCACTAGCAGAAGAACTTGTAAACACGCGCAGTCACCCACTCAACTCACAGGTGACGTCTGTCTGTGTGTGTGTGTGAGCAACACAACACACAGAAGGACTCTTTGAGAACGTCTCGGCACTGTGGTGTTCTCCCGAAGACTGGGCAGTGTGCCCGGAGCCGTCTGTTCAACACAAATTTCATCTGAATTCCAGGTTCTGGAATTTTCTCTTGCTGCAGTATTGAATGAGCGGTGTGTGCGTGTGTGTGTGTGTGTGTGTGCGTGCGTGCGTGTGTGTGTGGGTGTGTGAGTAAAATGAAAGTTTTTCAGATCCCCGATGTTCTAATGCCCTTTTAGAGTTTTTTTCTCAATCTTTTTCTCAATCTTTCTCAATCAATATTTTTTAAATGTATGACAGAGTCTGGAGTTCATGACCAGGTGTTGTCTGAAAAGATAATGCCACATATTTCTCTCTCTCTGTAGTTCACTCACACCTTCTGCAGCTCTGTTGCTATCTGCCCGGACAATGTTCATGATGTCAGCAGATATTACATTTTTTCTTCCCTTAAGTGCTTACACCTTCAAGTGCACAGCTGCAAGTAGCCAGAGTTATCCATGGCCAGTTGGAAGGCATATTGAGCTTCATCCAGAGTTAGCCGCTTTAAGGATGCATTCTCAAATAATGGAAGCACTTGGACGTGCTAGGTGTGTTCGTGTTCAGGACAAAGTTTGCAGCGTCGTTCTCAGTTGAGTTAAAGCTTCAGCATTATTAGTATTTTAATGACCATACTCCTTAAGGCTTTTAAAGTTTGGCATGAACTGTGAGAAACATACAGTGAAGGTGAACATGTGCCCATCTTTGGCTGGTGCTCGTCATTGGCTGGTTGCCGCTGTATGCAGGTATTGATTTTGTTGGCTCTTTTATTGGTTTTATTTTTGCATACTTGTTTTTCGTGGATAGAACCGCTTCTGTTCTCAGTCCATACCCATGCAACTCACTGCTCAACTTGTGAAATGCAACTGTTGTTTTGTGCAGGAACCAACGAAGCGCAAAACAAACATCTGCTTTCCTTTTTAATGCTGATAAACAGGACAGTGAGATGTATGACAAGTGCAGTAGATTCAATTTTTATTTTTATTTTATACATGTTTATTTTACCATATTGGCAGCCCTGTCAACAGAGAATCATTATATGACCTTTTTTAAACATTGTTGACAAGTTACTAGAAGACAAAAAAATCAAATAATCCCTTTTAATGGACCAAGCTGGACCCTCCTCTCCATTTGACCTTTTATCCCTGAATGAAGTGTGTGTGTTTATGTGTGTGGGTGTGTTTCAGAGAATGTGTGCCAGAGATAACCTGTTTTTCATTACAGGGGAGGTGAGGTTTTGTGGATAAGAATGACATTTTAAAGAAGTTTCCCTAAAGTCAGGGGACTGGTTGTATAGAATTTTGTGCTCACCAAATCTGACCCGACTTGACCTGACTGGTCATTCAGGCAGGAGGCATGGACAGACGGTCTGTCCATCCTGATGGAATCTCTGGGCTCAGGCCAGGTCACTTAGTGTGTCTGAAATTGGTCGTCTGTCATTGACTTTGTTTCAGTTTTATGTTTTAGTTTTTTATTATCCTGTCACATGGTCTCAACGCACTCAGTTGCTTTGGCAAGAGGGAACCCTGTAAAATATTTGTAGGCACTGCAGCAGCCTTTCAGTACAAACTGACCCTCTGGAGTGAAAGGAAAAAAAAGCATAAAGTCCACGAAAAGTGTGTAAATATTGTAGAAGTGTTTGTTTCTCGTAGAAACACACAGGTTCCAGTTTGTAAATATGTCCTTCCTTTTTTTCCCTACTTTCCCTGAGAGAGAGCGAGAAAAAAAATCTGTACATACCTACTGTTCACGTACCTTATTTTTATTGGGGTTTTTGTTTTTCTGTTGTTGTATTTTTTTTTCTCCTAATTTGATTTATTATTTTAATATTATTTGCAATATTTCTCTTGTATTAATGCGTTGGACCCTTTATTAATGGTGTATTAAAATATTTTTTAAAAAACTTGACTGCCTCCACTTGAATCTTTTCAGTTGTAATCACTATTTGGGGCCCTTTCAACTTTTAGGGCCTTTTTTATTTATTTTATTCTTTCTCTCTTTACCTTTTTATTTCTGGAGACAACCATGGGGGGATTTGGTCCCCCGTGGAGCTGAAGGGAATGGGTGGGGATGACTAGTGTGTTTGTGTGTGCTGAGTGACATTTGAAATGTTCAAACTCATCAAATGCCCTGTTGAATGGTGCTCTTAACCTTCTTTCCTGCAAATTGTGGTAGATTTTAATATTTTGAAAACCCCTTCACCCATCGACCATTTGGCAAAAACATTAAGGATGGAACAAATACCAGGCCTGATATTATGTCAGGATTGCAACGAGTTATATCAGATGGCAACTTCACCGCAGATTCTTTTAATTACTCTCCACCATTGCAGACAGCTGTGACTGGTTGCCTTCATGCTTCCATCTGTGGATTTCATTTTCAGATGTGTTCAGATTTATGATACTGCACATTTAAAGGTAGCAAGTCTTTACACGTTAAGGGGAATATACCGATATTATGTCACTGTTTGAATTCTACCATCCATTAATCTGCCCCCACTTCCCCACCCCTGGTAACTGCATAACTAACACTATTCATAACCGTACACGTACAGTGATTTAACTATACTGTTTGTCATATCTGGCCAAGAGCTGTCTGGGCCTAACTTATGGGGGGGAAAATACACCCATCAAGGTAAGAGTGCAAGGATTTCATTGTGAAATTCCATTGTGGTCCATTTGGTCCCCAACCAGCTTCTTTGAATAGACTAGAATGGTGTTCTAGAACATTTGCAGTGGCTGATGGTGAGTGGGCCAGCAAGTAATTCAGGGTTTCTGTTTGTGTGTTGGAACTGGACCTCCAACCATGCCTGTCCAAGGCATCCAGGGTGCCTGCATTCTGTCAGTGATATGGACTTGGCCTGTTTGGCTTTGGATAAACAGATTTGGATGAAGAGATTTATAGCCTGAAAAAAGAGTCAAGTTCACAGCCTTATTTGTTCTCACTTGTGTGCTAGATGGGAGGCCCTGGGGGACTGGGGAGTGGTTGTTTATTACAGTGCATGAAATGCCCTGTATTGTTATTCCTAGGCTTCTTCTTCTTCTTCTTATTCTTGTTACCTTTTTCTGTGATTAATTCAGCCCGAACCGCTTAACGTAGAAACTTCATTCAAACTTTGTCGCGTAGGTCTTGTAAAGGACACTTATGCTATGTATTTTTCACTTTTCTAAACTTTATACTTTTTAAGATATTAAATAAAAACGAATCTAAATGTTCCCATTGACTTACATTGGGCCATTATGACATCATAATAGGGTCTTTAAACTGGCTTGCACCTGTGCTTCACTGACAGCTGCACCAAATCAAAGGAACCTCTTCTCTGTCCCTCTCAATTTAACTGTAACTAGGAACATTAAGACACCTTCCATTCTCTACTTTTTTTTCTCTCCATCTCTCCATCTTTCTCTCTATCCCTCTCAGTCTACTTTCTCTCACACTCAATCTCTCTTCTTCACTCCATTTTTATCTCCTTTTTTCAATATTTTCACTCTCTTTTTCTCTTCCACTCTTCTTTCCTTCTTCCGCTCTTCTTTCCTTTCTTCTTTCCTTCTTCCACTCTTCTTTCCTTCTTTCACTTTTCTTTCCTTTCTTCACTCTCCTTTCTTCTTTCCTTCTTTCACTCTTCTTTCCTTTCTTCTTTCCTTCTTCAACTATTATTTCCTTCTTTCACTCTTCTTTCCTTTCTTCACTCTTGTTTCTTTTCTTCTTCCACTCTTCTTTCCTTTCTTCACTCTTCTTTCTTTTCTTCTTTCCTTCTTTCACTCTTCTTTCCTTCATCCTCTCTTCTCTCCTTTCTTCACTCTTCTTTCCTTTCTTCTTTCCTTCTCCCACTCTTCTTTCCTTTCTTATTTCCTTCTTTCACTCTTCTTTCTTTTCTTCTTCCTTTCCTAACTTTTGCATTTCATGCACTGGTATTTCCTTCAGGAAATGCATTTTCTAGTTTGTGTTGTTGGTTCCAGAAGTGTTTGTTGACTCCAACATTAACTCTGCCCATTTGCCGGCATACAGGAAACCCTTGCAGCTTGATATTTGGTTATACTAATCTATTTGACGCCTCACCAATATAAACAGATTGATATGACCTGATTTTATTTACCAGGTATTCAAGTTTAGTTTTTTTTGGCACATTGCTTTAGAAAGTGGAACAATCCCAAACACAGACATTAAGAGGATTTTTTTATCATACATTATCCTAATTCTTATTCTTATCTTATCTTCTTAAAAGCATGTAGAACACCAGCAATTTGAATGATCACCCGTGCCAGGGACAAAACTGATCTTATTGTTTGTTAATAATGTCAAAGAAGGTTAGCATTTTAATAAGGGTCCAGGCAGGTTAGACAAAAGTATTTAAGTGGCCTCAAAGTCATTGATTTAAAAAGGACTATTTCTCTAGCATTTTTATACTCTGAAAACCCTTGTTGTCCTGCCCTAGGGGGTTGCAGTTTCTTGCAGGGATATTGTTAGGTGAAAATTCACTCTCACTCGCATATACACTACCGTTCAAAAGTTTGGGGTCACCCAGACAATTTAATGTTTTCCATGAAAACTCACACTTGTATTTATCAAATGAGTTGCAAAATGAACAGAAGATATAGTCAAGACATTGACAAGGTTGGAAATAATTTTTATTTGAAATATGAATTGGGTTCTTCAAACTTTGCTTTTGTCAAAAAAGAGTCCATTTGCAGCAATTACAACATTGGAGACCGTTGGCATTCTAGCTGTTAATTTGTTGAGGTAATCTGTAGAAATGTCACCCCACGCTTCCTGAAGCACCTCCCACAAATTGGATTGGCTTGATGGGCACTTCTTGCATACCATATGGCCAAGCTGCTCCCACAACAGCTCAATGGGGTTGAGATCTGGTGACTGTCTGCGCTGGCCACTCCATTACAGACAGCATACGAGCTGCCTGCTTCTTCCCTATAGTTCTTGCATTATTTGGAGGTGCGCTTTGGGTCATTGTCCTGTTGTAGGAGGAAATTGGCTCCAATCAAGCGCTGTCCACAGGGTATGGCATGGTGTTGCAAAATGGAGTGATAGCCTTCCCTATTTAAAATCCTTTTTACCTTGTACAAATCTCCCACTTTACCAACACCAAAGCAGCCCCAGACCATCACATTACCTCCACCATGCTTGACAGATGGCGTCAGGCACTCTTCCAGCATCCTTTCACCTGTTCTGCGTCTCACAATTGTTCTTCTGTATGATCCAAACACCTCAAACTTTAAATTCGTCCAGAACACTTTTTTCCAATCTTCATCTGTCCAATGTCTGTGTTCTTTTGCCCATATCAATCTTTTCTTTTTATTGGCCAGTCTCAGATATAGCTTTTTCTTTGCAACACTGGCGTTTTGCGGGTACCATTTATAAAGCTGCCAGTTGAGGACCTGTGAGGCGTCTATTTCCTAAACTAGACACTCTAATACAGGGGTCTTCAACAGGGGGTTCATATTGTAGCGAACGTATAAATTGATCGAGAAGACGTTATCTTTCAGTCCAATCGACACATTCAGCAACCCACAGGAGCTCTCTCAAGCTGGGCACCGGTTCACTCACAGCACCTTTCATGCACAGGCACTAGCCAATCAGATCGTGTTTCTGCTCAAGTCTAAAGAGCGCGAAGATCAAAAATAAAAGATGGCGGACCAAACTCCATAGCTGGTCTTGTTTGTACCTATAAATTGTTAGTTTGACATTTTTTTGCCTAGAATTAAAAAAAAAAAAAAAAAAAGGAGAAATATAGCTGCAAGCAGCGATGGCGGTTTCCTCCTCCAGACATTGCGAACCAGGGGAAAATGTGTTTTTGTGACAATTTGTCACTGTATAGAAAGATCCATGCTGCAGACTTGCCAATGGGATATTACATTTCAAATGCATTACTTTGAAGATCCTCAAGGGCCATGGCTTCAAGCTAAGAGTGAGAAGGGGTGTGGTCATCCCTACATTTCCTTAAATGTTGTGTGTGTGTGCTTGCGCGTGTCAAAGGAGCCTGTCCCTGTGTGTGTGTGTGTGTGTGTGTGTGTGTGTGTGTGTGTGTGTGTGTGTGTGTGTGTGTGTTGTGATGGCCCAGCCGGTGAGCAGTGCCCCACATGGCTGAGTACAGCCAAACGAAGGCAATTAAGAGGCATGGTGTTGGATGGGCGGTACTACTCCAGAGGATTCTCGTAAGGAACTCCTCCCCCCCCAGGTGTCTCTGGTTGTCCCTCACAGGTGCACTGAATCAATTAGGCAATCAGGAGCCTTTTTAACCTCAAGCAGAGGAGCTGGACGGGAGACTGTCTTGAGCTACTGAGGAGTGAGAACCAGACGCCTTCCAAGACAGTCTCAGGGTAAGAGGCCTGTGGCCTGCCTTTCAGTTGAATCAAGAGGACTAATCGTGTCTATTTCTCCCTTGCCTCAGGAAGAGCCCGACGGAGCCCCTGACGCCAACGGCCAGCCCGGTGGAGATCTTTGAGTTACCTTTTTGCGCCCCCTCCCTTTCCCCTCTTCAGTTTGTAAAATAAACTCCTTAGTTCTGTTCACCGCAACACCTGTGTCTGACTGCTCTTTTCCAGTTTTGTATACCCACTGTTTGCCCTTGCAAGGCCAGGCTCCCACATATGGTGGAGAATGCGGGCACTCTGAGTCTTCGCTATCAGTGGGTATACCGAGTTGGAAAAGAGCACGCCGTATCGGAGGAGAAGGACGATCATGGAAGAGATCTTGAAAGCCATTCTGACCTCACAGGCCCATCTGCAGACGGCTGTAGGAGAGCTGTGCAGAGTAACAGGAAGACCACAAGAGAGAAAGCCAAAAGAGGTGCTGACTAAGCTGACGCCCGACGATGACGTTGAGACCTATATTACGCTGTTTGAAAGGGCGGCAACAAGAGAGAGATGGCCAAGAGCAGAATGGGCGAACATCCTCATGCCTTTCTTGACAGGCGAAGCTCAGAAAGCCTGTCGAGATCTTTCAGCTGCAGATGCCGTAAGTTACGATAAGGTAAAGACTGCCATCCTAGCTCAATATGGACTTAGCCTCCCTGCCAAGGCACAGCGAGTGCATGACTGGAGCTACGACCCCGCCCTCCCCGTCCGGGCACAGGTGATGGGACTAGTCCGTCACACCAGGAGCTGGCTGGAAGAAGCAGAAGGGCCGCCCATAGTTGACAGAGTGGTGATTGACCGGTGCATACGGGGTTTGCCAAACGACGCCAAGAGGTATGTCGCCCAGCAGGGGCCTCCTGATGTTGACCAATTAGTAGCCTTATTAGAAAATCACCGGGTGATGGCTAGTCTGATGCGGTCAGAAAATAACAGGCCAAACACTTCTAAAGCCAAGGCAGAGAGAGAGATGGTAGGCCAAGTTGTCAGTTCCCCACCAGCCCGAACGCCCTCCAGCTGGACCAGACCGGCTGTAAGACGAACCCAGTGGCCTCCTCCAATCCCACGATGTTTTTCTTGTGGCAGAGAGGGACACCTAGCCAGAGAGTGTCCAGATCGGGATGAGCCGATGCCGACAGCCGGGTCTACAGATAACAAGGGCCTCTACTGCCACCACCTCACTACCTGTTGGGCCCATGAGGGAGCGCCAGCCCCAAAGTTTCCGGTGAAGATTGCTGGGAGAGACACAGAGGCACTCTTAGACTCCGGAAGTATGGTCTCTCTCGTTCGACCGCAATTCGCCAGTGCACCCTGGGGTGAAGAAATGTCTGTGTCCTGCATCCATGGGGATTCCCGGAAGTACCCAACCTCCAAAATCCAAGTGATCACTCCTCGAGGACGATTCACTCTGCAGGTTGGGGTTGTCGAACAACTGCCGGTTCCTGTGCTTTTCGGCCGGGACAGCCCCCTGTTCTCCCGCTACTGGCCAACGGAGGCAAGGGACTCAAAACGGCGAACCAGAAAACGACCTGTTAAGAGGGAAAAGTCTTCCGCAACTCGGCCCGCTCTGGCTGCAGTATCCACTGAAGGCAGCCCTGCAGAAACCAGTGATGACAACGTGGGCGAGGCTGCCCACACCCAGACCACAGCAACAGCCTCTGAACAGGCAGCTGAGGTGGAGCCCCTGGAAGACATACACTCAGACGAGGTGTTTTCTCAATTTCCGGAATTTGAAATGGAGGAAGGTTTCAGGCCAGGACAATTCGGCTCGGCCCAGCTGCGGGATCCCAACCTGACCCAAGCCTGGAGAGATGTCCAAGTGATGGAGGGTCAAAAACAGGATGGGGTGAGTCAAGTGTCTTTCCCACATTTTATGATCAAGGATAAGCTGTTGTATCGGGTAACTAAAAAGAACTCTGAGATCCTTGAACAGTTGCTTGTCCCCAAAGAGTATGCCTCAAAAGTGTTGTACCTAGCCCACTCCCACTTATTAGGGGCACATTTAGGAAGGGAGAAGACGTATGAACGTGTTCTCAGCCGTTTCTACTGGCCGGGAGTCAAGAGGGCCGTGGAGGAGTACTGCCGACATTGTGCCGAGTGTCAAATCAACTCCCCAAAGGTAGTTTACCGAAATCCTCTGATACCCCTTCCCATTATTGAAACGCCCTTTAGCAGGATCGGCATGGACATAGTTGGACCCTTACCAAAGTCTAGCCGTGGCCACCGCTATATTCTGGTTATACTTGATTATGCAACCCGGTACCCAGAGGCAATTCCTTTACGATCTGCTACTGGGAAGGCGGTCGCCAGGGAGATGTTTCTGCTTTTCAGTAGAGTGGGCCTGCCAGATGGAATCCTGACTGACCAAGGGTCCTGCTTTATGTCCAAAGTGATGAAATGTCTGTGCCAGAGTCTAAAGGTGAGACAAATCAGAACCTCTGTCTATCACCCTCAGACAGATGGACTTGTAGAGAGGTTCAACAAAACCTTAAAACACATGCTGCGCAAGGTAATCGATGTTGATGGTAAGAATTGGGACCAACTGCTGCCTTATGTGCTGTTTTCTATTCGTGAAGTTCCCCAGGGTTCCACTGGATTTTCTCCCTTCGAGCTTCTGTACGGTCGGAGACCCCGGGGCTTGCTGGATGTGGCCAAGGAAGCCTGGGAGAAGCAGCCGTCCACCCAGCGCACCATCGTGGAGCATGTGGAACAAATGCACCACCGAATGACCCAAGTCTGGCCCCTAGTTCGGGAGCACATGCAGCAGGCCCAAGCGCAACAGGCACAGGTATACAACCGGGGAGCCCAGGTGAGAGAGTTCAAACCGGGAGACAAGGTGATGGTTTTAATTCCAACGAACGATTGCAAGTTTTTAGCCAAGTGGCAAGGGCCTTATGAAATACTTGAAAGGGTGGGGCCCGTGAATTACCGTGTACGGCAGACAGGCCGTAGGAAAGCCCAACAACTTTACCATGTGAATTTGCTGAAGCCATGGCATGAGCCTCTCCCTGTCCCCTCTGATGTCCTGGTAGCTAACCTGCCTCCCCAGGTCCTTCCGCCCGTGAAAATGGGTGACCAGCTGTCATCCAGGCAAGGCCAAGATCTCCGAGAACTTCTCGATAGAAACAGATGTCTTCTCTGAGGTCCCAGGACGAACAACAGCCATCGCCCATGACATCAGAACCGAGCCGGGAAAGACCGTAAGACTACGACCATACCGAATCCCAGAGGCCAGACGTGAGGCCATCAGAAACGAGGTGAGGAAAATGCTTGATGAGGAGTCACACAGTGCCTGGTCCAGTCCTATAGTCCTTGTTGGGAAGCCGGATGGCAGCATCAGGTTCTGCAATGACTATAGAAAGTTAAATGAGATTTCTCTGTTTGACACCTACCCTATGCCCCGGGTAGATGAGCTTGTCGAGAGGTTAGGACCTGCCCGGTTCATCTCCACGCTTGATTTAACCAAAGGATATTGGCAAGTGCCACTCACCCCACAGGCAAGGGAGAAGACGGCCTTCTCAACGCCAGATGGCGCCTTCCACTATCGAGTGCTCCCATTTGGTCTGCATGGAGCCCCAGCAACGTTCCAGAGGCTTATGGATAAGGTGCTCCGTCCACACCAGGACTATGCTGCAGCCTACCTGGACGACATCGTTATCCATAGCACGTCATGGGAGAACCATCTGCAGCACCTAGAAGCTGTTCTCCAGGCATTATGAGAGGCGGGACTGACAGCCAATCCTGCAAAGTGCTCCCTCGCCTTGGAGGAGGCAAATTACCTTGGGTACACTGTCGGACGAGGAAACGTGAAACCCCAAGTAAAGAAGGTGGATGCCATTACAACCTGGCCCCAACCCCAGACCAAACGGCAGGTGAGAACCTTTCTAGGGTTAGTGGGGTATTATAGGCAATTCATTCCTAACTTTGCCTCTTTAGCAGCCCCCTTACATGAGCTGACAGGCAGAAGTGCGTCCAACCGGGTGAAGTGGACGGAACAGACACAGCGCGCCTTCAACACCTTGAAGAAAGCCCTCTGCAGCGAAACCGTGCTACACACCCCCGACTTTGGCAAGAGGTTTGTACTTCAGACGGACGCATCAGAGGTAGGCCTTGGGGCAGTCCTGTCCCAAGTACATGATGGAAGTGAATACCCCATAACCTTTGTTAGCCGCAAACTACTTCCCCATGAGAGAAATTACGCAACCATAGAAAAGGAGTGCCTAGCAGTTAAATGGGCAATAGGAAAACTACGATATCATTTACTGGGTCGAGAGTTTACATTGGTCACTGACCACGCCCCATTGAAGTGGATGGCCTTCAACAAAGATAGGAATGCCAGAATAACCCGTTGGTTTCTTCACCTGCAGGACTTTAAGTTTACAGTGGAGCACAGAGCCGGAAGGCTGCATGGGAACGCTGATGCCATGTCGAGAAGGGACGACTGCCTGTGGTCTGCCGCTCCCCAATGTGGTTCGGAGCTGAGGGGGGGGGTATGTGATGGCCCAGCCGGTGAGCAGTGCCCCACATGGCTGAGTACAGCCAAACGAAGGCAATTAAGAGGCATGGTGTTGGATGGGCGGTACTACTCCAGAGGATTCTCGTAAGGAACTCCTCCCCCCCCAGGTGTCTCTGGTTGTCCCTCACAGGTGCACTGAATCAATTAGGCAATCAGGAGCCTTTTTAACCTCAAGCAGAGGAGCTGGACGGGAGACTGTCTTGAGCTACTGAGGAGTGAGAACCAGACGCCTTCCAAGACAGTCTCAGGGTAAGAGGCCTGTGGCCTGCCTTTCAGTTGAATCAAGAGGACTAATCGTGTCTATTTCTCCCTTGCCTCAGGAAGAGCCCGACGGAGCCCCTGACGCCAACGGCCAGCCCGGTGGAGATCTTTGAGTTACCTTTTTGCGCCCCCTCCCTTTCCCCTCTTCAGTTTGTAAAATAAACTCCTTAGTTCTGTTCACCGCAACACCTGTGTCTGACTGCTCTTTTCCAGTTTTGTATACCCACTGTTTGCCCTTGCAAGGCCAGGCTCCCACAGTGTGTGTGAGAGAGAATCTGGAGCGCACAGGCGCGGAGGAGCAAAGGAGCAGAGAGAGAGACCTTCTACTGAAAATCACCCTAGAAATTAGCCAAGCATGCATGTTTCAAATATTCACCAAAAATCCACTTTTCATCTTACAGTCAACTTTTTTTCAGATTTGTGTACTAAACATTCTCAAGTGTCTTCACATGAACTTGTGATTGAATCAGAGTATCACTTTTTGACCTGTTGATGTGTAAAGCATTATTTTAGCGTTAACAATGTACCCAATTTGCTTTATATCAATCATTTTTTAAGATATGAAGTTGCCTTTGCACATGGGAACATGTTGTAGTGTCTTCCATTTTTCCCTGGTTCGCAATGTTTGGAGGAGGAAACCGCCATCGCTGCTTGCAGCTATATTTAGGTTTCCTCCGGTAGGAGGTAACCTATTGTTTCTGTTAGTATTATTATTATGTTGCTGCAAATGGGAGTCAATGGCAGCCCATAGAACCATTTGGTAACTTTTTGTGAAATTTGGCACACTCATTAAGGACAGTCCCTTCTTCATTCAGCCACTCAAATTCAGCAGAAATGAGTGTGCCAAATTTCACAAAAAGTTACCATATGGTTCTAGGGGCTGCCATTGACTCCCATGGAACAAGAATAATACTAACAGAGGAAACTTAATAATACTAACAGAAAACAATAGGTTACCTCCTACCGGAGGAAACCTAAATAGACACTGTACAAGGTCAAAAAACGTTAATTGTAACTGAAAAATAAGTCTGAGAGGATTTGCGAGGCCCCCTAACTAATGTTAGCATGCTACTACCCACAATCTTAAAGGCACAATATGCAACAATTATGCTTAAGGATTAGGGTTAGGATAAGCAGTTTAACCTTAAAATAACAGCTTAAAAAAAATTCGGGCGCTACAATGACTTTTAATATGGAGAATTGCATCCGTGCCAATGGCATAGCAGGGTCAATAGGCATATAACTGCGTTCTGTAGTTTTGCCTGCCGATGCCCGCCGACCTGACTTTGATTACCTTCTGCCGATCTAGTAAGTAGCTTATTTGCCGTCTTGCTTAGTCTTGTGTTGCACATGATTGATGTTTGACTGTGTAAGGACAGTCGTTGAGTAATTAGTTAGTCATAATGTCAAAGTCAGCACATTTCAAGAGATTTCGTTAGTTTTAGCTGCTAGCATACCTTTAGCGAATAGCTATTAATCCTTAATGCACCTTTAACAACTTGCTAGCGGTTAGTTGACCTGTCAATCTCACTATAACATCTATGTTGTCAACACAACATGCGCCAGACTCCTCCTCCGTCATCCGTTGGAGTTATTGAAAAGAAGATACATCTCACTAATGTTGGAGGATGTGTGCCATCGACAGATGCTTGAGGATTCACTGTCCCTTTTTTATGTATGATGAAATAAAAACATATCTGTGAATTATTTTAATAAGTTGTTATTTATTGTTAGCTCAGAGTTGTTCGCAAGATGTATGTTTATAAATGGCAGTGGCACGGCCACCCTGTACCTTTTATGTTGTTAAATGTTAAAATTAAATTCAATGTTAAAAAATCAAAATGTTAATGATTATATTTACCTTTGTATTATTTGAATAGCTTAGTATATTGAATACACAATAACAGGGTAGCTATGTTTATTTGGCATTAGGCCCAGTATATTATTTAAAAAAAAATTATGCAATTTATATAGTAGGGGGTCCCTGCTCATCTCGCCATCAGTTTGGGGGTCCCTGGCCTGAAAGAAGACCCCTGCTCTAATATATTTTTCTTCTTGCTGAGTTGTGCACCGGGGCCTCCCACTTCTCTTTCTACTCCGGTTAGAGCCTGTTTCTGCTGTTCTCTAAAGGGAGAAGTACACACCGTTGTAGGAAAAGTTCAGTTTATTTCGCAATTTCTCACATGGAATAGCCTTCATCCCAAGAACAAGAATAGACTGGCGAGTTTCACATGAAAGTTATCTTTTTCGATCCATTTTGAGAGTATAACTGAACCCACAAATGTGATGCTCCAGATACTGAACTAGCTCAAATGAAGGCCAGTTTTATAGCTTCTCTCACCCGCAAAACAGTTTTCAGCTGTGCTAACATAATTGCACAAGAGTTTTCAAGGGTTTTCTAGTCATCCATGAGTCTTCTAAGGCGATTAGCAAACACAATGTACCATTGGAACACCGGAGTGATAGTTGCTGGAAATGGGCCTCTATACACCTATGTAGATATTTAATTAAAAACCAGATATTTCCACCTAGAATAGTCATTTACCACATTAACAATGTACAGTAGAGTGTATTTCTGATTATTTTAATGTCATCTTCTTTGAAAAAAACAGTGCTTTTCTTTGAAAAATAAGGACATTTCTAAGTGACCCCAAACTTTTGAACGGTAGTGTAAGTGTTTTTATTAAACAGCAAGCTTGTTGGGCTCACCCACGTCCCAGCAGGTCGGAGATAAGCACAGGACCGCTCTCAGGGAGAGAGGGAGCCCGGGCTTACTCCCAGACTGCAGCAGACAAGAGAGAGGCAATATTAAACACATTGCACAATGTTTTTATAGATAGAAGTTTAGCATTCTCTGGCGCCAAACCTTTTTGTCATTAGATCTACCTCCTGTGCCACCGCTGCACTTTTATATGAACAAGAATTTCCCCAAGCATTCTTACACACATACTCACTCACAATCTTTGGCTACATGTTAAAACAGCTTCAGAACATGTTGTGTACGCACCCATGCCCCGAAAGTGATATGATTTGACAGCACCATAACGTCTTCTTTTGTTCAATGTTTCTGCATATACTGCAAAAGCTTTAATAATAGCAGTTGTACTCAAGTTACCTCAGGACTCCAGAGTTGCATATAAATATATTTATTCAACAACAACAACAAGCTTGTCAGGCTCAACCACATCCTGGCAGGCCAGAGAGAGGCACTGGCCCACTCTCAGAGAAAGAGAGCAGGCTCACTCTCAGACAGCAGCAAACGAGAGACAAGCAAAATAAAACAAGGCTCGAATTGACTGAATCAATCATGCCCTCCACACATTGCAGGTTTCCAGTGCCAGAGGCAGCAAAGCAGCATCAGAGCATCACTGAGCCACCGTCATGCTTCACTGTAGGCAGGGTGTTCTTTTCAGCATATGCCTCATTGTTCTTCCTCCAGACATGCCGCTGATCCAAAGGCCCAAAAAGTTCCAGCATATTGGGGCGGACTTTTCTTGTGCTTTTGCGTCAGTAGTGGTGTGCGTCTTGGAGTCCGGGCATGGAACCCTTCAGTGTTTAGTATGCGCCCTACTGTGTAAACTGAAACCTCAGTGCCTGCTGCCAACAAGTCTTGCTGCAGGTGTTTTGCAGGCACTCTAGAGTTTTTGACCACTTGCCTCCTCAGGAATATGGTGGCAGCCGCTGATAGCTTCCTCTTTCTGCCACGTCCAGGTAGTGTAGCCACTGTTCAACCTTGAACTTGGCGAACTATGCTTCCAACCGTAACTTTAGGGACATTCAGTGCTTTTGCTATCTTTTTGTATCTTTTCCTTGTTTGTGCAAGGCAATGATCTCTTCTCTGAACTTTTTGGACAGTTATTTTGACTTAGCCATATTTCTAACATGTAATCAAATGTCACTCTCAACAAACCCCTAGCCAGTCCAGCGCTATGTTCCATTTTCCCTACCTACCGTACCTACCGTACCTATACTTATACGCAGTACGCAGTACACACTCACTAGGTACGCAGATTCTCAGCAGGTGAGTGCTGTTCCAAATCTAATACTCCGTGGTGCACTTACCGGAAATTACGATCGCGACAAGCCCCGCGTTCGTCTTTTTCGAGCTGAGCGGCTCTGCCTGGGTCCGCCTCTTCCGCTACGTTGACAAGATGGCGGCCGTTGAGTGTGGAAAGTGTACCCTGGTTCCACACTCAGCGTTTTGACCGTTATGAGTACAGATACGGGTCCTTTGGGTATACTTCTTTTCGACGCGGAAATGGGAAATCGGAAAACGGAACACCCTACATACTCAAACTAAGGATGGTAGGTACGGAGGGTATGGACAACGGAACAGAGCACAGGTATTTATGTGTTCTATCTCAAGCACACCTGAACTAATGAAGCCCTTGATTAGTTGCACCAGGTGTGCTTGAGACAGGGGGTTGAATAATTTCAAAGGGTGCTCTACTAACTACTGAAGAGGCTTGTCATGAAGGGGTTCAATAATTTTGAGACTGCAGTAGTGATTAAAAGTAGCATTTCGTGTTGAATTTCGATGAAAACCATGGCAATATAAGTTTTATTGAACTATTTCAACTGTTCTTGTCTTGTCCCTATCAGACTGCAAACATTATTAATGTATTGGGGCAATCAGGTGTTTTTCATATACACTAGTAAGGGCCAGATCAGGCGATTAGTGTAATTATTGCATAGACCTCAAACATGTATTATTGTTGCCTAATCTCCAGCTAATCGCATAAAGCACTGCCCAGTTCTCCAGAGCCATCTCTTCATGGCCTAACCATTCCAAAATACAATCAGTCAGTCAGACAGTCAATCATATGTTAATAATATGTTATCTTTGTTGAAGCACAGGCCAGAGATAGGGACTTGCACTCTTGTTCCTTATTTCTGACATCTCTTTCAAATAAGTCAGCAGCCTTCGGCAGGCATTTCACTGGTTTAGACTTTTCAAATACACTAAATCAACTTAAATTACCAACTAGGTTTAGACCACAGGATTAAGGTTGTATCCAGAAGTATACAGCTGGCTCCTTTGGGCCATCAGTGACTTGAAAAGCATCAACTCTGTACTGCTCTGTTCTGCTGGATGCCTGTGCCAGCCATGATAATAAAAGGGTGTGGCATAAACAGCTTAACTTGATTACAGACCAAAGATGCATGGTTATTTTGGTGGCGGGCTGTGAGTTATGCTGACTGCAGGGGAGAGACAGGGCAGACTGGTACGGGGAACAGGGCTAGGGTGGATTAACTAGCACAGCTGTTGTGAGTTGGCTTAAGAACCTCTACCTTTCGTATGCAGTAATGTGCTGGAACTGAGGAAAGCTGTCACACGCACACACAGGGAGGCCACATCAGAGAAAGAGACGGGCACGCCAGCTCATGGCATCTACTGTAGTTAAAGAGAGGCTTTTTGTTTAGAGACCTAACAGGTGCGGTCTGGACTGCCGGGCTAACCTGTTGTAGGAACGCACTGTATTTATTTGTGCTTCATGTGTGTGCAGCTGACAAAATAAAACTATTATCTTGCGAATCTGTGCTGAAATGAACACACAATAAACAATTGCTTTTGCTACAGTGCTATACACAGGCAGGCTGGTAATGAGGGCATTCCAGCACAAAGCACGTAGACATGGATCACCTGTGGATCTATGGCTTTGTGCCATTGCATTGCAACACTGTAGCCAACCTGGAGTGCGTTAGTTGTCAGTAAAAGAATCTTAAAGCAAATAGGGGATGAAATGACCTGATGGTGGTCAAAATGGATAGGGTATGGAAAATACGTCCCCCAAACTTGGCAAGAGTCCCGATATCCAGAAATGCTTGAAACACATACCATTGTGATAATTTCTGTTTAAAGTGGCTGCTCAACCTTCTGTAAAATGAGGAAATGTCTGTTTATAGGCTGGGAAATAAAGAATAGCACTGAATTCACACAGAAGATTATTCAGTTTGATGAAATTCAGTGACGACACAACACAACCTGAGAAATTGAGGAGGACAACTTAATTTATCACAATGGGTTTGGTGAGACTGTAAGAATCAGAGTATGTGGCAAAACTTAAGCCCATGGTTTCCTCTCAGTCAAAGGGGTTAACTGAAATTGCATTTGTAGAGAAACAGTTTAACTGTTTTCGACATTTGTCATAAAAGGGGATGTGGGTTGGCAATTGCAGGCAGAAATTACAGACAGAGCTGTAGACAGTGGCAAAATAGGTTAAGAGATCTCAGATTCTTCTCATATTGCGCACTGGTATTGTCTGATGTGCCTTTCTGTACATTACGTTTTTAAATAAATAATTTATCATGGTGTCTTTTGATTCCAGTGACTGTTGAATAGCACAACAAAACCAGGAATCGCCCTAAAAGAGCTTTTAAAAATAATCTCACAACAATCAGCAAAGGCAGCGGGACATTTCCAGCTGGGCAAAAAAAAAAACATGCAACCAGCAAGCCAGTGTTGCATTGAGGGATGTTGTTGTGTATTCAGGTGAAAAGGCCATTGAAGCAGAAGATCACTTTCAAGATGTTTGGGGTAACATGAGAGTTACAATGGGGCATTTCATAATTCCTTTCACAGTTAAAGGAATCAGCTTTTTCATGGACCAAATCCAAACTCTACATGACAGCATGGCCAGTTTAATGAATAATTTAGATTAGGTATGGTTTACAAAGGCTCATGGGGAGAATTGGAATAATCTGGCCCACGTCCAGTAAAGCAGCGTGTGTCCTGTCAGGTCACATTTGTATTCTCAAACTTGAAATAGGAGACTGCATGGAGAACATGTGGGTAAACACTGACATCTTTGCAGAATCGATAAAATCCAAATATGGCACAAATGCCAATGGGATCAGACCAGGCAGACACTGACAAGCACAAACGTTCACACTTTGCCTAAGAACAGCCCTGTAGGCTTGTTTTGAATCAAAGCAAAATTGCAACATGACAGGAAAGCTACTATGATTAGTTTAGAAAGATGAAATAAGTTTCTCCCTCTGTGGCCTTACCCTTCTCCTATCTAACACCACCCGCCCCTTGCTTATCTCTAACACTATGGCCTTGAATGTGGTGCCAAGTACAAAGCCTTCAGCTGATGAAACTGGAACAAGAACTTTAACCCAGGGATAAAAAAAAAAACTCAGTGTGCTGTCCTTTTTAAAGTGAAGTGTACTACAATTACTATAACTGCATATTTTTTTTGCACTAATAATTCAAATCCTCTTTTTCAAGTCTATTTTAAATAGTATATTGTATATATATATATATATATATATGAGGAGGCCATACAGGGAAAACAAACAGGATTTAAACACAAACCTTTACAAGATGCTGTCAGCTGAAAAAGATGGCTTTGTCTGGACTCTCTAAGATCACAGAGTTTAGGGGGAGTTTGGATGAGCTGTACACATAACCCGACACTGAAATCTGACTGTCTTCTATGTGTGAGCACGTCTTAGACCAGGATCAATTGATTTTTAATACTAATCACCAAATATCAACACAAATATGTTCTCAGAGGGTGTTGAATCTTAGTAGTAGCTTGTAAGTGGTATTTGAATGGTTCAATGGTTGGCATCAGCCACTGACAAGTTTTCTCAATATGTGGTAATTGAACCATTAGGTAGTTTAAGTAGCCTAATATGGAATACTTCTATGTTCTGGTAGTTACACAAATGCTATGCTCACAAATGCTATGTTGTTACACAAACCCGCTCATTCAGCATCCGGCCGAGAGGAATCCTTTGTTGTGCAAGTTGACGTGCAAATTGACATTTGGGAACAAAGGTAGCTTAGGCAACTATTTGCGTCAGACGGAAAGACCTGTGTGCACAAGAGGATAGGAGCCGTGCGTAGGGGTTCAATGACCAGGAGGCCTACTAGACCTCTAAGAGTAGCTAAATAAATGTAATTAAAATAATAATAATACAAATGCATTATAAATTAAATAAATATATACAACAAACTGTTGATCGTTTCAGATGAGGTTTTAAATGCTAAACTCCCATTAGGAAAGGCTTTTGGACTGAAGAGTGTATGAAGTTATTTCCAGTAGGCGCAGTTATGTTGACGTTAGGCTGTTCTATTTCGGACACTATGACGTGTAAGTGGCCGTTGAATAATGGTTTCTCAGAAGCGAAAATGCAGAGGTGGTCACTAAAAGTAGCAAATAGGCTTTACGATTTTTTTTATTTCATTCATCTAGCCAGTTCAAATGCAATGGTAAAACTCGACGTTTTGCTTGACAAATTCATGTCCCTCCCCGATTTTTGCTCCTCCCCTAGATACATTTGCACCGCATCCTACTAGAGTGGTTCATTTTTGCAACCGACAGTCTTTCTACCTACAGGTAGACTGAAAAAGACATACACAGACTGCTAGTGCTAAACGACGTTGACTCGAAAGTACCGAGGTCGAAACAGCAATCCTTTCAGTCAGGGCAACTCCAACAGACAATATGTCTAGCGAAAACACGGGTCTCGTCTATTTGATCACCGGAGGATGTGGTTTCCTTGGACAGCACCTGTTACAAGTTCTTCTTGAGAAGGAAGACAAAGTCTCAGAGATTCGCCTGTTTGACAAACACATTGACGCTAGTCTGCAGGATCGAAGCACAGGTGAGCCATTATCTAGCCTAATGTCTTAAGTTAATGGTGAGAGCTATGCAATAGCCTATGGGTTGTGGTCCAACGAGTGTAGCTGCATTCTTTTATGTAAATGTATATTTATATTTTATATGGTTTAAGGATGTCATAAAATGAAATGTTCTCATCCCACGTTTCGCTAGACTGAAGAAAGAATAGGCATGTTTTGTGCTGTAGCCTAATATAGGCTGTTCATATCGAAGTTCCTTAACATAACTCAGCTTGTGTGATAATGTAAATTAAGTAGAGAGAGGGAGAGAACTCGATAGTCTTTGAAAAGGAAAGACACTAGACAGGGCAGGATGGGAGCACGTCATTTGACATTTTAGAGGAAAGACCTTAGGAAAACGAGGTGACGAGCGTAATGGGTGTATGGTCAGTGCCAAAGGCGTGCGTCACTGGTGCCTCTGTCAGCTACATTGCCAATTTGTTATTGTCTTATTGCCAGCCTGTTCACAATAGTCTCATATTGAGAGTAATTAAGAGAGCATTTCATCTGACCAAAGCGGTCAGCATTTTTCTACCATGGATAGAAAAGAGCGTCCCTTGTATAGGTCACAACGGCTTATGCCCTCAGATACAGGCTTTACTGGAAATCCGAGTCTAATTGATTTTAATAAAACTGACTCACTCCAGGCTGGTTTGCTCATTTAAACAGTGATATCTGCAGCATCTATGCCGGCACTACTATGGCACAACAGTTTTTACCCCATCAAATGAACGCTCCAGATGGCACGCTTGCACTGGGGGCCTAATTTGGATTGCTGATATTCATGTCTCAGGTGAGATAGGAAAACATTGTTGCTCCTTAGAGGGAGGTAAAGAGACTACAGAAGATTTTAACCTAATGTATTCAGAGTAACACTGGACAAAAATTAAAGCCGAAGGGGGACATCTGGGGAATGTCCCCCTAATGTGGGGTTCGCTTTGAACTGTGTAGGAGATGACCCTGGTACAACTTTGGTACATCTGATTACACTGCCTTTTAAGGTACAGTTCATTGAACTTTATAACAGGCGGTGGGCTTGTACTCTTTCTAGGAGTAATGATAGGTAGCGGATCTTAGGCAGCAGCTTCTGAGTGATAAGGAATTGTTACACTGTTACATTGTTGAACACTCTGCTCCTCAACATCAGCAGACTCTGTGCCCAATGGTGGGAATGTGAGTGAGTAAGTAGTTGTTTAGAGTTGTGTTTGTATTTTTGGAGCGTTCTAGGGCGTCCACAGCCACAACTGCCTGGAAGTCTGTGCTTTAGGTTGTTTATGAGGTGGGGGCGGTACAGAAGTGACAGAAACCATTTGTCACCTTCGAACACAAATGGGGTAGAGGAAATAAACGTTTTCAGGAGAAGGCGGAATTGTCGGCACACTATTTCAGTCTGAGGCACTGCACGTATGAGTTTAGGTCAAGAGGAAGTTTGTGGGTGGATTACGGCACACTATATCTGTTCCTTTGCAAAGAAAACAGCAAACTATATAGTTTGCATGAGGCAAACAAGGACATCAGGGTTTGGAAGAACTCCACAATCCTCAGTAAATGTCAGTCCAGCTACAATTATGGGAGGGAAAAGTAAGATTATTTGTAGTTATTAATGTATGTAGCCCCATTCAAACACCTTGAACTCATTTGGTATGACTGTCTCGGATTTATTTAGTTGTTGTTGGCTTCTCTACAATCAGTCATGCTCATATGTTGCTGACCCCGTGTCTCCCCCTCTCTCTCGTGCTCACAGATCGGGTGAAAGTGGCTGTGATCCAGGGCGATATCACAGATTACCCCAGTGTGGTGGAGGTCTCCAGGGGAGCCCACCTGGTCATTCACACAGCCAGTCTGGTTGATGTCTGGAACAGAGTCCCTGAGAAACTCATACACACTGTCAATGTGCAAGGTGAGTAGCCCATGGGCAATAGAGTGGGCAAAGAAATGGGGGGGACAACAATGGAGAGGGGCGTAGTGTACTGGTAGGATAGTGTGGAGAGGGGAGTATGTAGTATACTGGCAGGATAGTGTGGAGAGGGGCGTAGTATACTGGCAGGATAGTGTGGAGAGGGGAGTAGTTTACTGGTAGGATAGTGTGGAGAGGGGTGTAGTCTACTGGCAGGATAGTGTGGAGAGGGGTGTATGTAGTATACTGGCAGGATAGTGTGGAGAGGGGTGTAGTGTACTGGCAGGATAGTGTGGAGAGGGGTGTATGTAGTATACTGGCAGGATAGTGTGGAGAGGGGTGTAGTCTACTGGCAGGATAGTGTGGAGAGGGGTGTAGTCTACTGGCAGGATAGTGTGGAGAGGTATGTAGTGTACTGGCAGGATAGTGTGGAGAGGGGTGTAGTCTACTGGCTGGATAGTGTGGAGAGGGGAGGTCTTGGTGGGGGGGGGGGGGGGGGGGGGGGGCAGGGGGGATTAGTACGGGGAATTCAATAATTAGAGGGGAGGGGGGAAGAAAGCCAAGTTAATAATGTGTTAGGAAAGATGAAAAGAGCAGGCTGGGGCAAGTATGGGAGGAAGGAAGAGAGGAAGCGAGAAACAGACAGGGATTTTTCTGGGGGGAAAAACTTTTTTTTTTACCACAAGCCACTTTTCTGCATTAATTGTCAGTTCCCAAAAGTCATGTCCTACTTTCCTTTAACGGGAAATTGATGCCAAGCAAAAGACTCAACATCAGAGTCCCCCATACCTCCACACCCCCACACTCAGGTGTGTGCACGGGTGGAGCAGGATTGTCTGGTTGGTTTTTGTGAAGCAATATTTGCTTCAAAATAGAATATCTGTGACTGTTTGCTTGTCTGGTTGTTCACAATTTACTTATTCAATGGATGACATTTTCTGGTTCCTACCATACTATATCTTATTTTAGACTTTTTGTGCTTGAGCCCAGTGTTTTAGGAAACATCGCTAAGAAAATGTACTAGCATGCTCGGGCAAGATCCCACTATTACCAATGCTTTGCTATCTTGGATACTCTAATACATTACATAGTACACTGATCTTGGCATGGTTCTTTTTTTGGGGTGGGGGGGTGGGGGGCAGTTATTCCCAAAACTGTCAACATGACGACAAGAAGTGTTATTATGCAGTAACAGTCCTTCCCTGTGTCGTCCCCTGACAGTTTTGCATCTGATGACTTAGTTAGTATCTGCATGTAAACACACAAATGTTGTATATTTAAAAGCATATATTAACGGAACCGAACTAAAAGAGGGCCAAACAAAACGATGTTTCCACCTATTGCACATTTTCCCTAGCCTGAGTCTGTCCGCCTATTGATACCGGCTCAGTGTTTTCTCTGGGATTATTGTCCGGAAACTAGATGAATTGCTGGGCCATTCTGAGGGGCCTCAACAGTCAACAACTAGTAGGAATGTCTAAGTGAGATGGTGTTGAAATTAAGTGTTTGTTTGAAATGTAGTTACAAAAATGCCGGCAGTGCTAGAGCTAGATACAAACAGTAGAAGCAACGTCAGCAAACCAAAGAATTGAAGCAGGAGCAAGAAGAATTTGCCAAAAGCCTTTCATTTGGGAAAAGCCTCTAATATCGGCCTGCACCATTGGTGGGAAAGTAAAACGTATAGCAATCCCAGAGTGGTTGATGGCGATTGATTAAAGGTTGGTCCAGTGGTTTTCCTATGTTTTTTCCAGCTCTAGTCTCATAGAATTCCATCTGGAGCTCAAAGTGTTCCAACTTCTGTGTCAGTCTTTCGTATGTCTTTCCACCTTAGTTCCTACTTCTTAGTTACACAGGAAAAGATCTACAGTCCTTGTGCAATTTCTAATTCCTTTTCCTTGTACTAATTTGTAATAACTTTGATTAGGAACATTGGAGCTTCCCATTTACAACAAAAATGTGGGATATGCTCAGTTTGTATCTCTAAGATAATTCTTAATGGAAGGATGAAGGTATATGTCTTGTAATAGAAGAGCAAATGACATATGGTCATCTTCTGTTGGTTGTGCCTGTTGTGTAGCCTTTTCATCTTTCATCTCCTCTCCTCTTCTCCACAAAAATGTCCATTCTGCTTTTGATTAACTCTGCATATAGCATCTGAACTTAATTCAACTCAAAGCACAGTTTTCAAATAGGTGGATTCTTGTCACTAAAGCATTCTTTTGGAGCTTGTGGTAAACAAAAACAATCATCCACACTTCCATATCCTCAAGGCATTTTGGTCCTCATTCAAATGAAAGATTGATCCTGAACACATGGTATTTGACCTGTTGCACTCTGTTGTGTCTGTTCATGTCTTTTCTCAATCTCTTCCTCTTCCTTTTCTCTCTTCATTCTTGTCTGAAAATGAGAAGAGTAAATATTTGAATTTGAATTCCACCATTAGTTCCATAACATGTTAATATCTGTGAACTTAGTCCTGTACTTTATTATGTGTCAGAAATATTATTTACCACCTTTGCATTATCTCTCTCTCTCTCTCTCTCTCTCTCTCTCTCTCTCTCTTTCTCCCTCTCTCTCATGTTCTCTGTACAGGGACAGAGAACATGATCAATGCCTGTGTGGAAAACGGGATCCAGTATTTAGTCTACACCAGCAGTATGGAGGTGGTGGGGCCCAACGTGAAAGGAGATCCCTTCATTAGGTGACGTTTCTGTAGGAGAACTCTGTGTGAACTCTCGCTTTCCCTCTGCACTTCTTTTATCTTTCAAACAAATTTCCCTGTAAGCTGTATCCGTCTCCAATTTCCTTTTTAGTTTTGCATGTGGTTGGTGTTGTGTGTTTACACATTCTTCTATAGCTGTGTGTGCAGATGGGTCTATTCCCCCAAGCCGTATGATTGCATAAGCCTCCTCCCCCCTACCTCATTGTCCCCACGGATGTACTTGCTCTTGCACCCCCAAGTGCTTTCCAATGTACTCCACTCCCTCCACCCCCCCCCCGGCTAGAAAGTGTACGGGGGGTATTGGATTGTAGGTCGTCTTCCAGGGGGTCTTGGAGTGAGGAAGGAAGATCTGTAAATATTTCACTGTGTTTTCAGTTTTGAAACAAGTCCACCTTGTTGTTGCTCCATATTGAGGATCCCTGTGGGGAGGGAGGGGGGCCGCATTTTCCTCATAGTTGATGTGCTATTACCACATTTACTTAGAAAGCCTCCGAACATTCCAGGCATATCCTATGCAACAAATGATAAATGGTAAATGGACCGCACATCGGGAGCAGTTTGGCGTTCAGTGTCTTGTACTTCGACACTTGGTGTGGAGGAGTAGGAATTGAACTAGCATCCTTCCAATTGCTAAACGACTCCTGAACCACTATCGCCTAAGGAGCTGAGATAGTGCTAACACGCAAGAGTAGATACAGAGACAAGCAACATTATCTAGAAGTGTCAGACCTGCTGCCATTGAATATTATATCTGCCTCTATATCAGTCTTGTAATTTCAAATATGTTCCGTAAGAAGCCGGGTCAATAACAGGTGGTTTATAAGATACAAGGGTACTGTTTCAAGAGGACAAGGTCTCTGTATTTTTTTTTTTAAAGCAAGTCAGACGAGCTTAAGTGTTGACATAAGAGTTGTGTAATGGAGATGTCTTAGCCTGCGTGTAATAAGGGTTGTCAGGGAGATGTCTATGTCTGTGTGTAATTAGGGTTGTCAGGGTGTCGCTGCACAATCTCATATTTATAACAAGTAACATTAGTTACATTTGATCCCACAAGTCTACGTGAGTTTAATGGAAATCTGAGAGATTTAGAGACAGTTGTTCCTGTCTTACCACAGATCTTTCAGACTGTTCTTCTGAATGCCTTAATTAATCTGTTTTGTGGGACCTGCCCTGAATCAGTCGTTTGATGTGTGCACATGCAGGCCTGTAGAACCAACCTTCCAGCTGCGAACAGCTGTTTTTGGATTTGTTTTTCTGGAGATTAGCATCAGACATCAAAGTCTTTGAATCAAGTGTTTTTTTCTTGCAGAACACGTGCATGATTCTAAGCAGAAACCCTTCTCTCTACCCAGAGCACTGTCCAGCGAGTCTCTTTCATTTCCAACATCTGCACATTGACTATTAATTCCACACATTCTTCATTTGCATCTGGTTTCCACTGCAAGATTGGGCTCCCAGATGTCTGTGTTTTGATGCTTCCTCCTTATCGGTCTTCTTTTCCCACTCTGTTTCCTTAATGCTTTCACAGTCCCGCATGAATCATCTTCTTTTCATCACTCTAGTTTATCACGGCAGTATACTTCCTATCTGCATACTTTGTAACTGTATTCCTTTGTCTCGTTTTCTTTCCATGTTTAATGTTATCTTCCATCTGTTCTTTCTACAGGGGCGATGAAGACACAAAGTATAATATTTACCACGACATGCCTTATCCCAGGAGCAAGGCGGCAGCAGAGAAACTGGTGATTGAAGCCAATGGCACAAAGGTACCGATCCATGCAAGAACCTCAGGCCTCACTCTGTTTGTTGTAAAGGGAATGGCACTGAGCACTTCCACAGGCATTTGGGGGACACCTGGCAATGTACGTAGAGTGACAGTTTGACCTCTTGATGAAAAGAAAAGAAGGAACTGTGTTACTGCCAATAAAATACAGCTACAGTCACATCAGAGAGGTTTATCACAGAGTTCCAGCTTAGCAGAATATCTTATACTACATCTTCATGGAGAAAGCAAAGGAAAGCAGCTGGGGCATGGGAAGGAGATTCTAGACTAGTTATGTAACCACATACAAAATCATGTCATTCCATAGCATGATCCTTGTTGATCCCACTCCACCCTGGGGTTGGTCTTTAAACCCAGCCAGGAAACCACACCCTTTAAACTTCCCATTAAAACGAATGAAAAGTGACGCTGTGATTTCCTCCACAATTTCTTAAACCTTTGTTTTTTCTCTGTCTCTGTCTTTCTCTCTCCCCCCCCCCCCCCCCCCCTCCCCCCCTCTGCTGCAGGTAAAAGGAGATGCCCTTCTGTATACGTGTTCCCTGAGGCCTACCGGCATCTATGGTGAACAGCACCAGCTGATGAAGGAGTTTTACCAGAATGGGGTGCGGACCGGAGGCTGGATGATTATGGGCATCCCTCCGGAAACAGAACATGGGCGGGTATATGCCGGTGAGTCATCGTTGTGGAAATGACTCCCAGTCACAGTCAAGGTCGAAATTTGTCCTGTGTCCCAGTCACAGTCAAGGTCGGATGTGTCCCGTGTCCGCTGACAGATGTACTGTAGCTGTGAAGGCGGATCCTTTCCTGTCCTGTTTAGAGATGCCACTTCAGATTCATTTACTGGAAATGTTGTTTTCCATTTTTGTGTGGTGGCAGTGCAATGATGACTTTTGCCCATCTTTATACTGTGAAGGCCAAGTCCATCCTGCAAGCAGAAATGTCTTGCCAGGGCTGGAATGTAAGGAATTCCCCAGCATAACTAGCTAAACACACCCAGCATAGCTGTGGCTTTCAGAGTTGTTGTTGTTTTTTCAGAAAAAACTTTGTCTCTTAGTTTCAGTGACCTAAACTGCACTATTAAAGCAAAAGAAAAACTAAACTAGAATGGCAAGAACATACATTTTTGAAAACATTTCCAAATATCCCTAAATATGGAAACTCAAGTGTGTAACCCTACTGTATATCAAAATGTATGGGCTAACAAAAAAGAAATACGAGTGAGGTATTTTGGGCCAAATCAGTGGCCAAGTCATCTAGCCTAAAAAAAAAATCGTATTTTTGTTTTATTTTCAAATCTGTTTCCCAGGGAATGTGGCTTGGATGCACTTGCTGGCGGCCCGCTCACTGCGTGAGCACCCTGAGAGGTTGGGAGGGGAAGTGTACTTCTGCTACGATGACTCACCCTACAAGAGCTATGAAGAATTCAACATGCAGTTCCTGTCAGCCTTCAACTTCCGGCAAGTTCGCGTGCCGGTGTGTCTGCTGTGGTTCATTGCCTGCCTCAACGATCTGCTGCACTGGCTGCTCAAACCATTGTGCTGCTATGCCCCGCTGCTCAACCGCTACACACTCGCGGTGGCCTGCACCTCCTTCACCGTGCTCTCCGACAAGGCCCAGCGCCACTTTCAGTACCGCCCGCTCTACAACTGGGAGCAGTGCCGAGCCCAGACCCAGAGCTGGGTTGACACTTTTCCCCTTATCACTGCCCGTGCCAAGAATGCCTGATACACGGGGTCACTCTTGTGTACGCCTTCTGAGTACTTACTATTTATTTTCTTACACTCATTTTCTCTTGCAATACTGTTTATGACGACATGCATTTGGCATTATTTCCATCAACTGATGAATTACTGGAATGAGTGTAAAGACAACTAATGCACATTGTTAGAGCCTATGTGATGGCATAATTATATTTTTATAGAAGTTTTCTTCACGTTAAGACTTGGCAGCATCTGCCAGATGAAGTTAAATAAAATCAGCTTCCAATTGTTTTATAATTGAAATAAACAAAAAAGCTGAAAAGAGTTGAGTCATCAGATTGGAGATAAAATCTTCCACATTGAATGTCCTTTCATTTTCTGTCAAAAATGTGCAACAGAATAAACAGCACAATAGATCAGAAAGTCTGAATCAGACAGACTGAGTCTGAAAAGCACTTTTTCATTTTGTGTACTTTTCTAGTCTCAAGTCGGTATGTATGAAGTGAACTGTATGTAGCATTAAGGTCTTCAGTTGTTAGTGTTATAAATGGCCAAGAAAGTTTGACAGATATTTGTAGTGCATCTTCTCCAGATGTTTTGACTGAGGTGATGCCTAGAGTAACAGCAAGAACAGAACTGGAACCCTAAACAACCAACATACTAGTTTATGACCTAATCTGTACTTTAATAATATGTTCAGGCTGTTTAATACCTAGCTTAATTATTAATACAATGGACATACACCTAACATGAACCAATCCAAACAATGGAATGATACGTAGCCGATTATAAAACCGTATTTGATCCGTCCAGATTTGATCTGTTTAAAACAAGCACTCTGATCAAATTATATTTAAGTAGTTTAACTGCTTAACTTCATTTAAAAGCTTAACATTTGAGTTAAACTGATTGTTTCTACATTTCATGTATGTTAAAGCTATGAAACAGCTGATGGACATCTCTTTTTTCATTTAACATAACTGATTGATGAAAGTAAATGTTAGCTGTTCAAATATAGATATTAGGTTGAGGAAAAGCTATGCAACAACTGATGGGGAAAGAAAAATGGTAATAAGCTACACAAGCCTCTCAATCTTTGAATCGTTGTGTTGGGAGCAACTTTTTTTTCAATGACAAAGCCATGAAAAAGTGGGAATCACTGTATAAGGGTGAATGTTTTCTGCACATAAATTTCCCTTTTCTCCCGGTTTGCCTCTGTTATGACAACTATGAAAGTTGTTGATATTTAAATAAATAGATATAATCTATATAAAGATATTCTCAGTCTGATATAATTTAGTTTACATTGTAGTGAGTTATGAGATATTGAGATATACATGTAAGTGTCCTTCACAGAATATGTGAAAAGGTAGATCTGTATGTGACTGGAGAAAGATTAAGTTGGAAAAGAGGCTTCCATTTTATATTCATCAGTTACCTCAGTCATTGTATTCATCTGTAGCATTAACAGTTAATATATCATCATAAACAAACATGTAGAGGGAATAGTTTAAAATTGTGTGTGTGTTTATATCTGCCTTACTACAGTATTACTCCTACTGCCCTACTTCTTGAATAGGGAAAAGATCTGTCTTCCAAATATGCAAGGCTGTTTTCTTATTATAATTATAATTGGCATTTCTGTGCAGGTAATTGTGTAGCTTATGATATGTCAGATAAAGGATTGCATCTGTCATCTGTCATGACTATCAGAGGCATATACATTCATACCTGTTATTAGTTTAATATATATTTAATAAATTGACAATTATTTCAGTTATTGACACATTTTCCTCATTCATTATTTTATTTAGTCAAAGTTTTTATTTATTGTATTGTTTAGGTTACAAATGTAAGCCATCAAATGTATGTATTTGTTTCATTTCAAGAGCAATAAATGATTGTCTTTTGAAATGTGTTCTCCTGCTTTGTTACTTTTGTGGTACACTCTCACACGACAGTATCAACCAATCCATACCATAATAAGTAGGAAAGAATTATTTAAGATACATTCTGGATATAAGATAAATACCGCGCAGCTCAAGTACCACTTCCCCTCGTACTGTTTGCGATGTCATGCGCCTTGGTCTGAGTTAAGTGCTGTGACGTGATAAAGATCTGAGGTCATTCTTTCCACTCTATTGCTGCAGTGTAAGAACCACAACCAGTAGAGACCTTCACAACAAATACAACACATCGGTTAGGATTTGGCAAGTCAATTATATTGTTCCATTTCTTTTCAACTTTAAGCATTAATTCATTAATTAAGTTGACAAATTGTTATGTAATATATTATTATATTATATGTATTTATTTGATCTAAACTGCTGTGTTATACTGCATATTTTCAGTTTAAGTACATTGAGAGCAAGTAAACCCAGAACAAATTCCTTGTATGTAAAAATGTACATGGCCAATAAACATGATTCTGATTCTGATTCTGATTAATAACAACGTCGTCATATTATGGCTTTTTCAGTATAGCTCGAGAGTAAACACCACACTTAAGTAGTTTCACGGCCAATGGTTATCCGAGAACAATGTGGACTTTGAGAACTCTTGTGAAAGGTTTATGTACAGCAACAGTAATAATTATGTTGCTAAGGTTATTATTTCTGTATGTGTTTCTTCCTTCAACTTCATAGATTAGCTTTCAAATTTCCAAAACACAGGTTGTTTAAGTTGCATAACTTGGTAGTTATAGCAACTCATAAGAACAAAACAAAGGAAGGATTCCCTCCCATGCACTTACGGGTCAGCTTAAACGGGGTGTTCCCCATGCCAAAACGTCAGAGGGAAACCCTCTCCTAGCTCAGCCCTAGTATGATTTCCTCTTTCCGTAGTAATGGTCATAATATTTACCCAGGATACTGGCAAAGGAGTAGAAATAAAAAGAAAAGAAAACCCTAAGGAGTTACTGAGTCATACATGGAGTAGCTCAGGGTTGTGGTTCAGGGAAAGTAAACATAAAATACGGCCTTTGTGTCTGACTGAATCTTTGAGGGATGTAGGAAACTATGGATACAGAATAATTCATTCTGCTGTCAAAAACATTTGCAACAACACTGAAAGCAAACAGAAGAAAGGCTTATTTCACATTTGAAAACAAATCCTGCTGAAACTATATTTGTGTGGATTTATGAAGAAAGACTAGTCATTTGGAAGCCTTTCCCAGGTTTTAAAGTTGGTCAGGGTTTGAGAAGCGTCTGTGTTGTGGTTAAAATTTCCAATGAATCTTCTTGAGGCCATGAATTATTTGTTTTGTTATTTCACCATTTTGTTAAATGACTTCCCCATGTCACTTTTAATCTGTATAAAGGCGCCTTTGTTTCCTGACATTCATTTACATTTGTATTGGACTGACTGCCTGTGTCACCCATGTGAACTCTCTCACTGTGCACATTTGTATACAATATCCCGTGAAGGCAACAATGGCCAGGCCTGCCAGCACCGACGTGTTATATTTAAAGATACAGTCCTTGTTTATAATCCATTACACTTGCGGCCAGCAAAATTCTTCTCACTTTGCTCTTGCTGTCTGTCCAGTATGTGTGCTCCTAAAACGTTAGGAAGCATCTAAAGCAAGCTGTCCACTATTCCAGCCAGTCAATAACCATTGCAACAACCTTTTACAATGATTGAGGATCCTACCGTTAATGTATGATTTAATGCAAAATTATTAAGTCTATTTGTGAGCACAGACGTGTTCCTTCTTCTTATAGTTTATTTTATTTGAAGAAACCTTTGCTTTCCTGACATTTCATGGCATTTATATTTGACTGACTGCATGTGCCACCAATGTCAACCCTACTCCTACAATAGCAACAACATTGTTATTGTTGTGTTATATTCATCACCTTTACCTCCAGCAAGTCCATTCTTGTATCCTTCAAACTGTCAGATTTGATCAAAGTGGGACATCTACGGGTGAAACAGTGAACTTTACAAAAACTAATCCACCTAGTGTTTTGTCACTAGAGGGCAGTAGATTATCGCGTTTTTGGTTTGTTCGTGAAATCTGCTGATAACAGGGTACAGTTGTGGTATTCTGTGAAAGGTCAATGTGGAACACCACAGGGTCTTCCTTTCATGCATCCACCATCCCGCCCTTTCTCCACTATACTAAATGGGGAAAAGTGCGCAAACTCATATTTGATAGCAGTTATAAATTGGGCTCTTGGTTTTGGTGCTCAGATGCTGCACACCTCAAAAATGCTGCATGGGGTTCAGATGAGATTGTACTTCCCCTTTTGTAGCAATGATGTTCATGAATTCAAACAGCAATTGCAGCATAAGCATATTGTCAGCCCACTGTAACCTTCATACATTGCTGAGTCTTCTTCCGTGCCAATATCTACAAACCATTTCTCACACAAAGCCTCCTTTAGGTACATCGATTTTGTTACACATAAACAGTCAAATACTTTCCATTAACACTTTGCTTAACAACTGAAGTTCAGAGCTATCTAGAATAAAACTGGTTATGGGAGTTTTAAAATTAACCCCAAAATAGACTACATGCTAAACCATGAAAAAATGCTACAGGATACTTCAGGATAAAACTTCACATTCAGACAGCATCCTTTTCTGTTAAACACAGACTACAAATTGTATTGTTTGTAATTTTAGCAGTTTCTTTTAATATTGGGTGTAGGAACAGTTCTTCCTAGGCTTCCTTTTAACTTCTCTGCTAAAACCCAGTTTTCTGTACTCCAAAGTCTGGCAGGAGCCAAACAACAGTGCATCAGCCAATTTAGCCATCAGACAATTTAACTAACTGCTCAACCTAGGCCACAACTGTTACAATTCCATATTAATTGAATATTCTTCGTTAGGAATTATGGGACAGGACCCTAGTTTTTGAACATTGACATAATGTATAAAATGTATCTCAGAAAATTCAAAACTATAGATGGTGGATATAATCCAGGTTTGAAGGTTTTAGTTTGGTAATAATTTTGAATAAAACTTCAACTGCGCATCTAAATATAAAAGCAACACAAATCATGAAGTTTTTCCCCCAGATAAACGTTAGTCTGATTTTAATCCAGGAGTAAGTAGGCCTACTGGTCTACTATGGCTATCCTAAAACATAAAAGGGAATCGTTTTTCTCATCTGGCTCCAGTCTCTCAATGTGTTCATCATCGACAGATCAAATTATTTAAAACAGCTGAAAACCGGCACTATTTAGAGGAACACAACATGTAAATGTCACAAGTCAGCTCGGCAATAGATAGTAGCCCATAACTTCAATATAGACACTACACACAGGGATAGATTACCGAACGGGCCTATCAGGCCCCTAAGCCTCAGCCTCTGCATGAAGTTGCTGTTATGTATCTCTTATATGTGGTTGTGTGCACACAATGTTTGCGGCCGCGCGCAAAGGAGAGGGGGGCCTTTTACATGTCAAGGGCCAGGGGCCCATGGTTTTGTAATCCGTCCATGACTACACAATGAACTATAGACCACATAGACACTTCACACTAACCTTCTAACCACACTAACACTTCTATACAAATACCAAAGCTTGACCACGGCCTATTTTCCTTACTTAATTTTTCGTCTAGATGTAACAAGTGAATTATGCGCGGGCCCGAGTGTGTCTGATGACATACTGTAATGAAAGGACCCGGCTGCACGTGCGGGGGCGCGCACGTCGCTGTCAGAGTTGGTTCCAGCAGGAAATACAGATTGCCAGTGGATGTGTCAAATCCTTATGTCTATGGTCAAACAGCCTCACCATACCTATGAACCGAACAGCCTGATTTGAGAGAGGATTTTGTCCAGGAACATGCCGGTTGCAAGATCCAAAAATGAACATGGAGTTAAGAATAAGCCAGCGTTGCTTTGTTATTGACCTGCAACGATGCGGAACCCACGAGCCAGCTTGTTAGCTAAAGTAGCAAACCACCCTGCTTGTTAGCTAATGCTGCTAGATAGAAAGCTAGCCAGCAAACAAGCTAATCATATTTGTGGTGGATACGTTTGTTTTGTTCAATTCATCTTTTCATCAACGACGAATCCAATAAGTAATTATCATTGGATATCGTTTGCCAATTGTGTTTACCTTGGCTCGTTTCGATTTATTTAACGGAGGAAGCAGTTCGGGAACTGGAGCTGTGGGGGGGCCGCGGACAAGACCCCCCTGGGCGTCCAGGCGGACTCAGCGCGCAGCCACGCGGGACGTGGGTGAGTCTATGGGAAGAGAGAGTCACATCAAGGTCGCTGATTGTTTTCGGGGCCTGTTATCGAGGGAGTGGGCTGACTGAGTCCAGTTCGTTAGCTGACCAGCTAGTTTGAGGGTGATCTCATTTTCTCTGTTTTGAATCGGGAAGTTGTGTGGGTACAAGTTAGGCCGCAATAAAGGATATGAAACCTGCCAGCAAACCTGATTACTAAGAATAACAAATGTTGACGAAACGTTCTGAAAAAAATCCTATCTAGCTAAAAAGGTGCCAGTGCCCATTTTGAGTTTTTTGTGAGTTTTCCCCTGTCCCTGTGTTAGTATACCGCTGTGAAGGTCCCATTTCAATGAGCAAGCTAACCGGCTAGCTACACAGTAGCCTACATAGCTAGCCCACAAGCTAACGCCAACTTGTTAACCATTGGGGAACATCAAATGGACTTTTCTTTAACCAATACAATATTGCTGTATGACAAATAGAGCCAGTTTCTGCACCCATTGCAGCGGAATAGCTTTTCATACATTAGGTTTTGTAGTTGGTTTTGTGGTAATTGAGAGATAGAGATACAGACAGTAAATTATTCTGTTGCGCCTGAACTGTAGCTGTAGTTGATCGTCTGTAGACCGTAAGCTCATATGGCTGGTATGTCAGGTTTTCTGATTAAGGCATAAACTCTTGCTACTTTAAAAATAGCCTGTTTTGCATACATCCGTGCAGTGTTTGGGTGGAGTCTGAATACAATGCCTAAATAAATGCTACAGGAGATCAATTTGTCTGATCAAAAGTTATAATGGCATTGCCACATAGGGCACTTGAGTTATTTCAGGTTAATGTGTGACATTTTTCAAAATACCAGCGTACGGGTGTTGCATGGATGTGGTTCACACCATTTGTCCTGTCAGTCGATATTATGCTGGACACACCCCTGATAGTCACTTGCCTTTCATTTTGAAGCAAACATAACCACTCATTTGGTGTTGGTTTTCCAACTGATGGACTTCATTCGTGTGTTTTCATAAAGCAGTAAGATACACGGACACCTTAAAGCCTGGAAAAGATGGCATGAACAGAGATGCAGATCATTTCATCATTAATTCCGCTTGGTCGCATCCTGGTGATTGTTCGTGTTTGGCCCTGGATGTGGAAATTACTTTCTGTGGTTTTAAGTAAATTCACATTAACTCCTCCTCATTATTGTTATAACTGTTGTAACCCTTGAATTACTTGTTGGGTCTGCTGGCTCCTCTTTGGGTCTTTCCATGTGAAATCATCAGAGGCCTCTCAACTGACCATCTTGGATTTGCTTCATGCTTTATTTTAATAATGTCATTGTACTCAACAGAGAGTGTGCACATTTTAATAATGTCATTGTACTCAACAGAGAGTGTGCACATTTTTAGACCTGTATCTCATTTAGTATCTGAGATGAGGAGGCTTTAAAAAAAGGCGTGGCTCTGATTTTCCCGTAAAAAAGGAGTATTACAAAATGTCATTACTTTTAAATTATTCATGTTAAATGCTTGGAATTTTCAGGGATTGTTCTACACTATTAGATGTCTTCTAAGTTCTAAAATAGTTGGCCTTCAATGCATATTTGCTAAAAGTTAAGGCAGTTGCATATTTGCTGTAAGTTAAGGCTTCCTGAAATGTTTTATTTAAATATATTTTGTGCTTTGGAGCATTTTCACACTGAATCAGATCTTTGTCATAGTAGTTTCTTGGCAGCTAGGGGCGTGTCTGAAATAAATGTAAAAACACATTTTTCTGAGGCAGTTCAAAGTGCGTATTGCTCATGTATGACAAAGTCTACCGTTAAAACAATGACACCAATGAAAAGAGCCTGTTTTTATGTACAAAATATGAAGTTGGTACCTTGAACCAAGGTATATTTATTAAGGTATCGAACATGCAATGTTTTACTACCCAATACAGGGGCTTACTTCTTATGATATGATCAGAAACCTGTGCAATACTATTCTGAAAAAGTATCAGTTAATTCATATCTGTATTTTATGTCTAAATAGTCAATGTTAAAGATCACGCCGGTATTCTGCAAAACCCAACTAACTAACTGCAATTTCAGCCTTAAAAGCCTTAAAAAAATTGTGTCTACATTAGGAGTTTGAACAATGCACTGATGTCCTTTTCCAAATCCTGTGGAAATGTATACCTACTGCCTGCCAGTTAGTGTAAGTGGGGCATTAATGATCTTCAGTATATGTACAAGAGGGTCCCAACACGATATGCTCTCTTCTGTTAGTCGAAGAGGGATCATGAGGATGCGCAAAAGTCACTTGTACATCTTGTTCCTTCTCCGATAATGCACAGATGTTGCCTTTTGGTCATACACTATAGCATATTTCCCAGGAACTGTACCTGGAGGACAGACTGATTTCTCAGCAGATTGTTCCATCACAACAATTGAGGCATTGAACCATTACAATTGATGTTGATTCACATGATTCATAATACATTCATAACATTAACAAATATGCAACTGTGGGCCAACTATTTAAGAAGTTAAAGACAACGAATAGTGTACAACAATTCCTGAAAATGTCAAGCATATAGCATGAATAGTTGAAAAGCAATGACTTAAGGAACTTTGTCATTATTAACTCAAAGTATAAAGCAAATTCATGATGGTGGGTCAGGAAGAGTGTTGATCTGTTGATTTGACATGCGATGATCCCTTTGTATGTTGAGCATACATTTTAGGTGCTGGTGGATTGTCAATCTTGCCTGGACTCTCCCGCTTGAAAACATTCAGCAGCCGACTAACATGTAGAATTCTTGCTTCCTCACTCAATTCTCATGTCTGCCCACACAAGATTTTATTGGCCCAGTCTACATCATCTAAGTTCAGTTCACTTTTAAGTACAAGTATTTAATAGTAGCTAAGAAGACCTGCTCCCTTGTTTGACTTTATGACTGTGCTGTGACTGTTGTTCTTTTGGATTTGACAGATATGATACCCTGCACATACTACATACACAATGTAAAGATTAGCAGGCTGGTGTTGGGTCACGTGCTCATCTGAAGGAACCGTACTTTTCAAGTAACACAAATAAACATGAGACATACTTTTTCCAGCCCACCATTTTCATCTGTAACTGTACCCACGCAGTGGTTATGATTGCGCTGGTTTGTGACCTCACGGGACCCAGACCTCTGAGAACCTTAGCAAACAGCTCTCACGTGCGCCACTGCAGGCGTCCTCACCGTCTGGTCTCTGCCTCTCGTCTTGTGACTCCACCCAATGAGACGACTGTCAACAGAGAGGTCGCTCCTTGTGATGCCTTCTTAACAAGCAGTCTTGACCGTCTAGGCCTAGGGTTTGTCAACTTGTGATGCCTTCCTAATTAGCAGTCATGCAGGTCTAGGCATAGGGTTTGTTAATGTGCATGTAGTTACATGGACACTCGTGTCTCTAATGTATGCTGCACTCTTAACTCGTGTTCCATTTCACTGTTAGTGGTCTATTCTGATTCCTGATCAAAATGAGCCTTAATGATTGGAAATGTTGCTGTTGTTGTGCAACAACGGTTGGAACATCTGAAGAGATTAACATTTTAATGAAAAGTCAACATGCGCTGAGTTTACGTTTGCTGTGTTCAGCTCTCCTTAATGTGTTTCTGCTGTAGTTTTGTCTTTTGTCAACCCCGTTCCCTGCCTTTCACTGTACAGTTCAGGCTAGGTGAAGGGCAGGAGTGTTTGCACAGACATTTTGAATCCTCTAGCACATGTGTCAAACTCAAGGCCCGGGGGCCTGATCAGGCCCGACAAGCCATTTAATCTGGCCCGCCAGCTCCTCAGAATGTTGCAAAAAGTTCCATTAATTTGAATGAGCAACGGTGACATTTATTTGGTTTGCCTAATTTTCCCTCAGGATTAATAAAGTATCCATCTTTTGATCTATCAGAGCTTGTCTGCTGCAGCTGCTGGTATGTCGAACACACCACAAATGCTGCCAATCCCACAATGCACTTTCCCCACGTTGGTAGCATACCTCAATTTCGGGAGCGCTTGCCCCACTGTCCGGCCCTCGACTTACACCCATTTTTTTTATTTCTGCCCTCTGTGTATGTATTTGAGTTTTACACCACTGCTCTAGTGGCTCATCCCCTCCTCCATCTCTCCCTGTCTCCTGTCCGGTTCCCTGGACAGCACCTCTGTGGTAAAAGAATGCTGTGTCAGACATAAATTAAACTCCAGTGCCTTATCTGGTGATTTTTATTATTAATAATAATAATAATAATAATAATAATAATGGAATTTATTTGTATAGCACACTTTAAAAATACAAAGAAGTCTCAAGGTGCTTAACATGGTATAACCAATCACAACAATAATACAAATTGATAGAAATTCTAAAGAAGTGCAGAAAATAATACATTAATTTAAAATAATTAATTAGATTATAATGACATTGAAGAATATGTATTAAAAACAGAGCTTTCAGGGACAGAACAATTTTAACTACGCAATCTAAAAACACCACAGTTGTTCAAGATGGCCCTGAAATATACCCACCCACCCTACATCTCAGCCAGATGTCTGAAAGGGTGGGAGGGGGTGCCCTGAAGCATGTTCCCACATCATTTTTTCCACAACATATAAATAACAAGTCACTTCTTTATTTTTCAGCCCACTACACAAAAAAAAGGAAGTGGCTGTGGTCACAGTTGTAAATCAGACACCTGTAAAGAGTGTGTGTCAGCGTGAGCGTGGGAGAGAGATGGGGCAAGGTACTCGTTTGTCCATCTGCGTGTGGTTCAGCACTGGGTCGGATCTGAATTGTTGTGTACTTTTGTGCCATCATGTGATGAGTCTCGGCATCTGATTTGGGTATAGATGCCAGGTTTATATGTGGCCACTGGAGAGGGAGAGAGTGTAGTAGTCTCATAGAAATAGTCATCGTTGTACGATATCTGTGATATATCCCCAAGTTTTTTTCTAAAGAAAACACTAATAAAATGGAAAATGCCCAAGCTTTATTCAGTTATGTGTGTAGGCCACAGTCCTAGCATTTATGAAGTTCAAGCACATCGAGTTAAATGGTTCTGTTATGTTCTAACATGTTCAAAGCACAATCATTGAGTTAAATGGTTCTGTTATGTAAGAGGTGGTGGTATTTGTGGTATGCATTGGCAGGTTCTGTCTCTCACCTGCTTCTTCCTCTTCCTCTCTTTTGGCCCAGACAGTGCCAGCAGTGAGGAGCAGCCATGGCTGAAATCTCCGCCCTCACCCCTTCTCCCCCGGGTATGGGCGACCACTCCCTCCCTCTTAAGCCCTCCTCTCCCCACGCTCTGCCCAGCATACCCCCCTCGGAGTCCCCGAAACAGGCCCTCCTTCCAAAGTCCACCTTGTACGGCGACCGCTCCACCATGGGTACCCCCTCTTCCCCTACAGCGAGCATAGTGCCCCTCACACCCCCCACACCCCCACCACGAGCACCAATGTCAGCAGCCACGGCGCCCCTTACACCCCCCACACCCCCACCACGAGCACCAATGTCAGCAGCCACAGTGGCCCTAAACATCCCTGAAGTAGCTCCACCCTCCATCCCCACAGAGATCACTGTCGCCCAGCCTGCAGAAGGTGCCGTGCCCCCCAGTGAAGGTTCATGTGGACTGGAGAGCATGGAGCAAGTGCAGATGGGCTCTGTGGCTGCTTCCTCCGAGGCCCCAGGCGTGGCAGACCCAGGGCAGGAGCCGCAGCAGAAGGAGCCCGCTCACTCCCCCGATCTTAATCCAAGCCCTAATCTCTACCCCAGCGTCCACATCAACCCTATGTGTCCTAATCCTACTCCGGTGGAGGTCCTGCCCCTCTGGAAGCCCCCTGCTCAGACCCCCCCTCAAGCAGCAGACCCCTCCAGCCCCCCTACTGCCCCTGCTCCCCCTGCTCCCTCCGCCTCCTCCTCCTTCTCCAGTCCCCCCGAAGACTCTGACTCCACCCAAACACAGACCACCACCGCCTCCGCACCGCCAGGAGAAACAGAAACAGAAGCAGCACAAGCAGCAACGGCCGCTCTCTCACAAGCACAACCTCCCCAACCACCCCCGCAAGATGCCAAGCCACAGGCCACCACCACCACCTCAAACCCTCACCCTACCCCAGGACCCAAACCGGTCTCTCCCTACACCCCTGGTGCTTCCCAACGGGCACTGGAGCCCCCGGGCACCCCCTCCAGGACGGACCCCCCCATTCTGGTGGTGCAGGAGTCGGGCCCCACGCTGCCCCTGCCCACAGCCCCGTCGCGGCCGGCCCCAGACACGCTGAGCTACCTGGAGTCGGCCAGCATGATGTCAGGCACGCTGGAGTCTCTGTCTGGACTGGGCGAGGACGGCAGCTCGATCGGCTCCGACTCGGAGGTCAACGGGCTGGGCCTGCGCCGCACCGACAAGTACGGCTTCCTGGGCGGCGCACAGTACTTCGAGGGCAGGTAGGTAGAGCGCACACAAGTACACACCAAGCACAGGCTAATATGCATAAACACACCTTCATAAACACTCACATAGAGCCTCACACATACACACTTACCAGAAACTAGTTTATTTCTTGAGTCTGTTAATGTTGCCGTGATGTGTAGTCATGAGGCTTCATTGCAATCACTCAAAAAAGGCCACTTATAGTTACATGTTACATGTCATAATTACGTTTAATATACGTTTATATCATTTTTAGGTTAAGTCATCGATCACGTAAAGCTAGATTTCTGCACTACTACCATCTCAAAGTTGTATAAAGTAGGGATGGGCATTTTAAGCATAAATACTCCAAAAGCATAAATAACATCCCCTCTCCGCATGTATGCAAACACGCACAGACGCACACACACAGACACTCTCACACACACACACACACACTCACACACTCACACTCACAAATATATCTAGCTTTTATTTAGTGTTATGTTGTCATGTATGAAATGGATGCGTTTAAGTGAATCATCCCCTGGCAACCTAGTAAGTTGCCATAAATGATAAGCTTCTGACACGTTTGCAGTGGGAATCGCTACCATTGAATGAACATGTTCTCTCCCTTCATTCACTTACTTAAATTGATATCAGAGTATTGATGTTCCATTACTTGGAGCTATTGCTAGCCAACTGTTAAGATGGTCCTATCCTATTCCCTAGCTAGGATAGGGCATAGTTAACTAATACATAAGGGGATTCAAATGTATAAGAGGGAGAGAGAGAGACCCATTCACGCCTTACCTGGCAGAGTTAGTGTGTGCGATCCTTGGAATACCCCCTTGAAGGTTACAGTGATTGTTGTTGCAACCCTAGTGGCAATGAAACTCCTCAAACACTATGCTATGCAAAGATGGACAGTATTTTTGTGTTTCTTTTGTAATTGCAGTGTTTTTGGTGAACCGACTCTGACTGTGCTGTGTTGGGATAAAACCAGTCAGTGCATTTTCTTGTGTTTTTGATCACGATGTCTGTGTTACACGGCCCACTCATTCTCTCACTCGCCCTTCATGCTCCCTGTCTCTCTGATGTGACGTTTGGTATTAGTGCCATCAGCACTATCTCTGCTGTGCTGATCAACATGTCCTCCATCTAGTCAATAATGCACCACTTTGCAGTGGGCACTACACAGTGACCTCTCTCTCCGTCTCTCTCTCTCTCTCTCTATCTCTCTTTCTCTCCTTCTCCATCTCTCTCTTTCTCTCCTTTATTTGTTGATCTCACACACACACACACACACATAGATACATTTGTATATACCTGTCCATTTCTCCCTCTCTCTCTATTTCTCTCCTTCTCTTTCGCTCTCTTTCTCTCTCTCTCTCTCTCTCTCTCTCTCTCTCTTTCTCTCTTTCTCCTTTATTTGTCGATTGTTGACACTCACACAGACATAGATAAATACATATACAGGCATGGAAATAGTGTCCCTGTCTGTGTCTCCCTTTTTCTCCCCCTGCCTCTGCTGTGTTTGCCTCTGTCTGTCTGTGTCCTTCATGTCTCCTTGTGACTAAGTAACTGCTGAGTGTGCTTCTGACTCGCTATTTGAAGGCTGGCGCCCCCCTCTTCCTTTCTCTCCTTTTCGCTCTCCCCTCTTTCTGTCTCCCCATCTGTTTCTATTTCTTTCATTTCTCTTTGCTTCCCCATATCTCTTGCGATCTTTCCGTCTCCCCCAGTACCCTTATCCTGCTCCACCTTTCTCTGCCTCTCCTCCCTCACTACACTCTTCTATCTGCGATAAGCACTTCTGTTTGTGCAGTCTATTTTTACTTGACTAAGATTAGATGGGCATTACACTGGAATGAGTCATTACGCTGATCCCATCAAGAATTTTGTATTTCAGCTTCCCTTTTTTGTGTGTGTGTGTGAAAACATATCTGCTTCTATACGTTTATTTGATATTCACACGACATTCTCATGGTATTGTCCTTTTAGGAAGCTCTGTGTTTTGTTTGTGTTACTGTGCACAAGTGTAGTTCCCGTAGAGAGAGAGAGAGAGCAAGCATGTGAGCATTTGTTTATTAGTTTTATAATACCCCTCTGTTTAACTGGATGTGAGACCGGCCATGTGTTTGAGGGGCTTCGCTGGTGTCACTCGGTGAGAGTGAGAGGCTCGGTACTCTGTGAGAGTAACACATGTTTGTGGCTGCTTATTCATCCTTTAACCCCACCACTGGTCAGATGGGTACGTGTGCATAAACGTCTCCCTTTCTCATTCTCTCTTTGTCGTTGGTTCTTTCTCTCTGTGGCAGTGAGAAGGAGCTCAAAGTGGAGGTGGCGCGACAGAGGGAGATGAAGTGGCTGGACATGTTCAACAACTGGGACAAATGGGTCAACAGACGTTTCCAGAAGGTCTGCCACAGTCTGTTACTCTCCTCATGCATGCTGTGATGTGAACTTGCACTAGGCTGCTTTGAACACACATATGTCACATATGTGAAAAGTGACTGAGTGTGAGTTTGTGTGTGTTTGTGTGTGTGTGTGTGTGTGTGTGTGTGTGTGTGTGTGTGTGTGTCTGTGTTTGTGTTTGTGTTTGTGAGTGTACATGTTTCAGTGTGTGTGTGCTCGCATTCATGTATGGAATTTCAATGCTGTGCGTGTGCTGGTCTGAATACATTTGATTGTGTGTGTGTGCGTGCGTGTGCATACATGTTTGTGTATGCATGTGTCAGTGTGCAGTCGTGCTTGTGTGCTTGCATGATTTACAAACCAATGTGTTTATGTGATTTACTACCCAAGCTGTTATTAGTAAAGTCAGTGTGTGTGTGTTATTTGCAGTTTGGTAATTTTACTAATTGTGAAATAAGTGTGTGTTTGTCTTGTGCAAAACAATTGTGTGTAGTTATGTGATTTGCAAACTTGTGTGTGTTGTTGCAGGTGAAGCTGCGCTGCAGGAAAGGGATCCCGTCCTCGCTCAGGGCCAAGGCCTGGCAGCTGCTCTCTGACAGCAAAGAGCTGCTCGACTCAAACCCTGGGAAGTTTGAGGTACAGAAAAGAACACACACACACACGCACATGCAAACACACTCACGTACCCAAACACACTGAAAGCACACATACGTGGGAAGTACACTAAAAACATACCTTCGCTTGCTCACATCCATATGGTCAGACACTGTTACACACTAATTCCAAATGTTCTATGTACCTTATATTTACTAAAACCCTCAAGTGTAAATCTGTTTGGTACTTGCCCGGCACTACTGTTCCACAACAAATCTGGTCTGAAGTAATAAACATTTCCAGGCCCATAATGCACTGCTGCTGTAATCACGTCCTCCACCTTCCCCCAGCTAATTAAATCCTCCTCAGTTATGTGTCCAGCCCTCCCCACTCACACCTTAAATCTTTTTTGTGTCCAGGCTGGTTTATCGTCCCAAATAGCGACGCTACTGTCATCTAGAGCAGTTGGCTGTCTCCCCCCCACTCCCACTAATGATGGGGTCACAACAGAGTCCACCCTGCCCCTCACACCTCCCAGAAAGTGTTTAATTTAAATAATGTATTAGACTGGCTCCTTAACTGGTCCCTGGTGCCCTTCCCCAGCTAGTCAAAGACCTCCCCAGCTCTAATCCTCTTAGCCTGGGCAGCTAATCCAGCCAGTCTAGGCACTCTTCCACTGCCTGACAGGCGCCCTGGCCTGTGTGGGCCTTTTAGTGGAGTAATGAGATCTACTGTGGCCTTCTGGCCCAGTGTCCATACTCCATTTACTATGTTTATAGGCTGGAGGTAGAGCGTGACATACTGGAGCATAGAAGTGACCCACACATTTTCCTTCTTACAGACACACAGTCACACAAAACAGTGTTTCTGTCAGTACAGAAATGATTTTATGTAGAAAACGTATAACATAACACCACAGTTATATACTTTAATGCTTCAAATAACATGTGGGAAAATAAAATGTCAAAATATGGGCGTAATAATGCTCAAAACTGCTCAATTGTCATTCAGTGTAATGGTCCGTCTTTAAATAGACATATAAAAAAACGAATGTTTAAGTATATTTTCGTTTTCTTGGCCTTTTCAAATGAATGTTGGCAGTGTTATATTAAAAGGACAATGTCTTGTTGTTTTCCTGAAAGACTGAAGTAACCAGGGGACTTTTGTCCCAAATCCTCACTTCATTAGAGCTCACTCAGTGTCACAAGGTCAAGGGGACAGTTTGAAATTGTGCCTGACCCCTGACGACCCCTGTGGTGCTGTAGCGAGTCGAGTATCTCTTTAATTTTTGAGTCTAGACCAATTAAGTTTTTGACAATTATTCACAATAGACTACAAGATCATTGTTTGATGTAGGAGGCCAATTGATAGCCTGCAATATATGATCAAACTAAATTGTGTTTTAAATGAATTTAACTTCTTGCTGACAAATGGGTAAAACCTAGTCGTTGGAATGATAAAGATTTAAAATTACAATTCATTAGTATTTGGGGGTTGCATTGTGAACCTTAAATAATCTTTTTAATGTGTAATCTAATTATTCTTCTGTCTTACTGTTCTTAGTATGATTCTTTTCTATATAAATTGATGTTACACTAAATGATATTATAGTGGGTGTACTCTTTAAATAGTGGTGTAAATGTATGATTGCCATTATTCTTTGCTTAGAAAATATGAAAATCACACAGTTTACACTCTAATATACTGAAAAAAGACAACATTCTAAGTTGTATTACACTTAATTCTTTTGATGCTTGAAAAATCCTTTTGGTGTATGACCCACATACACTCTTATGCCTCCCCATATGAGTACATTCAATCAAATGCTTTCTATAAAGCCCCCCATCCCAGAAGCACAGAAACATTACTTTTAGATAATCTATTACTGCTGTTTAATTATTCTTATCTGCTGTGCAGGAGCTGGAGAGAGAGCCGGGAGACCCTAAGTGGCTGGACATCATTGAGAAAGACCTGCACCGCCAGTTCCCTTTCCATGAGATGTTTGCTGCACGCGGTGGACATGGGTAATTATGTCTGAGTCTGACCCAGCTTTTGCCAGCCTGGTCAGCACAGTTTTTCAAGGACTTTTCAATAGGGGTTTCAATATGGTCATTAATAATCTAAAGTGTCTTTCTATAAAATCATCAGTGGAGAGTTTACTAGCAATGAGAGTCCTCAATTTCCTAAACTTTGGACTTTTCTCATCTCAAATTTGTTTTCTACAATAATTTTTACTGGAAAACATATTTGAAGTCCATTTGAAACTAACTCTGAAACTAGAATGATAATGTATCTTGTTGCCCCCTTTATTATAGCCACTTATCTTCCTTTCTCTGCCTCCCCTGCACAGTCAGCAGGACCTGTACCGGATCCTGAAGGCTTACACCGTGTACCGGCCAGAGGAGGGCTACTGCCAGGCCCAGGCTCCCGTGGCAGCCGTGCTGCTCATGCACATGCCTGCTGAGGTGAGGAGGGGGTGGGGGAGAGATGGGGGGGTGTGAGGAGGAGGAGTTGGTGGAGAAATGGAGGTGTGTGGGGAGGAGGTGGGGGAGAGATGGAGGTGTGTGAGGAGAAGGTGTGTGAGGAGGAGGTGGGGGAGAGATGGAGGTGTGTGAGGATGAGGTGGGGGAGAGATGGGGGTGTGTGAGGAGAAGGTGTGTGAGGAGGAGGTGGGGGAGAGATGGAGGTGTGTGAGGAGGAGGTGGGGGAGAGATGGGGGGGTGAGGAAGAGGAGGTGGGGGAGAGATGGGGAGGGGACATGGGGGGGGTGAGGGTTGCAGATGGAACTTTCACAAAAAGAGATCTCAACAATGTTTCAACATTGTTTACAAACTTTATTACTTTTGTTTGACATATGTTAAACGGTCTGAAATTTCCATCAGGGTGAGATTGGAATAATAAGAAACTAGGCCTTGTCTGTGATGTTGTATATAATAAGAAACTAGGCCTTGTCTGTGATGTTATGTAGTGTAAAGTGACCGCCCTACAGTGGAGTGTAGGGATGGGAAGGGAAGGGAGGAGTACAGAAGAGACAAGAGCCAGTCAGTAATGAAGTAAGAGAGAGGAATGACAGAAACATAACCGCTGTATGACTTTGTTTTTTGGCAGCAAGCGTTCTGGTGTCTGGTGCAGATTTGTGAGAAGTTTCTGCCTGGATACTACAGCGCTGGACTGGTGAGTGCTTGAGGACGACTCTTCAACAGTCTCCCTTTCCCCACATCACATGTGCTCCAACTGATCCCTCTCCCTTTCCCCACATCACATGTGCTCCCAATGATCTCTCTCTTGTTCATTTCTCTCTCTCTCTGTCTGTCCCTCTGCATCTCTCCATCAGGAAGCCATCCAGCTGGACGGGGAGATCTTCTTCTCCTTGCTCCGGCGTGTGTGTCCCATGGCGTATCGCCACCTGAAGAAGTTCAAGATCGACCCCATCCTCTACATGACCGAGTGGTTCATGTGCATCTTCTCCCGCACACTGCCCTGGTCCTGTGTGCTGCGCGTCTGGGACATGTTCTTCTGCGAGGGTGAGCAGACACACACACACACACACACACACACACACACACACACACACACACACACACAGAGGCAAAACACAGAGACACACACTGAGACAAAACACAGAGACACACACTGAGACACACACTGAGACACACACTGAGACACACACTGAGACACACACTGAGACACACACTGAGACACACACTGAGACACACACTGAGACACACACTGAGACACACACTGAAGGCCGATATATGCTCTGTTTTAGACGTAACGCGTAAGCACGTAAGATACACAACCCCCCTTTGCGCGGTAAAATACCCCCCCTTACGTGCTTAAGCGCGTCGCCCAAAATTCCTGACTATGCGACTAAAACACTACGGCCCTACGCAGCTCGCAAAGACTGTGATTGGCCGGCTAACCACACCTTTCACAGAGTCTCACGTTTCCGGGTTAATAGCATACTACAGCCTTATTTAGACCCAGGCATTTTTTTAAATCATGAATACCCTGCAGACCGTCTCACAAGCCTTTTCTTATGGATTAGGAACAAACATAACAGAAGAGGTCCGAAGACATGAACTCCTTTACAAATACTCTTTAAACACTTATAAGGACGCTCAAATTACCGCAAATTTATGGAGAGAATATCCCATTCTCACCCGCGATTGTTTGGAGAGAATGTGGTAATTCACGAACAAATAGGTACTTTCATATTCATTTTCCGCCACTTGTGAGTCATGATGATATCTTTCATTGAGTTCATATTGACGTGAATCAATCAATTGCACCCGCGAGTTTGATAGAATGAGCCCGGTCTGCTCATATACAAAAGTTAACATTAACCTGCCGTTACCTTGTGGCCAGTACCATTGTAGTTACAAGCATTGACAACATGATGAGATTCTCTCGCCTTTTACCACCTCATCTTTGAATAATGTAACTCATAAACACACAGTTTTAAAGCCTGTCGCAGTCATTAAAAGATGTGTCAATAAACAAACTTTTGCGTCATGTGATCTGTCTTTTTCGCCACTGGTACTGAATTGCCAACATTTGTATTTTGTGTAACACATGTATTCATAACATCAAGCCTTTCGCCCACTACACTTTCATGCTCCGGTACGTTTTTTTTCCGTTGTCCTGCTGCAATAAATACGCTTACTTAACTCAAAATAAATCTACAGTTCTGGCGTCAATTTGCTTTGCAACACGCAACACGGCTCACAAGCCTTGCAACACGGCTCTGCGTCTAAAATGAACCTTAAATCAAAACTTGTCTAAAAAAAGTTCCTTATGTAAATTACGTGCTTACGGCTCTGCGTCTAAAACGACCCTAAATTGGCCTTGAGACACACACGGAGACACACACGGAGACACACACGGAGACACACACGGAGACACACACAAATGAGCCACACATATCCACACTCATGACTCGTGAGACATTGGAATTATAAGAATGGAATGGGTTTTTGGGGCATATAGACTGTAAGCATCAGGTTGAAGATGACTGGGTGAATACTTAGCTAACTGAAAAGGTAGTAGCTAATGTGTGTGTGTGTGTGTGTGTGCGTGTGCGTGTGCGTGTGCGTGTGCGTGTGTTGCAGGTGTGAAGGTGGTGTTCCGTGTGGGTTTGGTGCTGCTGAAGCAGATGCTTGGCTCAGTGGATAAGCTGCGGGAGCTGCAGGGGATGTACGAGACCATGGAGCGCCTCCGCAACATCCCCCCTGAGGCCATCAGAGAGGAGTGGCTCATACAGGAGGTGGGCCTATACCAGACTACGCATTCTCGCACACGCACACACACACTCACTCACTGAAATATGTACACTCACTCGCACTCGCACTCGCACTCACACACTCACTCACTCACTCACTCACTCACTCTCTCACTCACTCACTCTCTCACTCTCTCACTCTCTCACTCTCTCACTCTCTCACTCTCTCACTCTCTCACTCTCTCACTCTCTCACTCACTCTCTCACTCTCTCACTCTCTCACTCACAAACGCACACACATTCACACTCATCCACTGAAACACACACACACACACACACACCGTCCTGTGAGTTGTCAGCGTTGCTCTGGTAACATTGCACATGTGTTGCTTGAGTACATATTGAGAAATCCCTGCATACTCCCACATCCTCAGTCACTCACGCCTCCATAGACAGTCAAATATGTCTGACGCAGACACACCAGACTCATGATTCATCTTTAGACCAACATACTTTCCACATGTTCTTCCCAGAGAACACTAAGTTCACTTCTACAGTGAAGACCCACTCTGGTCATGGTGTGGATTTCTGTGTGGATTTCCTGTGTGTGTATTGTTAACGGTGTCTTTTGTGTTTGTCCGTGTGTGTGTGTGTGTGTGTGTGTGTGTGTGTGTGTGTGTGTGTGTGTGTGTTGGTCAGGTGATTACCCTGCCGGTGACGGAGGCTCTGATTGAGCGTGAGTGCAAGATCCAGGTGCGGAAGTGGCGTGAGTCCCGTGGCGAGCTCACCCACCAGCCCGGGCGCCGTCTCCATGGCACCCGCGCCATCTTTGACCAGAAGCGCCGCGCCTCTGCCATCAGCTCAGGCGGCAGCCTCTCCTTCCTGGGGGCCTCTGTGCCTCCGCCGGGGCCCCTCAGAGCCTCCTCCAGCCTGCTGTCCCTCCCGGGCTTCCGTAGGTCCAAAGCACCCTTTCACTCCCAGCCCAAGAAGGGCTCGCTGTCCGGGCCCTCAGGCATGGAAGCCACACCCCACCACGAGTTCTCCACAGGAAGCTCCCCCTCCCACTCCGCCGGAGGGCGGGTGCAGGTGTCTCGTGGGCCCAGCCCGCTGGTGGGGGTCTCCCCCCCGGCGCAGTCGCCCCAGGCCTCAGCCTCCTCCGCGATCTCGGACAACCAGAAGCTGGCCACTCGGCCGCCATCCGGTCAGAACCAGCACACACCTTCGCACACGCTCACCCCCTCGCCCAAAGTGGTGGCGGAGCAAGTCACCCCCACCATACCCTCACCCACTGCCAACAATTCCCCTCTGCCTCCCTGTCCTGACCCAGCATCTAAACCAGGAGCAGCAGCAGGAGGAGGACGAGGAGGAGGTGGAGAAGGAGGAGGAGGAGGAGGTGGAGGAGGAGGAGGCGGTGCAGTTGCTGCAGCTTCAGGAGGAGAGGAGGAAGGCAAGAAGAAAAAGAGAAACAAGGAGGAGAAGAAACGAGATAAGGAGGAAGAGAAACAGAAGGCCCGAGAGAAGAAAGAGAAGGATAAGGCCGAGAAGGAGAGGCAGAAGAAGGATAGAGAGAGAGCGGAGAAGGACAGGAAGAAAACTGGCAAAAAGAAGGACAAAGGGGCAGGTGGGGGAGAGGGAGAGGAGAAGAATGGAGATCTGGCCTAGTTCCCCTCAGCCGGCCAAAGGGTTGCAGCCTCGGAGAAGAGGATAGGAAAAAAAGAGGACAAGAGAACAAAAGAACCACAGAAGGGTAAAAGAAAGAATGAAAGGAACCCAGCTTTCCTGTTGTAATGCATTTCATCTCTTCAAAGGCTTTTCCATCATGAACTGGACAACATTTCCCAGGCACCCCTGGCTATGCCCCACATATTCACCACCCCTCCCCCAAACCCTCTCTCTCTCCCCCCCCCCCCCCGGTTTACCCCAGGTCTACCGTGAATCTATTGACCAAGCCCATTTGCAGACATCTTGGAAAGAACAGTGTGTTTGTTGCTCACATGGTCCTTATCCCATTTCATTGGACTGGTTTCATTTCCGTGGACGTGCTTTAAAGATCAGGTGCCATGTGGTGGTGTTAATGATGGACTTTGTGCAAAGGATCAAATTGGACTTTAAAGTGATAAAAGACATGCGCTGAAGCTGAGGAGGTTTACAGTGACGTGTGCCATAGGCATATAAATAGGTTGAACTCTACATGGTTGAAGGACCCCATTGGCAGCTCAATGGGTAGTGTCTAGCCAAAATGCCTGATTGAAAAGAGAACATAAAACAAAACAAACACCTGGTGATGAACCTGCAGTTTAAGCAGTAAGCCCTCAAGTGTGATTCTGGGTGGTCTGTTGGATTGTGGGATGTATTTATTGTAGAACTGTAGCTTGTATGTATGTGCGTGTGTGTGCCTTTGTAGATTAGTGTAGTGTAGTCAAGTCTTGTCTTACTAGTCATACTGCTCCCGTGCGTCTTTGTCTGTCCCCCAACTCTCCTCATTGCTCCCCTTATTGGTGTGGCCTCATTCACTCCAGTTTGTTCTTTACCCCCCCCCCCCCCCCCCCCCCCCCTTAGTGGTGGTATAACAATCCCCCCCCCCCCCCCCCATATCTCTCTTAGTGGAGGTATTAATGGGGTTGATAGGGAGAGCAGGGGAGGTTAAAAAAAACTTTAGGAAGGGACATTTTGGAGTTGGCCTGGTGCATGGTGTTGTCCTGGACCTATGAAGTAATAGATGTTTTCAGTGTTTTCTCAACAAAAAAAAACACTTAGGGAAATAGTCTTTAACATTGTTTTGTTTTTCAAAGCATTTTAGTTTAGTAACTTTGTTTTCTTTTTTGAAGTCCGTTCTGACTGGACCCCTACTGAGCTTGTTCCTGTGTGTTTACAGATCGATCATTAACTGTGTGCTCGCTGAGGGAAGGAAAGAGACGCCTCTCTTCACCACCTCAGGCTACAGAAGAGAGCTTCTCTTTTTCCAGTCCCTCTTGTAACCAGTCTTACTCACTTTCTTTTGGACTAGTGAGGGAGTACCACTGATGGGCACGGTTTCTCATAGGTCATCATCGCACATGCAGTCACTTAGCAACACACCCCTATCCCATATTCTAACGCCATCATGGTCATAGTCATCTTCATCTTTATCCTCATGCTTTTGGTTTTGAACTGGAAATTGTGGTCAGGTCTCATGAGAGCACATCTGCCTGTCATTGTTTTCGAGGAATGTATGTTGAAACAGTGTCCCCGTTAGGAGTTGAACTCATACTGGACCCTGGCTTATCAGGTGATAGAGGTTGATAAAGGTTGATATTATTTTTTTTGTGACTGAAGAGAAGCAGGAGAGAAAGCATTGAGCAATATTTCATGCTTGTTTTCCTGGCGAGGTGTGTCCGAGAAAAGATTCAACAATGTATTTACAGTTTTTATTTTGTAAAAACATCATGCTATTTATATGAAGGTTCATAGTACTCTGCAAGACTCCAGAGGCTTGTCAGAATTGCTTGTTAGTGTTCCAGATAATGAAGGATTAGTTTTGATTTTTGCACTGAATCCTTGATCAATATTGTTGTTATTATAATTATGACATTATTAATCAGCTGAAAGCCCCCTCACTAATTAACCACTTCTGTATTTAATGTACAGTAGATCTATTCAGCTGAATCGTTTGAGTACTTAACCCAGCGTGCGTTAGGACCCTTCGGTGGTCAGGGTTGGTGCAGAACTTGTAGCATTAACTGCCTTCTAACCTTATGGGTTTGTAATGTATCAGTGTATAAATTGTGTTAATTTAATCAGATCTGCTATGTATTGTATACTATTCCTACCTTGCAGCTTATTTAGTTTTTTTTTTTATTATTATTATTGTTTTTTTTAGTGCCAGCAAAATGGAGGCCTGCTTGACTGGAATAAGAGTTACGGTTTTTATGCTTTTTGTTTTGTTGTTTTTTTTTTATTTAAGTTTTGTTTGCACATTCATATTCCCATAATCTGGAAGAACAAATCCCCTTTTGGAGATTATGATGGTGTCCATGAATCAGCAGTTTGACGCATGACAGTATTACGGAACTAATGCTTTGATTTGGGGTGATCAGGAGAGACCGTCATATTTCTTTAGCTTTAACGGTGGCGTACACCCGTTTCATGTGTATCCCAACTTGGTATGTTGAGACTGCCTGATCAGCAGGCGAAACCTATAGGAAATAGTCCTCCATTACTTTACATTGATGCTCAAAACAGCATCTCCGTGTTTGAAATGGAAAAATCATCTTGTCAGAGATGAACCTCAAACTGAAGGGTCCTGTATCGGAGGTGCAAGGGCACCCTGACGTTGCTGGCATTGTGGTGAAGAAATCACTGTATTAAATTCACTCTGCCCCGTAAACTCAGTGTTATTAGTGTCACACACACACACACACACACACACACACACACTTGCGTGCGATACCCTTGGTAGATTTGGGTCAGGGGGAGGCGCTAGTGGGATACTGTAACTAACGTAGATTACTGACACTCCTTACGTTGATTGGACATGATGACCTCTGTTCGTGTCGTGCCAGTGCAATGGAAACGTAGACAAAGTGTACTGTTCTCTTCTCTTTTCTGTCCGTCTCTGCGTTTGTCTTAACTAGCATTTGGGGACTGGCGTAGGGGTGCCATTCCCTTTTTGTCCTGGTACAATTTTTCATTTTGGTTTTTTTTTTTTTTTCTAATTGTCATGCCTGCTTTTAGTGGGGTTTTAACAGTGCTGAAGTTTTAGATAATGTGGATGATGCCTGAACAGCCACTACTGTGCGCTAATCAAACTAAGTTTGTCTATGCAATGCTTACCGCCCTCCTTATGATAAGCAGCTCAGCACTCAGTGCCCCAGAGGGATGTCACCTGTCATACCTGTGCTGATGTTGTGGCTTTAGCAGAGAGCGTTGATGGTTTCAGTTATCATGACAACGACAACAACTGAACATTCAGCGTAGTACCCTCTCAGTCCCAGGGGGCCGTGCGTCATGAAGAACAGGGTTACTCTGTGCAGAGGGTCAAAATGGCCAGAGGAAACGGTCCAACACAAGAAGGAAAGACTGAAGTGCTCCTTTCACTTGTTGAAGTTGGAATCCAAATGAAATGTCACGGACACAAAAGCGCAAACATGCACACACAAAAGCACTGTCACGTACAAGGCAGGAAACGCATCATTTCTTATTTACACCTGGCACTAGAGGAGTGGAGCACTTTTTACATTAGGGCCATTTCTTTTCTTTGAATTTGCCTTTTAAACTTTTTGTAACTTTTTTTTTCTTTCTTTTTTTTGTCTTTTTTTTTTTTATCACATGGCACGTCTTCCACTCCAGTCTCCCATGTTTTTGTTTCTGTGCCGTCTGTCAGTTTGTTTTTGAGTTTACATCCAATGCATCAGTGTCAGAAAATAACATGGTAGATTAAGAATCATTCCTTAACAGCAGAAGAGAATCTACACATGACGTATTTAATGAATAATTATGATGATGAAGAACAGTTGTGATGAAATAATAATAATAATAAACCATAATTATATTAAACTGTGTAAGTGTTTTTTCAGTTAATTTGGATGTATTTCTTTGCAGGGTTCCATAATTAGAATCAGTGTGTCTAGAATCAGGTACTGCAGTCTTAACATGTGAAGGAATATAAATCAGTAAGCCACTTAATATTTGCAGGTTTAGACACAAAGGCCTCATATATGCCTTGAAATAGCCCTGGATTCATAAATACTCATTTGTCTCTGAAACCTTGAAATGGAAGCGGTAGAGATTGTGGTGTAGTTTGTTTTGTTCTATGGTAATGCGGAGCACCTGGCACGGACATGAAACTTCCTCATTTCATGTTCCACTTTGGTGTTTGTTGTGGGGAACATGTTTTCTGTTTCTGCTTGGTGGGTAAGAGAAATTTCACAGATGAAATGGATGGGCAGGTCCTTGTACAATCAACTTCAGTATGAGCAATGCTTTACAGTTAGTCATACACTGAGCTGTGAAACCTATATCTATTCACCACTAGCGTAATTGTGTGAGTTTTAGTCCTGGCTTGTTGATGGATAAGATAGTAACCCTGCAAGGTATTTCCAGACCATATTTCTAATCCAAACCTTGTATCATCTCCATCAGGGCATGTGTCTTTGAGCCACTGGAGTGTCGTGCACACCATAGTGTATGCCCACAGGAGGGTGCTGTCTCCCCCCTTCTAACACTACCTTGTGCGAGGAAGCTTCAGAGAGCATGTACAAAACACAGACGCTGGACACAGTTTGACTGGTTTTATTACTTACAGAGGTATTTGTCTGACATAGGCAGGGAAACCTAGATGTATAAAGCAAAGGAGAGGGAGGTGGTGTTCAAAAAAGACACAGGAGGAAAGGGGGAAGGGCGAGGAGAAGTAGAGCGAAGATGGTATGATTCTTTTGCTCCTTCTTTTCCTCCCTTTGGGGCAGTCTATATCTTTCACCCTCTCAATAAACAGCTGCAATCACTTACAGGGAACTGTTTTAGCTCCTCTTTTCTCCATAACGGACTGCCCAGACCTAAAAAGTTTCAACTGAAGAAGGGTTTTTGATTGTGTGTACACCACAAAACAGCTGTTTGGCTGCTGTCTTCCCAGCAGCTGTGGAGTTCCACCAATTTATGGATCAGCTATAGATGTAGCCAAAGCAGAGGCGCACACACACTCACAATCAGACACATTCTGGTTCTGGTAACCGGGGGAATGGGTGCATGTAAGGACGTGTGAGCAAAGAGGAGTGAGAAAGAGAAAGGGAGTGGTATTAGATCATTTTATTGAAAATAATCCCATTGCCCCCACTTACATACATGACAGACCCCCTTATGGGCCCCCTCTGCTCTCTCAGTTTAGAGTCTTTAGATCCTTTGGGTGAGCGAGAGTTCCCACAGGTGAGCAAGACAAGAATTATAAAGGGAAGAGAGTGGAGGGGAAGGAACGCGGCGTTGGAAAAAAAAAGAGGAAGACAAAGAAAGGATCGGGAAGGTAGAGCAATGAGGGATGTGTATTTTTTCTCTTCATTTTCTGTTCTTCAATCCGTTTCTTACGCCCCCTCCTCCTTCTCCTCTCCGTGTGTGATGACGTAGCAGACGTTCTTGTAGTCAACATTGCCAGCCACATCTGGGGGGAAGGCGGCCCACAGGTTTTTCATCTAAAAGGGGGAGCAAGAGAAAATAGGATAAAGAGGTAGATAGGGGGATGAAGGTGGGAAAGGGACACAAGAAGAGAGAGTAAGAGAAGAAGACAAGAGACTATTCATGATAATTGGTCCTTGAAAAGCAAGATTGGATCGACTTGAGGTAGAATGTTAACCCACCTCCTCAGCGGTGAACCTGTCGCACTGGGTAGTCAGAAGCTCCTCAAGGCTGGGGAAAGAAAAGATAAAGACTTGTTTTAGCTTAGATAAGAGTTCCTGTTCAGAATAATACAATTAAAATGACCTTTATTATTTTGTCCTATCGAACTAGCTAACAGCCTTATTAGCTTACTAGCTAGGTAGTTATTGTAGCTACAGTATATGTCTATTCTCAGGAAAGATGACAGTAGAACTCACAATTCCTTCTTGACTGAGCCAGTGGCCTCAGGGTCCAGCACCTTGAAGGCAGACACAATGACGTCCTCAGGGTCAGCACCTGGGGGGGTGGGAGAGAGGGATTTTACCTGACAAGGTTCATTCACTCAAGTGTGTGAGAGACACAGAAATGGGAGACTGTTTGAGAAAGAACGAAAGAAGCGCAAAGTGAAAGAGGACAAATGGGTAAACATACCCTTCAGCTTCTCGCCGAACATGGTCAGGAAGACGGTGAAGTTGATGGGGCCTGGGGCCTCCTTAACCATGGCCTCCAGCTCCTCATTCTTCGTGTTCAGCTGGCCTATTGGAGCAGTCACACAGTAGAGTTAGGATCGTTTGCACACACACACACACACACACACACACACATACACACACACAATCGGCCACACAACCGCTCACATAGCTTGGCAACAAAACATAACAAAACCTCAGAGGTCAAGTTCGCTGTGCCATTCCTGGTAGGCCAACCTTGAAAATATTAGTGAACGGAATTCTAAAGGGTCTCAGTGTGAATGGGAATCCGACTCACCCAGTGAGGCCAGGACGTCCCTAAGGTCATCCTTGCTGATGATACCGTCTCTGTTCTGGTCAATGATTGTGAAGGCCTAACAGAGGGAACAGGAAAGCATAGGGATTTGGTCACAGTGAGATTTTCTATCGTGGTGTCTTGTTCTGAAAATTTGTGTATTTCTCACTGTGACTTGTGCGCACAGCTGTGATGAATACAGGTAATTACATAATAATAATATTGAATAATATTGTGGAATTTGTATATGCCTAGTGAATGGCATATGCAACACTCCGTTGTGCACAGTTGCCTAGTTGTGGAAGGCTTCTACACTGACCTAGATAGAACAAATCAATAAACATTCTGCCATCTTTCATCTGACAAGTGTTCATGTTACCCCTAGCCCCATCTTAAAAAGCTCTCCCAGTTCTGAAACCGAAGATGACCCTATAATCTTGATCTTAATAAAGCAACTGCTCGCCTCTCACTACCATAACCCACACCACACCCTTTCACTGCCCCCAGCAATCCATCGCCCCCAGACAGCCCTCTATTTTCATTTGTTGAGTCAATTCCAACTGTCATGTCAGACATTCCCTGTGTGGTGCTTAAGGAGGCTGGATCCCCTTACCCAAGTGCAACCACTCCGGGAACACACACACAAACACACACATGCACACCCACACACACACTGCCTCCTCTTTTTGACTCATTACCAACTAATCCCCATCCTAAAAATAACTCTATTGCTTCTCGTAGCTTGTCTCTTCACACATGTTTAGACCTTCATCTTGATCTCCTCTGTCTTGCAGCCACCATCTCTGTCACAAACTGTATGTAATCCCATATTTTGCATCTTACAGATGACTCAAACTGTCTCTTTTCACTACCTCTGTAACCTTAAGTCTTGCAATCCAATGTTTCAAGCATTCAACTACACAGCTGCTTTTCACACACACACACACACACACGCAGGTTTTTTTATGTGGAGGAAACTGTTGAAGTACACAGTCTCAAATAGCTCTAATCATCTCAAATTGAGTCTAAGTATGTGTATAAATCAGAACTCTGATTCTAAGTATGTGTATAAATCAGAACTTTGGATGAGCATGATCATGAGCTGTCCGTGATTCAGACCCTCTCCGCTTTCATGGGTGGCCAGTCCCTGCTGACACTGAGTCTTCTGACATAATTTGAATTTAATGTGCTAAACTTTTACATGCACTCGCTCTCACCTCCTCAGTCTCACACCTCTGGATCTTACGCGCTGCTTGTCCCTATCTGCACCATGTCCTCTGTTGTCTCTGCGATCCCATCCCCTTGTCTCAGCTCTGCTTTCTCTGCTCTGCCTTCGTTCTTCTTCCCCAAGTTGCCTCTTTCTCTCACCTCATGTATGTTTCAAATGAACCTGGTCTCCCTTATTCTTTCTCACCTTCCCTTCATTCTTTTTACACTCTAACTACCAGCTCCTATCTATCTTTCTCAGCCTTCCTGTACACATCTTTAATTTTCACCCTCTCTCTCTCTCTCTCCCTCTCTCTCTCTCTCTCTCTGTCTCCCTCTTTCGTGCCATCCCATCCCTCAGCTGCTCCTCTCCCCACTGACTGGGCCATGACGGAGGATTAGTGCTGAGGAGCTGAGAGGAGTGACTGACAGATGGGAGGTCAGGGGTGAAGGAGCCCCTGGGCGCCTCGCAGGGCGACAGAAACCCCATAGCTGCCTACTAACGACATTCTCATGGTTAGTAACCCCTGATGAGTGAGATGGGATAGCATGGTTGCTTAAAACGCATCAATATTTAACAGAGGAAACAATGTGAAGTAGAAAATAGAGTCAGACACAGAGCTCTGCTTTTGGTAATGAGGCTCTCTGGGCCTGGCCTTGAAGAGGACCCTGACCATGACTTTAGAACTGATCCCACACAGACGTAATTAAATCCAAGTGTGATGAATTCCATTTTTCAAATGTAACAGTATAGCCTCGTAGCCTGAAGACATTGTTACTCTGTAACTGTTCATACATGAGTGACGCCTTTATAGATATGACTTCCTGAACAGATTCCTCAGCCCTGACCCACTTCTTATCTTCACGAGGTGTGAAAAAGAGCTGTAAAGAGTGCGAAATAATCACCTCTTTGTACTCCTGAATCTGGCTCTGCTCAAACATGGAGAACACATTGGATGAACCCTCTGAAGATGCTGCTCCCCTCCTCTTGGCTTTCTTGGGTGCCTGAGATGAACCATACAACAAGGGTTAAGGGTACAAACTCACTGTTTTGTTACATGAACACAGTGAAAACAAACACTTCTACATTTATCACTGGATAAGTTTACTTTCGCATGAAGCCTAGTAACCTACATATCACTGGAACAGCCAATGCAAGGATGTGGACCTACATTTTCCAAACATTTTCAAAAAGGGGTGATGTGATGCTGGCTGGAACTGAACTGTTCTTCATATAAATATTGTGTTTCTGTCTGTCTGTCTGTCTGTCTGTCTGTCTGTCTGTCTGTCTGTCTGTCTGTCTGTCTGTCTGTCTGTCTGTCTGTCTGTCTGTCTGTCTGTCTGTCTGTCTGTCTGTCTGTCTGTCTGTCTGTCTGTCTGTCTGTCTGTCTGTCTGTCTGTCTGTCTGTCTGTCTGTCTGTCTGTCTGTCTGTCTCTAAGGAACAATGACAGCAAATTGCCACCATTCCCTCTTTGGATTCACTGGCACCTAAGCGTGCCATATAGAGTGGTAAAGTTTTTCTAGACTACATATGACTTCAGAGTCAAATGTGAATTCCTGCAACCAAATTAAAGATATACTAAATTAAAAGATTCAATTCAAATAAAGATATCCTGTTCGGTAAAGAAATATCCAGGGGTTTGCAACAAAAAAAAAACTCCAACGCTGCAAAAAAAAGATAGGTAGGTAGTTGATCCCAAATTCTTGTTTTGCATTTAGCAGTGTTTCCATAGCAGCGCCACACCACAGTGTAAACAGAAATGCCTGTATTGGTTATTTGTTTTGCATGGGTCTCCTCTGAAATTCCCTGAAATTAACCAATGTAGCAAAGTCATCTCCACAAGGCTGGTCACCCATCCACGGGGACCACAGGATTTGGCAGGAAGTTGATGCCAGACAAAAGGGGCAGACAAAGGTTACTCACCATCTTGAGCTGCTATGTGATAGGACTGTTGGAAGCTCGTGAGGAGAAGACTTGTCTGACGCCGCGTAGAGACCTGGCCCCAAAGGCTTTTATACCTCTGAGCCGCCCAACTAAATATATCCCCAATTTCAAGTTTGGTTGTGCGTATAGTGAGAGAGAGAGGAAGAGAGAGAGAGAGAGAAAGAAAAAGAGACATGGATGAGAGGAACAGATGAGGTAGGGGAAAGTGACGGAGGGGCAGAAGAAGTGTGGCCCTATCGACTTACCACTAATCAGAAATAGACGCTGAAGTCTTGGAATGGAGGGAACCTGATACCCTGGGGATTTGGCGGTAAGGTCCATGTCCCACGTGGACTAATATGGATATGGGGGGGCTGTCATGCTGCTTGTCAGACCCCATGCCCCCTACTCTCCTTTCCACTACCACTGCCACTGCCGACCCAGACTCTGGCCTCCATATCTGCACCCCCTTGCAGACGCACATCAAATATATTTTTGGAGTGCAATGTCCAGTCCACACGTAAAGCACATTTAACATTCCGTATCCTCAGCAGCTGAAGGACTGCATCTTTTTTTTTTTTACCTGCATGTTTATTTTCTTTGAAATCCAGGATGTTTTTTTATGGTGCCATCACATCCTGCTTGCACACTCTTTGTTCTCCATCAAGTTATGATGATAACCCCTCGGAATAAAAGCCCATGGCAACACGTCACGTTCACAACAACACCATACTTTATGGCTTCAGTGCATATCCACCTGATTCAAACTTCTCCTTTCAAAAGTTTTTACATCCTTGTCTTTTTTAGTCTCATCCCATTCAAACCCATCAGCTCTGGTCCTACACTGGACGTGATGTAAGCCACTGAATGGCATGTCCTTGTTTCTCAGTGTTTATCACAGTTGCCCAACAGGTCAATGAGTGGTTCACTTGGAAGGTTGTTAGGGAAGTGCCCTAATGGTAAACTAGGAGTCCCCTAGCCACCCTTTCAAGACAATCTCACGATGCCTTAACCTCTGACTTGGACCATGTAGCAAATCCTTAATCTAAAATAAGAGTAATAGCCTTCCCTGTATTGGGATGTCCTAAAATGCCCACCCTATCCATGTTTGAGTTGTGCACTGCGAGCTCTGTCTCTCTCTCTCTGTCTCTGTTTCTGTCTGTCTGTCTGTTGGCCTGTCTGTCTGCATGTCTATTTTTTTTCTGCATCTCTCCTAAAAGGATTGTGAAAATGGACCTGCCATGACTTAACCATCCAGGCGATCTCTTTCTTGGCCCCTGCCTGAGGGGATTACCACGGACATCTCGGAGGCCTTGGAGGGTGTGAGCATTAACGTTGAGCGTTTGGGAGGGAGGGATGCCTTGGGCAGTTGGACGGTCCTCAGGGGAGGGGAGGGTACCAGCTGAGGAGCACTGAAATAGCAAAACAAACTCGTCTGCTCCTTCTGCACCCGCTATTCTTCTCGGCATGCGCCCTCCTCATCAATCAACTGGTTCTCTGTTTCCAGAGCCCCCGCCTCGTCCTCCTCCCCCTCCACCTCCGTCTCCCTGAATTCTCCTTTCTTCTCTACAACCGTTTCCTGCTCTCTGTCTTGTAAATATGGTACCTCCTTTCATGCTACTCCCCTCGTTTTGCTGGCGGTGCTTTTGTGCCATCGTCTGACTCACACAACACTCTTTGTTCCTCCATTGATCTGTCCCACCTGTCCCTAATACCTCTGCAAACACACATTCCTCTGGGTTATATTAGGCCCCTCTATCGAACAAGAAAGGGCTTTCCAAAGTCACATTGAATCAAAGAGGGCACAAAGTTTTGTACCCACTCACTCTTTGGTGCTTATGTGTGTGTGTGTGTGTGTGTGTGAGTGTAAGAGGAAGAGAGAGAGAGCAACAGAGAGACACCAGGGGTCTGGTTGATGGAAGTTATGATTGAATTAAAAAGGATTTCCAGCCCTGTCCTTGAACACCTGCTGATGATTGCCTTTGTTGTCAGGTCTTCATTACTGAGCTTTGACCTTTAACACCTCCTTGACCCGTACATTGTGGAAATACCTCCTAGGATACCAGATCTAAACCTACAGTGCAACTGCTTTCAGTGGTTCTACATACTGTATTAAACCACTATATTGAATAGATATAAAATTGTTGAAAATAGATTTTCAATTTTTCATTTTGAATTGTAACATTAAGTGTGATACTTTGTAGTTTGCTCTAGTTTTTTGCCATCTGTTAGATCTATTCCTATCCAGATTTTGCCGTCAGCTTTTTTCCCATGGGGGACAAGTTGATACATTTACGTATGTGTTACTGACCACATCAAGTCTCGGACTGAGCTATACATGGCCTAGATAACTGAGATGGACCAAGAGGTGGGGGAGGGGATGAGGGAGAGGGCAGGGGGCTTTGATTCCACCTGGACTCAAATATACTGTAGGTATGAATCTTCTGTAAAAGATCAGTGCCAAAATTGAATAGATGTGTTAAAAATACTTGAACTAACTCTTAAAATGATTGTGTAATGGAATTGTAAAGTGAACTATAGACCTTGTGGACAATAGTTGGTGGGTTTTGGACACAGTGTGCTCTATCTAAAGATTTAATAAGCAGACTAATCAAAGCCTGCGGGTGACAAATGTAAGTGTTCATTTCACAGAGGTACAGCTCTTTTCATTGATTTTCAAAATTGCTTTTGCTTGTTTTTTTTTCTAATCTGTAAAGTAATCATCAATATTTGATTAAGACACTGACATGAAGTTAATGATGCCCAGTGCATAAAGATATAATTTGTATAAACATAGTACATGTACAATGTTTCTTTAAGGACATATTATAGACAAAGATAAAAGGACCCTTTCTAGAACGATGAGACCCCCATCACAAATGGCATATCTTACACAGTGAAACTGAAATACAGACCTTCCTACCTGCTAAAATCACGTAACATGCTAAACACAACATTGCACCACTGGTCAACACAGTACTCTGATCAATGCATAGCATTTTAACCATCTAAACATAACAAACATACACCGACCACCAACAGTGGCCATCCGGTCTATGGTCATTGGTTGAGATCTCTAATGCAGTTTTGGCATAACATCTATCTTCTTTGTTTTTGTTTTCTGCCTGTCAGAGTAAAGAGGTGGTAACACATATGTGAATGCATATACACCATAAGTTATGTGTAATGTGACTCGCAGTGTTATGCTATGCGATACCCATTTATCATGGCAAAAATGATTGGCATGTGGTGGAAGTGAAGATGACTCTCCCCTTCAACTCTGGCAGGTGAAGGGGACAGTTGAAGGGGAGAGCCTTCAACTCTCACTGCCAGCTAAAGGTTAATAATAATAATAATAATAATTCATTTTAAAGCACTTTTCATTCAAAGGAATCTCAGAGTGCCTACATATTAGAAAATAACTATAATAATACAATAAAATTAAAAACAAATTTAAATATTAACATAAGCATAACAGAAAAGATTCAACACAAGGCCAGAAATGCCTTCCTGAATAAAAAAGTCTTAAGTCCAGCTTTAAAGGAATCCAGCGTCTGCGTTGCCCTTAGGTGGTCAGGGAGGCTGTTCCATAAATGTGGCGCTGCCGAGCAAAAGGCCCGGTCGCCCATGGTGCGACGCTTGGTTTTGGGGACGCGGAGGAGCAAGCTGTTTGAAGACCTGAGGGTGCAGGTGGAGGTTTGGGGAGTAATTAATTCTTGCAGGTAGGTGCATGTCCATTTATGCATGTATGGGTGATTATAAGGACTTTGTAGTCTATCCGGAAAGAGACAGGGAGCCAGTGTAGTGAGTGTAATATTGGTGTTATGTGCTCATATTTCCGGACCTTCATCAGAATCCTGGCAGCGCTGTTTTGTATGTATTGCAGCTTCTGGATGTTCTTGCCAGTGATCCCATAGAAGAGTGAATTACAATAGTCCAGTCTTGAAGAGATAAAGGCGTGGACAAGCTTCTCTGCATCTGATAGGGTTAAAGTGGGGCGGAGTTTGGAGATGTTTCTTAGATGATAAAAAGAGGTTTTGCACAGGTGTTTTATATGATCATTAAAGTTCAGGTGAGAGTCAAACCTAACTCCGAGATTAGTGACTGTGGAGGAGAGGGGGATGACCTGGCTGTCGAAGGTGAGATGAGTCAAGGAGGATGACTGAACCTGGTGTGGGGTACCAACAAGAAGGGCTTCAGTTTTGCTACTATTAAGCTGGAGAAAGTTGTTGCTCATCCATGCCTTTATCTCCCCAAGACAACATGCATGTTGTAAAACGGTTACAGTTAAAAATCAATCTGGCTGATTGTCGTTTTTTCAGTACGAAGATAAGTTGCCGTAAGCTCATACATCTCATCTACCAAGATAAGGTACTTCAATGAACTACCAGTGGTGGGTAGAGTACTGAAAATTGGTACTCAAGTAAAAGTACAATTACCTCCTTCAAAATCGACTTGAGTAAAAGTAAATATTCCAATTGGAAAACTTACTCGAGTAAGAGTAAAAAAGTACTCTGTTTAAAAGTTACTCAAATTACAAGTTACTTTTTTGTGTTGGAGTGTTTGGATCAATGAAAAACATAACGTGAGTAAGTCAGAAAGAAATGCACTCTTGACACATTTCTTCACAAGTTGCTTCATTGTATCATGTATGTTTTTTTTTTCATTACACATCTCATAGATCTCATAGAAAATAACAGTAGGTCATTAAAAATATTGACCATGTAGGAGATCTCAATCTTTCTCATGGAGAGAAATGCCCTCTCTCTCTCTCTTTCTGACTGCAAAAGCATTGTTATTTACAAGATCATCCCGGTTAGAGAAAAAAGATGCCATGAATCACCTGCCATTTTACAAATTTTTGACTTGCTAGCAATTCTGACAGTATAACTTAGCTGCCTTTTGCAAGCTAGCCAAGTAAATAAACATGATGCTGACGGTGAGTTGCAAAAAATATTATTACATTGGAGTGGGGGCTGCCCCAGGACTGTCAGGAGGACCAGTAGTAACGCTAGCTTCGTCCATCTTCTCATCCATAGTGGCGGCGATTAAAGTTATCGTAACGGTCGACCTGAAGTTGTCTCCTGCGCGGCTATGAAATGACAACAATGTTGCAACCTGTGGAGGGCGCGTCGATAACGCATAGCTAACTGACCTCTCCGTTTTTACCCTCTGGTTGCCGTGTATGCTTGTATTCCAGTAAACAAAGATATGTGTACTTTTATCACAATACTCATTTTAATGAAAGCACAATGGAAATGTAACTGAGTAAAGAGTAGAATTCTAGTTCAAATATTTACTCGAGTAAGAGTAAAAGTGCAGACTTTATAAAGGAACGCAAAAAGTTCTCGTTACCCGAAAAATGTGTTTACTCATTTGCGTTCCTTGTAACGCGTTACTACCCACCACTGTGAACTACTACATTATGACATAAATCTCACACTATTTGTGTAAACTTTAGTTTCTAATCCTGTGTGGGATGCTGTCATTGGTATTTCAGATGAGGGTTATATCCAAAAGGCCAATGGCCTGTGTGACGTTTCCAAAGAAGCGCTCAGACTCAAGTTGTCAGTCCTTTCCACTACAAACTAACAATTTCCACTATTCTCCACTATGTGATTATAAAAGGTCTGCTAACTAAAATATCACAACGGATGATCAAGATCAAGAAACTGGAAAATCGAAAAGAACTTGGGGGTCCATTGGGGGATGCTCACAGGAGAGTCTGCTAGCTAGACTAGAACTCAGTAAAATTTTACAGTGGCGATGAGATGCACATAAGGCAATCCTGTGATTTTAAGCCTCTGGACCCTAACTATTTGTTGAAACATCACACGGACATCAAACTGTCATTGAACATGAAATATGACAGGAATATGAGGTCTTTGACCTCTTGGTTATGGATATGTTGGGGAAGGAGACATCCGCTCTAGAGTCTTTGGTTAGCCTGTGCTTATTGAAAGGTTTGTACATTCTCTGAGGTAAAATCATTCATTTACATGCCAACAAGCTTGAGAGACTATGCCAGCCTATATACATTGGGTAGAATGGGTGACTGGGTCAAATAGGAATAATCCCAAAATACAGTGGTGTAAAAAAATGGTGTGAATGCTCCAGCATTGATTTAAGAAACACAGGAAAACATAGTGAAACAGAACAGATAATCTTCAGGTACATGAAGGTGGCAGTGACAGGTGTTGGTAACCAAAGCCATGGGCCATCATATTCATAATGTTCACGTTAGTAGGCTACACAACACCCACAATTATTATTCTGTGCTCTCTCTTTCCCATGGGCCATCATGTTCATAATGTTCACAATAGGAGGATACACCACATCCACAATTATTAGTTAGGAGTTTGGTGGTGCCTAGCTTTATTCCAAATGTTTACCCTGCACTGTCCTGAGGTCAGTTTGGTGAAGTATTCCAGGACTGAAATAGCAAAGTGTAACTGATACATCAATCATGTTGTTATACCGGTATGCTGGTATCATCACACAGTGCCTACATTTGATGTGAAGAAATGTGGCACCCCTGAAATTGAAATGCACACCAATTCAATGCTTATCTCTGTAGAGGTTTTTGGTCATTGAAATTAAATAGTTATACATTATACATTTTTATGCTATAGGTTGTGTCTGTGGACATGAGATTCAAAATTGCTACAATATGTTAGGAATCTGCAGTAATTCCAATTCCATTTGGCATCAGTAACATAATTAAATGAAAATAATGCTGTATAAGTTCTGAATTAAATTAACAATAGATGTGAAAAAAACGCATTTAAAATTGACTGACGATAAAACAACAATATGATTTTATTGTCTATAATAACATGATATTTTGATAGTTCAGGATTTGCATAGATCAAAGACATTTTGAAGTCAAACTTACAGGCAGAATGGAGCTGAGATGCTTCTCTGATCTTCCCATGGTGTGCAGCGCCCCCTCTCTTCTCCTGGCCCCACAACCAGCTTCTCATGTTCACAGAAGTCCGTATGTTGAATGAATTATAAGACCCAAGCTGCCAAGCAGTCAATTGACAAAACATGCAAGGTGCACACAAGGGGAAAGCCTTCCTACAAGTTACATAAAATAGCATTTTAACAATCCCACTTGATTTTGTTGTTTTGTGGAATGTCTTCTCAGAACACTAATAAGACAACAAATACATTATTTTGGTTTATATTTTTAATGTGTAAATATTCCACAACCTCAGCATATAAACATACACGTAATTACATTTTCTTTCACCCATTTTGGCAATCCATACAGGTTATGCATCATTAATTTTATAGTTGCCTCTATTAAAAAGTATTCCACTTTTTGTCTTTTTGTCTCATCATCACCAAGACCATCAATGAGAAAATACAAATCCAAAAACTCCCTTAAAAATATTAAATTAAGATTAAATAGTATAATTTTAAATAGTTGTTTTTATGTAACAGAATCCATATTTGCAGTCTGACATAAATGGTTTCAATATGGGTATATCAGTGACTTCAGTTAAGGTATATCCAGGATTTTGCAGCATATTTCTACATATGTGTTACCTTGCACTCTCCAAATACATCTTGTAATACTCAACAATACATACAGAGAGACAATATGTAAGGCTAGAGTACAAATAGTACATGCATCAGAGTAACTTCCTGTAAGAGTGCAGTTAAGCTCCTCTGGGGTTTTGCATGGCTTCTTTGGTTGAGCTCAAGGTATACAGTATGCTTATTTCAAGTGTGCATTTTGTTGCAGGTCATATTAACTAATTAACTAACTAAAAATTAACTAACTAATCCGCAAGCACAAAGATTTTTTTTCCGATTAAGCAGAAAAAAGTAAAATGCCTTACAAGGGAAAGCAAGCCAGAATAGAGAAGGGGAGTCATGTTTGGACAGCAACACGGTGAATAATTGATCCAAAAGGCCCTGAGTCTTATGCCTGAGTGATCTCCTGTCTGTGCCATGAGAACACTCATGCTCTTAATTGAACACACATACATGTCACGTGTTCAGACCACAGACCAACTCACTCCTCTCTAATGGTGTACAAACTGCAGGTTTGGGGCTACAAGCACGTTGAGAATGACACCATCTCTCGTTTTCAAAACATGTGAGATGAGGACATTGAGTGAGGTAAACCTTCCTGAATAGGTTTCGGAGAAACTACTGAGGAAGTGATGAAAAGGGAAGTGACAGTTACTCATTTTACAGTACACAAGTACTGTGCTTTTAACCTCTCTATTTTTGTTTATCCAAGATCAATCAGGTCCTCCTCAATGTGTCCCTCCTCTTCGCGTTTCCTTCTCAGCCAATCATCTCTCAGCTGTCTCACCTCGTTGCCATAGTACTCATGCAGTTTGCTGAAATCCTCTAATGTATCTGAGCCCACCAAAGGCCACTCCCCATATGTTGGGGCAGGACCGTTTAAGGGTGTGACAAGTGCGTTTCTTTTAGGCCAGAGTTTGGGGGATCTTTTATTGGTGGTTTTGATGGTGATGATGGGGGCTGGAAGTGTATGGCTGCCACTATAGGCCCTTGGATCTCTCATTACTGTTCCTTTGCCCTGCAGGGTGTAGGAGGAGCCTGGATTAAATGTGGCCATCGATTGGTTCAGTCCTTTTACTGTCACAGGAGGGGACTGACTGGATTCGCCAGAAACTTGTTTTGCTTCTATTGAGAGAGCGCAAAAAGAAAATCATGAAAAGTCAACATGGTCACCAATATATATATAGAGATTCTTGAGCAGTCCAAAAGAGTGAGTCTAATACCACTGCTTCTATTTCATTATTCATAAAAGTTAAAATTTTAAGTCAAAATTCACATGAGTTTGTGTGGTAAGGACAGATAGTATATCAAGACTAAACTATTCCATTTCTATGATTGAGCATGAACAGACGTCTTCTGAATACTTTTGATTAACTTTCTGCTTGAGAACTGTACTATTTTTGTGTTCAGTCCATGAATATCCTGTCCTCTCACCTTCGTACAGCCTGCCCAGCTCCTTCACCAGCAGTGAGAGGCAGGTGTGGCTGGCGGAGTGAAGGGCATGGACCCAACTCTCCTGACTCAGGCAGTCATCTGCTGCAAGCCCGTAGGTCCTGAGTCCCGGGCCCGTGAACACCAGTGAGAAACAGAACTGGCCCTCTGGAGGATTGGGCTGGACAATGCAGCCCTCCAAAACGATGACCCCTAGCAGGTGACGATCTGCTGGTCTTTCCTGATAGAACAGTAAGTTTCCCTTTAAAACAAACCAGCGCCTGTGGTACGAGGTGTTTCGCTCTCTCTGCAGAAGACAAAGGGCCCAGAGTGTAAAGCACTGAATGGAGTGCCCAATAGCCAGCTGACAAAGTCAGTGTTCCAGGTATAATCTCCATCAAGTCCTTAACATGAAGTGGCAGATTCACAAGTCTGCACGGAAGCAGTGCATTTCGGACATGGAAGACACAGGAGTTCAAGCTAAGTCATTGTATTAGTCCAGGGGCGGAGTGGGACACAAAAATCCACCGGGACAATTCTGACTGCACCGGCCCACCACCGGCCCACAACGTGCCCACAACGTGCCCAAAACTGGCCCAACCCGCATCCCCTCCACCTCCCATATCAACTACACAAACAAACGGGCGGCTTTTGATCATTATTGTTAGATTTAGTGTTGATGTGTGGGTGACAGACATGACAGTGACAGTGACAGTGTATTTGTATATGTACATTTATGGAAATACGGAACAAATCGCGTCCCGTATTGGCTCAAATGTTATGCTAATTCGCAACAATGTGTCCTGTCAACTCACTCGCATTTAGTTGACGGCTGGTTGAATAAATCCGCAATTCTTGTACATTTTGATGCACTTTCCTCCAGCATCCGCCTCTTTTTCAGTCTGGCCTTTTTGCCCCCTCCTTTCTCCTTTCTCTTATGTCCCTCCATCAGGTCCGCTTCACCTGCTCTCTCTCCCTGATAGCCGCTAATTTATCTCCCTAAGTTCACTTGATAAAGGCAGAACGATACGCATTTCCCATGAGGCAATTTGCTCCGACCATTCTACATTCAACAAAAAAACGAATTAAATCGCTGGCCAATTTATATTTGTGGTCATGAAAGTAATGGAGCGTCTGAATAAAAAAGAATTACATCAATATAGGAGGCTAAACAAAAATCAGAAGGTTGGATTAATGGGAGTGAGTTTGACACACACCATAGGTGTGATGTACAGAGACAAATAGTGCTATAAATAGTGGTTGGACTGCTCAATCGCTCAACTCTCGGAGAATTTAGAGATTTTCACAGGACCATGATTTGACGTAAATGCAATCTCGATGGGCCGCTCATGAATTTGACACGATGGCTGCGAAGGCCGGTCTGCAGGCTGGTTCTCGATAGATTATTGGCCGACCGGCTGACCGGGAAAAATCCCGGTGCTCCCGATGGCCACTCCACCCCTGTATTAGTCTGAACAAGTGCACAAGTTTCAAGTCATCGGTTTATGTAAAGGAAGTATTCAGAGTGTGAAGGAAGGAGCTGTACCAGCCATCAAAGTGCATAAATGTGAGTATTCATTTGGATTGTCAGGTTATAACAATTGGATGAACACAACAAAGATATGTGGGACAAAGGTGAATAAATGTGCTCTTTCATCAACCGTATCCCACTTTGCATAGAATCATTTCAAAATAAGGGAATGTGTTTTACCATATACCAGAGCATTTCTGTGGTATATTCCTGTATGACATAAAAAGGACACGCAAAAATGAACAGACACCACACAGAAAAGCTTATAGTGAAGAAGACAGCCTTGAGCCAAATTAATTTCAGAGGCTGGAAAAAAAGTGATATCATGAAAATGTCCTATGAGACAGGATGAGAGCTCAAATCTAAACTGGAATTGGTGTCACTGATAAATGAATACGCCAGGGAAGGATGGAAGGGATGTGTGATATTGTTGCTTTTTGTAACCAGCATAATGTCAGACCCAGTTAAAGCCCAGGAAATAGACTGGACCCCCCCCACCACCACCACCACCACCATCACCACCACCACCACCACCACTACCACCACCAGTTGACACCAAGGTTACAAAGGTTTCATACTCACACGATTGTCTTGATGTTAGATTAGTTGCAAACCACTGTTGTTCCTTTTACTATTTCTTGTCCTCCTGGGGCTCGAGAATACTCTGCTAATATTGTGTAACTGATGTTACTCAACATGTGGTAATGCACTTTTTTTTTTTTTTGTAATGCTACAAGTTTGTGCAAATGATTAAACCACAGCTCTCAAGATTGTAATTTAAAGAGTTAGAAAACAAATGTTTGTAGGGCAAAAGTAAAGTCATTGTGTTTCATTAAGTCTTTATTAGCCACATTTGCACATTTGTTTAGCTATTTAAAAAGTTGAGTGGTCCATCAAGTGTTTATATTTAGGCCTTTATGTCATTGTCTAATCCTGATTCAATTGTAACCCTTAAATAGTTTGAAAATACTCACAAGGCACATAGGATAGGCATTACAGAGATTTTCCACGAAGAACAACATACCTACCTTTTTATAGAGGTATCCCTCTTTATCGACAGGTGAAGGGCAGGAGAGGTAATGAGTTAAAAGTTTCTCATGGATCTTCATCACAACGCCCCCTGACAAGGAGATGAACAGGTGCAGGTGTCTGGCTTTGACCAAGAAAACACATCACCGTGTTTACACGCCATTTTAGGAGAAAAGGTTGTATGAACGTAGGTCTGCAACAGGTACAATTAGATTATTTTGCGCTTGTTGAGGTGCTAAATTACGCCAGGTCCTGTGGAGAGACGCAAATCTTCCTTACATGTGTCTCATACATCGTTACTTCGTGACCATGCAACGAAATAATTCACACTCTCCTGCACTACTCATAAGTTAAATCATTTGAATTTGTCCCTATAGACGTATATCTCAAACATACCTGGGCAAAAAGGTTCTCGGATTTGCAGTTCATTCGTTATCCATCCTCACGGTCCATTCCGTTTGGTTGTTAATAAACCAATGTTTGGATAACAGACAAACAGTAGGCCAATGTATCAACAGAGTCGCTGATCGCTCACCTGGGTCGTGTGAAGAACAAGATGATATTTTGACAAAGTTTCAAGTTACAATCACCCGCCCTCTTTTAAGTCCTGCAGGACAAGTGTTGAAATATAAATAACTCGACCCACTAAAAGCTTCCTTTGGAGTCCAACCTGGATTGGACTACATTCTTTGAGACAGGGCTGCCCTTTCACGCAACAGTCGTTCGGCAACATATCTCACTTCCCCATTCATGAGGTAGCCTACTTTTGTGGTAGTACGAGTTCTCAGGAGTGCACACAATTCAAGTCCCTGATAAAATGTTGACAAACGTTCGGCCTATGTAACAACAGAGTCGCTGATTGCTCACCTGGGTCGTGTGAAGAACAAAATCATATTTTGGCAAAGTTTCAAGTTACAACCATCTGCCCTGTTGTAAGTCGTGCAAGACAAGTGTTGGAATATAAATAACTCGACCAATGACGTCAATGATGTCAAATGAACTTTCCTGTAAAAAAGATTATTGAAAAAGATAGGCCTACTGAACGAGTAGGTAATAATTTTAAATTGCAAAGGTGAAGGCCGAATTATAGGCTTTGTAGCACCATTTCTGCATCATATAGTAGGCCTACTAAAGGCGGTTCCTATAAACAAGACAGAGCAGGGAACATATATGTTCATGAGTTTATGAGTATGTTTACTGTGACCACAAGAGGACAGTCTAATGCAAGTAATATACGATAACAAACGCGGACATTTTCGTGCGACTTTTGATGAGCAGAGTGAAGCCAACCCCTAAAAATTGACGTCAGTTCCGTTTAGGTATTCGGATCCATGGCGCTGGAGGGAACGTCTATTATAAAGTAATTTTTAGTGTTATGGGAAACATTGTGTAAGGTATAAAGTATACTTATATGCCTCACTTACCAACAGTGTGCATGTTGCAAGTGTATTTTCCTTATACTTTAAAGCTATGTATATATTCCTCACTGTATTGTAAACACACGTTGTAAGGTTAGCCTGCTAGGTGTCTTCTGCTAAACTAGCTAACGTAACGTAAGATAGTTTGAGGTATCTTGTGCACCAACTCGTTATTGTCTTGTCTGATAAGAAATGTGAGCATTTTATAGTTGAACTCAATTCAGTTCATCATGCAGTCCCTCAACAATAACCGAGCTATTCTCCCTTTTATTGATTTAGCTCGTTGTGTGACTACTTCTGTGACAGAATATTCGGGTCAATTAATCAGTTCTGAGTAATCTATGTATATCAGGTGACATTCAGACAAACAGCTTACCTAAGTCTAGTATGAACAAGTCATGTCATAGTGCTTTTGGATATAGCAGCGCGTATTTGCATACTTCATGTATCAACACTAAATATTCGAATGTGTTTTTGTTTATCACCACTAGCATGTCTAAAAGAAAAGTAACGTTCGAGGACGGCGACGGAGAGTATGACTTGGAACATTTGGAGGAAGTTCCGAAAAAGAAGGTAACGTTAACCGATATTACTCCGAGTTTCTGTCTCAGTTTTATGTAGGGAACTGTAAAGAATTAACCCCGCTCTCTGCTTCCTTTCTAGATCTGCGAGGAAGTAACTGGACCTGGTTCAAGATTCAAGGGCAAACATTCCCTTGACAGTGATGAGGAGGATGAAGGAGAGGATAAAGACAGTGGCAAATATAACATACTGGACGGTGATGATGTGGAAGGTATGGCTCTGCTCTGAAATGAATACGATGTGCTGTTGGATGTGTCTGTGCTGTTGTTGGGTGTGTCTGTGCTGTTGTTGGATGTGTCTGTGCTGTTGGATGTGTCTGTGCTGTGTAGACTAATTATGCGTTGTATACTTGTTGCTCTATTAGGTCAAGAAAATGCAACAATTGACTGTGATGACGGGGTACCCATCACACCCTTCAACCTTAAAGATGAGATGGAAGAGGGCCATTTTGATGCAGAAGGGAATTACTATGTTAAGAAAGATGCTGAAATCCGGGACAACTGGTTAGACAACATTGACTGGGTGAGGAATCTAATTTTCCCATGGTTGACTCTCTCTCTGATCTTGAGAGAAAATATATGAGGTTAGGTACCTGCATATTACCATGTGTCAATTTATACGTGATATCCAGGAGTGCGTATTCAGTTTTATATGGAGTCAAATGTGAATGAAGCTACTCTGCTTTCAGCAAACTTCCAGTGACATGACTCATGCCTTAACATATACAAAGTCTTATACTTTGTCTTATACAAAGTACTCTTATAATCAAGAGCCTTGACTTCCTAGACCTGTTAGTCATTTGAGAGAATGGGAACAGAAACATATTTGATAATGTAAGTGAAATTTAAAAATGTAATAATTGTAGATCGTCTCCAGCTGTAGAATGGGATGATTTTCAGAGATATGATGTCATTTTTGCATTAATATCTCATTTGTTTTGCACCCCTCCTCATGTATTCAGGTCAAAATTCGAGAGCAGCCAGTGAAGCGGAAGAAGAAAGGCCTCAGCGCTAAGCGATGGCGGCGGGCAGGGGATGAAGATGAGGCAGAGGAGGAAAAGCAGAGAGAGGAACGGCGGAAGGAGGAGAGCGATGGAGAAGATGCCGAGGAGCAAGAGGAAGAGCCGGCTGTGGATCCCTTGGCCAGCTACACCAAACTGCAGCTCCTGGAGGGTGTGGTGGAGCTGTTGACTCCTGGAGAAACAGTTGCATCTGGACTGCGGAGGCTTGGAGGATTAAGCAGTAGGAAAAAAGGGAGGCTGAGGGGGGGGAGGTCTGTGAATGGGGAGGAATCTGGGAAGGGGGAGGAATCTGGGAAGGGGGAGACGGCCGTCAGAAACACTGAAAAACTGGACATGCTGACAGCTCTGGCAGACAGACTGGTGGGAGTTGGAGAGTATGAGATATACCAGCAGACCTATGAGAAACTGGGCTATCAGGTGAAGAAAATGAAAGAAGGGAAGGGAACAGGGGGTCGCAGTGTTGCAAAGGCCAAAGATGGTGAGGAAGAGGATGAACTGGACATGTTTGCTGAGAAGTTTGATGAAAAGCATGGAAGCGAGGAAGAGATGGATGATTCTGACACAGGTAAAAAAAAAAAAACTGTAAAATGCATATATATATATATATTTGTGTGTGTGTGTGTGCAAACTGAAAGTCAGGCATGAATTTAAAGGCAGATTCTATCAGAATATGGGATGGAAGATGCTTCAGTTGCAACCCGTGTTCTCAAATACCTGTAAATGAATATGAAAGGTACACATGGTGTATCATAAGACTTCAATGCAGGCAAACAACTGTCTGAGGAAATGTGCCCACTGGTGATTTGGTGGGGATCCATTTCTCTCTAAATGTTGTAGTTAACTCAGTAGCCTTCAACACTGGTTCATCTGCATGCATTTACAGTAAATATTTGTCTTTGCCCTAAAAATTGATGTTATTTCGTTGGCACCGTATCTTTTCACTTTTTGTATGAATATTATAAAAGTGAATGTTATATAGTTTTGCACTGATGTCTGAATATTGAACGTCTAACTAAACACAGTGGTTCTACCATTGTTATTGACAAAAAGCGTTATAAAAGCCTGAGTTGTATTTTATAAAATAATTTAGAGTTTAGCAGTGAAAATGATGGGTGGCAACATTAACACGTGTTAGGTTACATGCTTTGCAAATATTTGAGCCTTCACAGTTAATTGAGCAGTGTTTCAAGTGTGTAGTTAATTAACCAAACTCTTGGAACATAAACAAGTGAACAGAACTGAACAGGAGTTTGTGGACTGTTTTTGCAAAACATGAGGCTTTTCTGTCTGCTTATGTGTGGATCCTCACACATGAATCCTAATCTTATTGCGTTTCTCTAATCCTTCTGCAGTCAGTGCTGTCATGTGGGAGTACAAGTGGGAGAACAATAAAGACGGCGAGACCTACGGACCCTTCAGTAGTCAACAGATGCAGGTGAGGACTGGAGGAGCTAAGAAATGCCATTCAGAAGATTTGTATATGGGCCATTCTACCGAATTGATGCAAAGTCATGTCGGATATATTTAGAATTTTTTTATGGTTTATTCCCAAAACTTTGTCCGTATGTATATTGTACCATATCTAAAGTACAAATATCTAGTAAAAGAACAGTCAAGTTTTATATTGTATTTTCAGAATGTGTTGGAATGTTTTTCCTCTTCCAAAAATTGTCACTACCGAAACATCACATTTACTATAGTAAAAAAGTATTATTATTGACCTGTTCAGATTGTGTTTCCTTCCCTTCTCTGAAGAGTATTTTTACAAATATTTCTTGAAGGTTTTCACAATGAAATCCATAGAAATGAATTTTTTACCTAATTTTCAAGTCCAATTTATCTGTTTCGGTAGTGACTGCACTGTTTCGGTAGTGACTGCACTGTTGGATGGATGTTCATTTCTCTCCCAAAATCATCCAAAAGGTGCTCTGGGCCGCCCTTTAGTCCACACAACACATTTATTTAAAAATTATGGGATTGAACTACTTACCATTTCATTTTGTCACTACCGAAATCATCTGGTCACTACCATATGTTTCGGTAGTGACTGTTTCGGTAGTGACAATTCTAGCTAACTTTGAGCATAAATAAAGAATTCTAGCAAGCACACAGCTTGCAAACACATCTTTGAAGAGGTGAACACACATACAAACATAAGATTTTCCATGAAACCCCAAAAGGTTTACTTAATTGAAGAAAACATGCGTTTCGGTAGTGACAATTCTTAAGGTTACACGTCGATTTTCAGACTTTGGAACACATTTATATAAAAACTATGGGATTAAGCTACTTACCATTCAATCATGAGGGACAGAGATGCAGTGACACTGTATGGTCAAAAATGCAGAGTCGTGGCTAAAACACAGGCTCAGCCAATGGACTAAAACTCTTGTGTTTCGGTAGTGACATGAAAACTAGGGACATGATTTTTTGAGTATAGAAAATTGATTTAAAAATTAAACCCACAATAAATCTAAATATTCCAAATTCTGTTTCAACCCAATCATAAAGATCTTTGAAATTAAATCATTGAAAAAAATCTAAAAAAATTGAAAAGTGTTATTTAAAGGCATTGAAATTTAGGTGTCAGGGTTGGGGACAGCTACTTCCCAATAGAAAGTACCCTATAAATGATGATTTTGTACATATTTAGCTTATCACTATCTCATGAAATGCATTGGGTTTATATAGACCATAACATTTTCTAATTAAATATCTATGCCTAAATACCTAATTGTTTTGTAAATAGTTTTTATTGTTGAGGGACTGCATATTACACAAATTCGGTAGAATGGCCCATATACTTGTTTGTGTCGTTTTTCGTTTTTTATTTATTATAATTAACAGATCCCTTCTCATATATGGGCCATTCTACCGAATTGGTGCAAAGTCAGGTCGGAAATATTTTGAATTTTATGTTTTATTCCCAAAACTTTGTCCGTATGTATATTGTACCATATCTAAAGTACACATATCTGGTAAAAGAACAGTCCATTTTGATATTGTATTTTCAGAATGTGTTGGAATGTTTTTCCTCTTCCAAAAATTGTCACTACCGAAACATCACATTTACTATAGTAAAAAAGTATTATTATTGACCTGTTCAGATTGTGTTTCTTTCCCTTCTCTGAAGAGTATTTTTACAAATATTTCTTGAAGGTTTTCACAATGAAATCCATAAAAATTTATTTTTTACCAAATTTTCAAGTTCAATGTATACAATTCATCAAACTCTAAGTGCAATATTTCTTTGTAAAATGCAGATACTGATCATATTGTTTCCAGAGTTGTTGATTGATGAAATTGAACATACATTAATCCAATCAGTATCATAACATTTTAGTTGATTACTCAATATACTTAATTTTTTACAAAACATCCTGTGTTTCGGTAGTGCTGCACTGATTCCTTAGTGACATCCAGTGTTTCGGTAGTGACTGCACTGTTGGATGGATGTTCATTTCTCTCCCAAAATCTTCCAAAAGGTGCTCTGGGCCGCCCTTTAGTCCACACAACACATTTATTTAAAAGTGATGGGATTGAACTAACCATTTCATCACTACCGAAATCATCAGGTCACTACCATATGTTTCGGTAGTGACAATTCTAGCTAACTTTAAGCATAAATAAAGAATTCTAGCAAGCACACGGCTTGCAAACAAATATTTGAAGAGGTGTACACACATACAAACATAAGATTTTGCATGAAACCCCAAAAGGTTTACTTAATTGAAGAAAACATGGGTTTCGGTAGTGACAATTCTTAAGGTTACACGTCGATTTTCAGACTTTGGAACACATTTATATAAAAACTATGGGATTTAGCTACTTACCATTCAACCATGAGGGACAGGGATGCAGTGTCACTGCATGGTCAAAATGCAGGGTCGTGGCTAAAACACAGGCTCAGCCAATGGACTAAAACTCTTGTGTTTCGGTAGTGACATGAAAACTAGGGACATGATTTTTTGAGTATAGTTAATTGATTTAAAAATTAAACCCACAATAAATCTAAGTATTCCAAGTTCTGTTTCAACCCAATCATAAAGATCTTTGAAATGAAATCATTGAAAAAAATCTAAAAAAAAATGTAAAAGTGTTATTTACAGGCATTGAAATTTAGATGTCAGGGTTGGGGACAGCTACTTCCCAATAGAAAGTACCCTATAAATTATGATTTTGTATATATTTAGCTTATCACTATCTCATTTAATGCATTGGGTTTATATAGACCATAACATTTTCTTAGTAAATATCTATGCCTAAATACCTAATTGTTTTGTAAATAGTTTTTATTGTTGAGGGACTGCATATTACACGAATTTGGTAGAATGGCCCATATATTAGTACATGCTTTTTAAATGTTTGGAGTGATGCTTTACTGCTCAGATTGAAATAGTTCAAGCTCCTTTTTACAAATTGTTAAATGTCCAAAGCTGTACATGTCCGTACTGTTTTTCTTCCCCTCTTTATTTTGCATTTTTGAGGTGTACTTTGTGATTAGGATTTAACTAGCAAGAATACTTAATAGTTTATTAACCCTCTTTGTCCCTTCTTCCTCAGGAGTGGGTGGACCAAGATTACTTCAAAGATGGTGTGTACTGCAGGAGGCTAGACCAAGAGAATTCACAGTTCTACAATTCAAGGAGATTAGACTTTGACTTGTACACATAATGTCTTGTTTAGTGCTGATTACAATAATATGAAACAACTTTTTTGGGAATGAATGACGGATTCATGAAATGGGGCAGCTAAATTTCAGTACAAACTATCCTCCAGGTTTAAATCCCAAAATGACATGTGTAACGTGCTTTGATGTTGAGAGAAAATTTGCTTAATAATTTTAAAATAAACATGTTGTATTGACAACATCTGAATGATCCTCTTTCCTTTTGGTCCTGTTATTAAAATAAATAAGGACAAGGGTTTGCTTATTTACATGTTTTATTTCAGTAGCCTACATGAACGTGATGACATTTAAGTTTTTTGAGAAAATAAACAAAACACTATTACAACTTTTAACTTTTAGCATGTAGATGAGCAAATGAGCAGTATTCTAGTATACGTCAGTTAACATGTTTTTGACACATGGTTTGAATGCCATCTGAAATATAAGTATTATAATAGTATTATAAAAGTATATAATAATAATATAAATATAAATACCGGTAGGTGGGTTTTTTTTAGGCACTATTAATCATGATATTTTACAACAGAGACTTGAATATCCCCAAGGCTTGGTGCTTGGAGCTCTGCTCTCTTCTCTATAGCCTGCATGCTACCCTTTGGTGCTGTAATAAGCATCGTATTTACTTACATTGCTAGAACACCCAACTATGCCCATGTCCATGACACCTGTCAAAATTGTAGAACTACCTAAATTCTGTCTTAAAGATGCAAAGCACTGATGACTAACATTTTCTTTCCTTTATCAAAAATCTTGGTCTTTGAGCAGCCACAACTGTACCAAACTTGAACTAAGTCGATGTTGTTCTAATGCAAGCAGGTTTGCAGCACATTCAGCCTATGTGTGCTACAGATAGCGCTAACAATATATTGTATCGATTAGTTGCTAAATTGAAGCCTTGATCTCTCCTCATATGGACATTTTAATCATTCATAGTTTATTTCAAAAGTATTTGAAAACTTTTATGTGTAAAACACTTCACCACTCAGATAAGGAACCATTTGCAAAGTCATTCTGACAGTTTTTTTAAGCCTGTTTTATCTCTTAAAAGCTGATTATTTTCATAGGGGGTTTTGGAATATTTGCTATCAGTGTTTATACATTAAATGCAAAACATTTTTTAAGTTGAACAAACCATAATGTGCCGAATATGTTACTTTCTCACTTTAAAAATGTCCTGAATTGGTCCCAATTTAGATTAAGATAGTCTGTCTAAACATTGGTGCTTCTACCCTTTATTCTCCCTACATAAAAAAAAGCAATCTGCTGTGCTCATAGATGCCTATTTGTGTTATATTTAGTGTGATACTGCTCTTAAGCTTTCTCACACACACAGAATTGGTCCCAATTTAGATTAAGATAGTCTGTCTAAACATTGGTGCTTCTACCCTTTATTCTCCCTACATAAAAAAAAGCAATCTGCTGTGCTCATAGATGCCTATTTGTGTTATATTTAGTGTGATACTGCTCTTAAGCTTTCTCACACACACAGAATTTGTTAAGGTGCAGCCCATACCTTGTCTTAGTCCTACCAAAGATAATAGGTCTTCTTTAAAGCAAGGAATCTAAGTATCGTTGACATTATTTACACTCAGAGCATGTAGGATGGGCAAAATTTGGTAACTAGTATTTTACTTTTCTTAGACCTTGAATGGACAGGTTATTAAATGTTTGTCTTGATCCCGGAAAGTAAGGTATCTTATTGCACAAAGTTTTTAATACTATTTTGTTTATCATAAAGCCTGCATTGTGTTGTATGCTTGTGTGTAAGAGATATATAATCTATCATTTGCTGAGCAATCCTCTGCTGCTATTGAGCAATCATACTTCGCATTTTCGCGGAAATGCATATCTAAATTTGAGTTATAATTGAACGGTTTAATACAACAAAATAGCCTGCTGCCAGCGTTAATGACCTGATAATACAGATATACAATACTGAAGAAACTAGAGGTATGAAAACTTGCATGACGAGCCCCATGGGTGTGTGAAACACGTCTGAGAACTCGTATGTTGATGGGGCCTGAGATGTCGGCATCAATTTGGGCCTACTGAGAATATGGTGCATGTCTTCGACTGACACCCACCCTGGTTTGACCATATAAACCATTCATGTCTATGGGTTTGACTGTCAGCTTTACCGTGAGGCCTTTCATGTTTACCAGCTTTCTTCAAAGACAGGGGCGTGCCGTTTCGGTCATTTTAGTATCATTATTTTAATAGTAGTAGTATTAACAAAAGAGCCAGATTAGATAAAATGAACTAGAAAATGCATTTCCTGAAGGAAATACCAGTGCATGAAATGCAAAAGTTAGGAAAGGAAGAAGAAAAGAAAGAAGAGTGAAAGAAGGAAAGAAGAAAGGAAAGAAGAGTGGAAGAAGGAAAGAAGAAAGGATAGAAGAGTGAAGAAAGGAGAGAAGAGAGGATGAAGGAAAGAAGAGTGAAAGAAGGAAAGAAGAAAAGAAAGAAGAGTGAAGAAAGGAAAGAAGAGTGAAAGAAGGAAAGAAAGAAGAGTGAAGAAAGGAAAGAAGAGTGAAAGAAGGAAAGAAGAAAGGAGAGTGAAGAAAGAAAAGTGAAAGAAGGAAAGAAGAGTGGAAGAAGGAAAGATGAGTGGAAGAAGGAAAGAAGAGTGAAAGAGAAAAAGAGAGTGAAAATATTGAAAAAAGGAGATAAAAATGGAGTGAAGAAGAGAGATTGAGTGTGAGAGAAAGTAGACTGAGAGGGATAGAGAGAAAGATGGAGAGATGGAGAGAAAAAAAGTAGAGAATGGAAGGTGTCTTAATGTTCCTAGTTACAGTTAAATTGAGAGGGACAGAGAAGAGGTTCCTTTGATTTGGCGCAGCTGTCAGTGAAGCACAGGTGCAAGCCAGTTTAAAGACCCTATTATGATGTCATAATGGCCCAATGTAAGTCAATGGCAAAATTTCGATTCGTTTTTATTTAATATCTTAAAAAGTATAAAGTTTAGAAAAGTGAAAAATACATAGCATAAGTGTTGTTTACAAGACCTACGCAACAAAGTTTGAATGAAGTTTCTACGTTAAGCGGTTCGGGCTGAATTAATCGCAGAAAAAGGTAACAAGAATAAGAAGAAGAAGAAGAAGAAGAAGAAGAAGCCTAGGAATAACAATACAGGGCATTTCATGCACTGTAATTATTATGACTGCCGTGCGACAGCGCTGCGGCGGTCATATAGGTTTAGTTTTTTTTTTTTTTTTTCTGTCAACGATTCCCGGGACACTGAAACACCGGGATGCACGAAATTTGGTGTGCATGTAGCCCCACTAGATTAGCTTGGAACCATTAATTTTTGTTTTGATCCGTTGCACCCCCGTCGGACTGGACCTCTTTTAAAGAGGGTGGGGCGATTCAGCTTTCTGTGAATAAGTCGAAAACCGTAGGGCTTAGGAGGACCACAATTGTTTTGTATTTTGGTCTTAAGAGGCCACGTCAACCATTCCTCAACCACTTTTTTCATGTATAGCGCCACTTAGTTACAAATGAAAAAGCAAAAATGGAGTGTAGTAAAACATTTTAATTGTAAAAGTGAGGTCACTGTCAATTTGGACTCCAAGATTTTTTACAGTGGTCTTAACCTGTAGTCCTTTGAAAGTAGTGACGTTAGTTCAAGCCTGTCCTTTTTGTTGCCAAATAAAATCACTTCAGTTTTCTCGTTGTTAAGCTGGAGAAAATTCTGACACATCCATATGTCGACATCTGCAAGACACTGATATAGGACTTGAAGTGGGGTTGGGTCATTGCGTGACAGAGATAGATACATTTGTGTATCATCTGCATAACTATGGTATGAAATCTGGTACTTTCGAATAATCTGTCCAAGTGGCAGCATGTACAGATTAAAGAGTAGAGGACCCAGGATGGACCCTTGGGGGACACCACATGTTAGTGGAGTGGAAGATGAGGACCAGTTACCAATAGTCACAGTGAAACTTCTATCTTCAAGGTATGACTTAAGCCAGTTTAAAACTGTGCCTGATAGCCCAACCCAGTGTTCCAGTCTATGGAGAAGAATGGCATGGTCCACTGTGTCAAACGCTGCGCTAAGGTCAAGGCGCCACCTAGTTAAAAATTAAAAAGCAAAAATGAGGTGTTTTAATCGAATATATGTCAAAGTGCTCGAAAAATTACCAAATTTGCCAGGGACATCAAGCCTGTAACCGTCCATCTTTGGTAGAGTTTTTGTCCATGGATGGAGCAAAATGGCTCTGTAGCGCCCCCTAGAACATTGCAAAAAACCCTGCGCATTGGGGTTATTTTGGCGTAGCTTGACGGAATTCGGTACACGTCTTCATCATGCTTGGACGCACCAAAAAGTCTCTTGACGCCATGGTGGCAGGTCCACAGGAAGTCGGACATTTTGAGTGGAAGATGCGTTTTGACGGCGTTTGACACCTCGCATCTGATCGAACTCCTCCGACAGATTTAATGGTAACGCCTTGAAATGTGGTCAGGCTACTCTTCAGCCATGGGCGACTAAAAGTTATATTGGATTTTCTCATTAGTCGGAAGGTGTGGGCGTGGCAGACCCTCAAACTTTGCCAACTTGTTAGTGCTTGCCACAAAACACAAAGTCTCTTATAACTCAATCGCATATATGTCAAAGTGCTCGAAAAATTACTACATTTGCCAGGGACATCAAGCCTGTTAGCGTCCATCTTCGGTAGAGTTTTTGTCCATGGATGGAGCAAAATGGCTCTGTAGCGCCCCCTAGAACATTGCAAAAAACCCTGTGCATTGGGGTTATTTTGGCGTAGCTAGACGGAATTTGGTACACGACTTCATCATGCTTGGATGCACCAAAAAGTCTCTCGACGCCATTGTGGCAGGCCCACAGGGAAGTCGGCCATTTTGAGTGGAAGATGCGTTTTGACGGCGTTTGCACACCTCGCATCTGATCATCAAACTCCTCCGACAAATTTATTGGTAACGCCTTGAAATGTGGTCAGGTTACTCTTCAGCCATGGGCGACTAAAAGTTATATTGGATTTTCTCATTAGTGGGAAGGTGTGGGTGTGTCAGACCCTCAAACTTTGCCAACTTGCCAGTGCTTGCCACAAAACACAAAGTCTCTTATGTGAACATTGTTTGATCCAGAGAAAATGTCTTAGGGTGGACGCTGGCCAGAACCCGTACGCCTGTACATATGCCTGACTGATATCACCTATAGCTCCACCTGTTGGTGGTTGGAAACTTCACTTTGTTTCCACACCTCTTTATGTGACCTGTTTTAACAAACTACATTGCAAAAGAAAAATATACTAAAACAATCCACAAAAAAGTAGTACACAAAACATTACATTACCAAATCATCAAAATCTATCACAAATAATTCCTTTTATACATAAAAATGAAACACAAACCAATTTACACACACAAAACACATAAAAACACACAAACACACTGACAACCATGACTCATTCTGTGCGAAAACCTACTGAACAGTTCGGCGGTCATATTTTGTAACGCTTTGCGTTACGTCTAGTTATACTTATTATTATTAACATAGATAGTTGTTATTTTGTAGCTATATGATTTTTTTCTGTCGGGAAACCTTGGGGTAAATTAAGATTCGATTCAGACGAATAAGAAATGAAGTAAGCAAAGTCGCTGGAGTAAGTTCACTCTGGGACAAATGCGGTTTTCTCACCTTGTCATTGGTTATCTTCGGCCAAACACAATCTCCCTCCTAAAATTGTATTGGACAAGAAAATCTATATTAGCCTCTTCCATTGGTGCGTTTTTCAGGAGGGACATTTGGGAGCTTTTGCAACTCTCTGATTGGAGTCTATTTTTGTTTGACACAGTGCTGAAGAAGAGCCATTGGCTTCGATGAAAACTAGGGCGTGGCCTGTCTGTCTCCCGGTCTGTCTTAACCTGACTATGATGTTTGTAAAATTTAACGGATGTAATAGGCATCCCATCTGAAACTCTTGGTTGATTTGTAAGTGTTACTGTAATACATTTTTTTAATGGTATGCGTATTTTCGGGGGAATAGTTCATTGCTACATGGTTGTGTTGACAGTTAATTAAGTGGCTAGACGCCAGTAATCGTTATACTAAAGAAAACCTCACTAGATTAACATTAGCTAGCCGGTTAATGTTAGCTGTTGTGCTGTAGCGAACATCTAGCCATTGGATTAGAAAAATATGTTAACGTTAGTGAGTGAGCCATCTCATATGAGTAAGTGCTGAATGAACCTGTCTCGGTGATATAGTTTCCAGCAGAATGCCGTTGTGATTGTTTAAATGAAACGGCTGTACACCGCCAACAAACGTATCTAAATGTTGTGGCATTATGTTAGCCATGTGTGTTTTGATAGTCTAAAATATGGTCAGCTATTGCTAGCTCAATAGCTTTTTCACTGTGTATCAGTGGTTAGCAATTAGCTTGCCCAGATAAAAGCCGGGCGAGGCGAGGAAAACAACATGGGTATCATACGTAGAACAATGACAAAACCATCAGCTGTTTGATAGATAACCAGTTCAGATGTTTTTCTTTTTCCATAGAGTCTACATCTTGAGTGGTATGGCACAATTACAAGGGAATACGTTGTAATGGTTAAAATGGGCCGTCTTTGGCGCTAGTTTGTTTGAGAGTTCACCCACGTTAGTTCCGCTTGTGCTTTGGGGGTTCTGAGGTTTTGTAGCCAACAGCAGCAACGCTACACAATACGCATTGTTTAACTGCTGCGAAGGTTCTATCAGAGAGGATTGAAGTTGATGTTTTAAAATCTTTGCGTCTCTCATGTAACATTAGCTAGCAGGCTAGCTGTTTTTCAGACAAAATGAGAAAGGAGCATAAACGTTTGGTTTACATTTAGATAATTGAGTTACATTTAATTGACGTCACTTTGCCTTTGATGTCATGTACTTCTTATGTTGACTGCCTGGTTAAGGAAAATTATATTTTCAATCGCCACAATCATCTCCTATGCAACATTTTAATTAACCTCTAAATTGTTGTGCATGTTCCCTCTTGTCATTTTCCTTTGCATGCTTTGTGTCCTTTGCCTCATACTGTGTGTGCTGTGCTTGTGGTTTTTGTTGTTGTATCAGATATTCAGTTCCTGAATTGCTCCCTCAGACTGTCCGTCCAGTGGAAGGAGATGCCAAGGGCTCCCCTTCCACTCTCTGCATACCCCATGACATGGAACCTAAACCCCAAATCCCACCTCATTCCTCTGTCTCACCCAGGTACCATCATCCTTGTAACCAAAGCCTGCATGATGCACTGTGTGTTTGTGAATCTTTGTTTCATGAATCTGAAATGCAACCTCTTGTTAGTCTACCGCTTGGAAATGTTGATATACTCAGTGAGGCAAAAAGGTACTGTTTAGTTTGTAGTGACTATATAATGTTTACTTATAAAAAAAAGTGCAGTTAGTTGTGTTGTGCCATCTGGTTTTGAACATAAATAGAAGCCAAAAGCCTTGTTTTCCCTGTATATATGCCTTCAAAACCAAAATTGCTGCTGCAGACCTACACTCTTGGTTATCTTCAACTTACAACACCTTTTTAGTGTTTTTGAACCACACATTTGGTTTTATTGCAACCAGTTGTTTTCGCAAAATTCTGTAATTTCAACCTTACAATTAAAGCAAAAATATGTATATATTTTTTAGGTTAGTCAAATGCATCATGTACAAATATTTAATTTATTTTATTTGCCTTCAAAATGTCATAGTATTCCTCAGTAACCAGCACGTGTACTCTTGTCTCTCAGGTGTGGAAATGGAGAAGGACAGGCTGACCACAGGCGTAGTGAAAGACTACAGACAACCTCAAAGGGTCGGACCAGGGACAGGATTAAACCCAAAGTCTTCAAGGCTGCTGCTAAACAATCCCAAATAACCATAGCATCCACGAAGAGAGAGGGGAACAGAAGAGTGGTAAGTAAAAATAGTATAAATGCTATCAGTGACACTGAAGATTTTCCTTATTAAGGGAAAGATGAACATAACACTATTGGTTTGTTTGTTAGCAGGTTTAAATGTTTTTGTGTATATCTAAAACTGGGAGCATATTCATAACTCTATTTGATAATATCCATATGTGCACTTGAAATGGAAATCATATACACCCAAGCATACATGGCAGAGACGTGATGTTTTGGTTGGTTCAATTGCTAGGTTACTGAATGCAAGATTAAGTGAGCCATGATGTTTTGGTTGTGCCAAAATGTTAATTTTGCCTCACTGATCTTAACAGGTTCGCCTTCATTGTATTTGGATCAGAAATGTACATACCTTTTTTTCCATCTTTAATTTCTATACTTCTCTTCCTTTCAGGCAAGTTGTGGGGATGAAAACACAGCAGTTAGCAAATCATTTAGGTATGTGTTGACTTTTTGTTTTGTAAATTCTTTTTTGGTTTTTCCAAATATAATACATATTGTTCGTTAACATGTTTGTCCGGATGGATAATAATAAATGTTACTCAAATATAACCAGACTTGTCCAAGTATTCTGAAATTGTAATGTTGTTAATGCTGTCTTTAGGTTGAGGTTGTACGTGTGCACCTTTGTTCATTTCCTTATTCATGGTCTGTTTCTCTTTGTTCCGTAGACACAAAGGTGTTAGAGGCTCCAGTCAGAATATGGCGCTCCCCTCAGCCAAAGCCCAGATGGACATCACCACCTCTGAAAGGTCCATGCAGGAGCTGCAGTCCTGTGACTCAGCGAAGGACAAAGAGACTCCTGAGAGCCCGACTGCTGCCAAGCGCTGGGTGATTGGTCCCTTGTTACACTCTTTCAAAAGCAAGATGGCAAGCTTCTCAGAGATCGTGATGAGCCCCGTCCGTCTTTTCAAACCAACTGACTGTCCGTCCTCAGGCACGATAGGGATGCATGACAGGGAAGCTTTGAGTTTTAACAAAACAGCAGACAGAAGCAGTGATTCCGTCCACAACCAGCAGGCTCGTGTGACCCAGAAACTACAGTTTGATGGAAGTTCCAATGAGGTCTGTGGAGACGGTGAACATTTGGAGACAGTGGGAGAGTTGAAGTGTAAAACGGAGCCACCAGGAAGGGAATGTGATTTTGACTCCTCTCGCTTGACACGTGGTGCCCTACTCAGGAATGAGCAGCCGGCTCATCTAGACCCACCTAACTCTTGCAGTAACCAGTCTGTCTTCAGTGGGGCCTCTGAGCCCTGCGGTGACTCGAGCTCATCCAATGATGTCGATTCAGAAAGGAAAGATGCCAAGGCGATCAGGTTGTCTGATTCATCTGTCTTTGACACACCTCCCGACTCATTCTCCAAACCTGACGGGGCATCGGAGCAAGAGGACCTTGAGGAAGCCACCCCCGTTAAGAAAGTGCAAATCCGTTCAAGCCCCAGGAAACTGCCCAAGAGCATCTCTGTTACTCCAGCACCCTTTGCAGCATACAGGCCAAATAGCTTGCAGAAAGGTACGGGGAGAAAAGTGACGTTCAATGAGGAAGTTAAAGTCGAAGGTGAAGAGGAGAAAGGTGAAAGAAGCAGTTTGGTGTCATCAGATGAAGAGGTTGGCCTGACACAGAATGATGGTGAGACCACACTGAAACGACCTCAACCCGAAGAGAGGAAGCGGACAAGAAAGCCCCTGGAAACTGATCCAGAGTGGGCTGTCAAGGCAAAGAGGAGAATAAAAGTAGAAAAAGTTGAGGGAGCTACAAAGAGAAGAGGTAAAAAGAAGGATGTTTCACCGAAGGAATGCTTAAGCGAATGGCTGGAAATCTCTGAGGATATTTTGTACTCAGAGACATCAGACAATCAGGTTACTGATTCCGGAAAGAACCTTCTCTCAAGTTCGCATGAGTCAACCGTGGACATGGAAATGTCAGAGGTGGATTTTTCGGATGCTGCACTAAAATTGGAAGGTAGCAAAAGATTGACAAGAGGACAGGCCAGATCAAAGCAGTCAACACCTGCCCAGGCAAAAGTTGACCCACTTGAAAATGAGTATGCTGATTGTTTCACAGATTGCCTTGCTGTTAGCTTTTATGCAGATAAGTCACATAATGACAACAGCACGAATGGAAGAGTCAACGAGGACACCATCACTGGTTCATTGTCTCGGAAGCCCAGGCAGCCGGCAAAGAAGACTGCTGCTTTGGACGATAGCAACCTGGTAACAAACAAAACAAGATTGAAATCTGAAGATGAGGGCAGCCTTGTTTTTTCACCCAACTTGTCAAACTCAACAGGGTCACTTCTAAGTACAACAGCCCTAGCACAATCATATTCCAAGAGTGGCAGAAAAAGGAGGCTGATGAAGAAACGGGGTCAGATGTACGACGAGTTTCCTGATGACTCTCCATCTGCCTCCATTCTCAAGCTGGATAAGAGCGTCTCTGAGACATGTGACAGTGGGGAGAAAAGCAGGCAAGAGAACATGGAACAGATCTGCGAGGAGAACTCCACAGATGAAAGTGAAAGGATGCCATCCGAAAGAGGATGTCCTAAAGCGCTCAAGAGGATGTCCCCGTCATCTTCAATAAAGGAGAACTGTGTAGATGGCACTGATAACGGAGAGGAAGACACTAGCGCTTTTATGGACGCGGAGAAGGTCCATGAGGCCACTGCGACAGGTAGCGGCTCCAATCGCCTCATGCGGAGCAACTCCTGCCCTGAGATACCCTCTCTCTCACACCATGACCAATCCTGGAGATCCCCTACTCTTCCCCTGCATGGCCAAGCCCCCCCCGTTCCCACACCACACCGTCCCGTCCTGCATCCCTCCCCACACCTCCCTCCCTCACCTTCCAAGCGTGCCCGCCGACACACGGTCTGCAGTTTGGAGATCGAGAGGGAGATTGCACCACTGTGTCTCCGCAAGGAGGTGTACCCCACCGGTAGAGGCGGCCTATACGGCAGCCCGTCCCACCCACTCTGTCCCATCACGGCCTCCCCGTCCACCTCCTTCACGGCCCTCGTTTCCAGCTTTCTGTCCAGTCCCCTGGCTTTTCTGTCGAGGAGATCAGACAGAGGGAAACGCAAGGCTCATGATGACGATAGCCTCTCCACCACCTCCTCCTCCTCCCTAAGCCCTGGTGCCACCCTGTCCTGCTCCACCTCATCCCCGCCCTTTGCATCCAGCTCTGCTGGTCATCACTCGCTCCCTGGCTTCACATGCAGCCCAGATCCCAGATCAAGCCATTTCTCAGCCTCTGTATCCCAAGATTGCAGGTAAATTGTCTAAAAATCCTAATCGTAATTGATGTGTTGGCCCCTACCCAACCGAAGAGGCATAAGTCAAACCCTTACTGTTTGGTTTAAACTTCTACTGAAATTGTCACCTGGACGTGCAGAGGCGGTATATACAGTATATTCCCTTCACTGATTTTAAATAAATGTTAATACAACTATGATGAGTACTATTAAATTACTGTTGCTTCTTACAATAAAGGTAATGAATTGACTATCGATGGAAGCCTTCATAAGTAACTGAAGGCATGATAACTGATGTTGCCTGGTTTCTCTTTGCACACAGCAGCCATTCTGAGGTCTTCTCAGAGGGTGAAGAGGATTCTGGGCAGCAGTCTGAGGATGGGGAGGAGAACAGGTGTAGTGTCAATCTCGATCTGCTGTCGAGAGGAATACCTGAGGAAAAAGCTCTGTCCGATTCAGAAATTAAGGTAGATTAACATGATTTTTTTCTCATCTGGTTATTTAGGCCCTGTCCCATTCATCTTCCCTTGACCCTACCACTTCATCGAAGTGCCCTTCACTGCGGATTGCCCCTTCACAACGGAGTGAGATGTGTTAAGGGATTTAAATCTTTACCTGAGAAATTGGACACCACTCATATCCAGCTCCACTGTAGGCTACGTTTCACCAAAAACGCAAGGCAAACAGTGTTCCTCTGTTTGCGAATTTGAACACACGTCAGGTTTTGGCAAACATATACCCACATGTCATAAAATTGCGTTTTTTACATCCTAACGTTAACGTTACTCGGCTACTCTCAGCAGCATAGACAGACGTTCATTTGTGAAAATAGCGATCTTTTTATAACAATCATATTCTACTCAACTGTAAGGAATATTATTCTGCATAATGATCAGCTAAAAATCCCAATGTGTTTACATTTTTTTATAGTATTTTGCGAAGATATCCATTGATTTGTAAACTTCTTTTTCTGCACTGCAGTGGCGATTTTAGCCTGAAATTTCTGGTGGGGCAAATTTATATGACGTCATATTACGTCACAAAAATAGAGGTAGCTGATTATTATAACAGTAGGCCTATGTATATAGACCAGTCAGGTATACTATGGGCTGCATTTTGAGTGCCAGCAGGGAGCAGACATCCTATTACAAATACATTTCACATGCTTTAGTGCTCAGTACGACACAAATATGTTGCCAATAATAATAATAATAATAATAATATTGCATTATATTTTAAACGCACTATTCGTTCCAAAGAATCTCAGAGCGGTGCGCACTATAATATAGCATGAAAGTAAAACGATTAGACAGACACATAGCTTCAATAACTTCCATAATTTATTAAACAAATCTTTGTAAAAACAAAAAGACGATCTCCTTCAGCTCAAAAAAAAAAAAAAAAAGGTTTTGACTCACCATGCCGATCACTTAAAAAGGAAGTTGGCTCGACGGTTCTTTGCTTGAGCAAACCTCTCGATTACTTTGTCGTTAAAATCCAGCAGTCCATTAATGAAGGTGTTTTCAATAGAAAGCATGGAGAGGGCATTCAGTCTCTTCTGTCCCATCGTGTTCCTAGTGAAAGTCTTTATCCTTTTCAGCGTTGAAAAGTTCCTCTCAGACTCCGCAGACGTCATGGGGGTTGTGATGATGATGCTGAGTAGAGTGCAGGTTTCAGACAAGGCCTCTTGCAAGTTGTTGTCGTGAATGGCCTTGAACAGCAACAGTGCAGATTTCCCTGTGTGCAGCTCAGTGTGTCCGTAAAAAAAGAGTCAGCTCAGTTTGCAGCTTCCCCTCGTTCATCAGAGCTGTGGGCCAGAGCTTGATAGCACAGGCGAGTTGGGCCTCCGGGAATGACTTAACAAACTTTGGGAACAGTGTGCAGTCCACCAGTTGTGCGGCAATAAGATGGTCACTCTGTGAGAACCGGTCCTCCACTTGCGCAATCATCGTATCACAGGCCTCCTTCATCACGGCAGGTGTATTTGTTTTCCTGCGCTTTGATGTGCCCGGCTCCTCACTGGCTTGGTTACCAATCTCATCTGCTTTCTCTCGTTTCTGTAGTATGCCATACAAAACATCCACTTCTGGCATAACTCTGGCAAAGAACTCCAGCAGCTGGAGAAACGTACGGTCCCGCAGGTGAATGGAGAGGCCGAATGCCTCGCTGATGGACACCTTGTCCCATCCTGGTTGACTGCGAATGTTATCCAGACACTCCAGTATATCTTCGAGTTTCCCATACCACATTCACGGTCCTGCTTTTAAAATTCCATCGGGTGCCGGGTGGCCGCGGGATCCGCCTGTCCGATGTCTCTGCCAGAGCAGCCGTTCTTTTCGGTGAGATGGAGAAGAACGTGGCAAATCCAGACAGATCAGCAAAGAACTCCTTCAGCTCACTGATCCTGGATGCACATACTTGCTGCAGAGTTAGGTTCAGCTGGTGTGCGTAGCAATGTACAAATATTGCGTTTTTGTAGCTTTCCTTTATAAGTACTTGCACGCCGCCTACACTGCCACGCATAACCGCTGCCCCGTCATAGGTTTGGGCTATGAGCTTGTCGGTCAGTCCCAGTGGGTCGAGGACATGTTTCATAGCAGTAGAAAGGCCAACGGCAGTTTTGTCCTTCACTTCAATGAACTCAAGAAACTGCTCTGTGACGCTGCTGTCCACCATGTATCTCAGGACTATGACCATTTGCGATTTGCATGAGGCATCAGTGGTCTCATCCGCCTGGACAGCTACAAACTGGGTGTCCCGCAATTGCTTGGCCACCTCACACCTGTAGACCTCAAACATGCAATCCAGGAGTTCGTTCTGAATGGTGCTTGATGTCCCCTTGAACGTAGGCGCCGAATCGTAGTGACGTCTCAGCCTGGTGTCGCCCTCGCACATCGTTTCAAAAATGCACCTAAAAATGCCTGGGTTTACAGAGTCGGCTGACTCATCGTGACCACGCAGACCCAGTTCACACTTCCCACACAGCTTTAGGCACGATATCAGTCTCCCCAGTACATATCGGTTTTCCTCCGCCTGCTTGTTGTGCTCTAAAATGCTCCGCTGATAAGCACTGTCCAGCTGTGCCATGATGTTGACCCGTCCCAATAGTCCCAATTTCATGGCGCAATTGATATGAGCTTTGCTACTTTCATGCTTTACCGTTCTTTCCGCCAGATGCTTCAGGTCTTTAAAGCCATCAGTGGTCCAAACTGAGTCTGCGTTAGTGGTATTTCCAAAAAGAAGGCATGGAAAGCAAAACAGTGCTCTTTTTGTTGTGATCGCAGTTAGCCATGTCTTTCTTTCAAACCACTCCATCTTGAAATTTCGGTTCGTTTTCTCACCAGGCTGGTTCAGAATAAAGTCGTCTGGTCTGTGTGGTCCCAAACGTTTTATTTCTAATTTCTCTTCCTGGGGCAATGTGCTGAATTGCACCCTCAGCAAATAATCTACGTTATTCATTGTTATATTTAAAAATCTCTTCCAAAATTGTGTAAAATCTACCGATAGTGAACTCTTCTGTAAGTCTCCTGTAACTCCTGATCCCACTCTCACTGTATTTTTTTTTTTTTTTTTTTTTTGCTTAGTCTCGGGGTAGAGTTCTCGCGGGTTTCGCATTATCCCAGAGTCTACATTACGTAGAATACGTAGATTACGCAGTTAATGTCTAGGGGCAAATTTGAAATTGCCCCTAGCCTCAATGTTAACTTTGGCCGGTGTGGTTCGCGCTCATTGGTGTTTCTATGGTAACAGTGGGGCAGCCTGGGTCTTTGCCCCTCCGGAAACAGGAAACGGAAATATAGACCTAACGTTCATTCAAGCAAGCTCACAGGCAGTAGAACACACGAATCAAATTACTCCAAAACAAGGCTATAATGCTTGTGAGTCAAGTTTATTCACACAAATATGTACGCTACTTTGCATATAAAAATATATATATATTGTTTGCCACGAAGTAGGAATGGATTGAGCCTTCTGCTCAACAGCGCCATCTCGTGGGTCTGGTGGGGCACTGCCCCACCAGCCCCTAATGTAGAAACGCCACTGCTGCACTGGCAGCCATCTTTTTCAAAATGTTTAGAGTCAGTTGGTTACCAAGGGGATCGCAAGGCATCCTGGGAAATGTAATCTTTCCCTTCAGCCGTAGTCTGGTTCTGATCACACTCCGTTTGAAGGGGTCGTTTGAAGGGTTGAACAACACTTCCCCTTCGGTCCAAAATAATTGGGACACCCTACCCCTTCACACGAACGCGCAAACGAAGTGGAAGGGCGAAGTGCTAGGGTGAAGTGGTAGTAATGGAACGGGGCCTTAGTAATTCACACTTAATGTCTGGCTTACATTAGACACTTTTCGTTCCATTTAAAATATTCTCTCCTGATGTCCTTCCTTATTTGTTCACAGAGATGGAATAGTAATGTTCTGTTTCTGTAGTTTTATATTTTATTATAACACGGGTAGATGGAATTATAACACGGGTAGATGTAATCCACCATTCTGAGAGTTAGTTCCGGGGTGTGCTATATTCAACGGTATAGTAACTGTACAACCTGTTTTCATCTACCAGAGCGTTCCATATCAGTGCGCACTCAAAAGGAAATATCTATCCAAGATGGCGGCGTGTTGTGGCTAATGTAGTGGGGAATGTTTCATGTGCATTGAGCTATCTATACGACTTTTTATATGTCTAAATTGACTCGGTTAGTTGTTTCTGTGCTACGCAAATGTTGCAGAGTATTGAAAGTCTTTACTGAAAGTCTCGAATATTATTTGTAGGTGACTTTTAGCGCTTAGACCAAAAACCCATTGAAACACACGTAGCTTTTGTGCTAGGTCTAACAGACGTGAAGTTTCCAATGCTATTTGTCTGTTGCATAGCAACAGCCACACAAAGGGGGACTATTTACTCTTGGCTACTGAAATGCGATACACAACGTTTGGTGTCTACAACTTTTTTGTGCTGAAAGGCAGCTTACTGTTTACTTTAATTGTACTTAATATTTATAAAGTCGCTGGCAACCGTGTTATAAAAGCAATAAGGTACTCGAGTCAGTACGGTATCGTCAATAATGTACTTGTTCGAGGGTTTGCCGGCCCTCCGCTGCGCGTCGGGCCTAACAACTCCCTCGAACAAGTACATTATTGACGATACCGTACTGCCTCTCGAACCTTATTGCTTAAACGTAGTATTCTAGAACTCCCACGAAAATCAATTTTCTGGTCTTTTGTTGCATAATAATAACATTCTAGAACAACATTGCTTTGTGATTGTAGTTTTCATATACAGTCACACTCTTGTTGTGAACAGTATTATCAGTTCTTTTGCCTTGTTTTCACCCAAAATGCAACTGTTGGACTCTACCCCATCACAGATGGAAACAAAGCAAGGCGAACAGGGAAAGGTTTCATCTATACGCATTCGTAAAACTTTGCCTAAGCCTCCTAAAAATCTTACCCCAATGGGTCTACCCAAACTAATCAGGTATGTATGTATGTATGTATGGTATGTTATAACGGACATGTATGACTATATTCCTGTATACATTTCTTCCTGCATCAGTAGTCGGTATGTAATGAGCAGTTTTATTCTCTAACAGGCTAAAGAAGAAAGAGTTCAGCATTGAAGAGATCTATACCAACAAAAACTTCACCAAACCAGCAGAAGGGTCAGTTCCCCTTTTTAGACTTCAACAATACCATAATTCTCTTAATACAATTATTGATAAAATCATCACTTGCCAACTCCTTACTGTGTGGTTGGTATCTTCCTGATCTTTAGCATTTCTTGTCAGTGAGCTAGCTGCTTGCTCCTAAATAATAGGATTTCTACTAAATGTCCAGCACTTATTGTTTGTAGCCTCACTGTCATTCACTCAGTCACTCACTGTGTCCTCCTTTAGACGCCTGGAGACCATCTTCGAGGCCCCACTCAAACGGCGTGATGGCTCGAATTGTCTGCTTGGGCAGAAACGAGTAAAGCGATTTGTCGAATTCCCCCAGTTAGGCCTGGTCAGAAAGCTCCGGAAGCCAGTAGCGACCAGTAGCAGCACTCAGAAGAAGACCAGCGGGCAATCCTCAGGCGGAAGACCCCGGCGGGGTGCATGGTCCAGCTCTAAGGACGACCCCCGGCCAGAGGACCTGGACTCCCTTTTGTGCTCCAAGTTGGATCAGCTGGACTGCCTGATGGCTTTGGACGAGGGCACAAGCTGAGATGAGAAACCCATGCTTGTATTTCATTTTGGATGTTTAAACACCTCCCTTCAGGATTAGTCTTGTGTATTACATTTGTTTTTTGTAGGTATTCATTTGGACGTATGGTTTCATTGTTGTTGATTTTACCTGGCCTATCAGCTATACATCTGTCTTTTGTGTTGTGCCCCTCATATACTTGTCTCAAGCATGCGGCAAAATACAAAGGCTGTATGTATGTATCTTTTGTTGTTAAGGTATTATAATTATTATTATTATGCTCTTAAATATCCTGGAATGGGTGTGTATATATGCTATGCTTTTCCTCCACTGATTTGGTTCAGCAATTGTGGTCTTGCCCATTGCCTTTGCAGACATATAGAAAGACCCATATGGTTACCATAATTACATGACCCTTTAGTTCATACATTACCTGTAGCCATAGCTCAGGGACTGTGTCTTTCTCATTGTAGTGTCTTTATAAACAGGGCAGTGTTATCACTCATGGCCTTCAATAATAACATACCATTTCAGCATACAACCAAAAACAAAAACAGACTAACTAGAAGTTCCATAATTGAGAAAGGCCTTGTATGGGTGTGGTGGGTATTCCTTTATAAATATATATATATGTATGTGCCAAAAACATTTTATGCAGCTCATCCAGGCCTTCCATAGATTGACTATGTAATGGTGCTCACTCTTGTAAGCTGTTCCTTGCCTTTTACTGAGCAAGGCAAGGAGCAATTTACAGGTCTCTAGCGCACACTGCAGAACAGAGTTAAAGCTTTAACCCAGATAGGGGAAATGGCTTCAAATCAAACAGAAGAAAGTTTGCATAATCACTCGTGGTTTTGCAGTCCAGTTCTTTGTCAAACTCATGATTGTTTGGTTCATTGACAAATGGCAGCTCAAACTTATACCACTTTCAGCCTTTTGAAGCCAAGTTGTTGTGTGTCAATGGGTTTGCATGTGCTGTAAGTGAGTGTTGTGTTGGTACAAATCAACGAGGCATTAAGGTGAACCTACAGTTGTTAATATAACCATTGAAGTGGGATTCAATTTCACATCCCTGTAGCGTCACAATTGTAAACTAATCTCAGAAATGGCTATTCTTTTCACCCTCAGTAAATACACTGACGGGACATTTGATACTAAACCATGTTTTTCATCTGGCCGATTAACTGGATTTTCCAGTTTTTTATTTAGTGAGAAGTTTGAACTCTGATCCCATCACGAAAGCATTGTGTTGAGCTCCAACATTGGAAATCAAGATGCTATTATCTGATGTTTCTGGACAGCGGTTTTGGACTTAATAAATATACACTTCATTGTGAGTTCTATGGTTTGAGCTATGATGATTTTTCTGTATATTTTTGATAATCTCCATGGCATGTAACGAAAAGCTCATATTTTGTATCTTTTGTCTTGTGTATATATAGAGGCGGTAATTCTCTGGAGTTTTTATAATGTTTTATATGAATAAATGTAATTTCTCTTCCTTGTACATTCATAATCTACATGAATGGATCCAAATTGGTTTTGACAAAGATACCTTCCCTCTTGCCATCTGCCTGTTGAGTAAAGTGCTGTTTATCCTTTATTGAGAAGTACTTAAAAACATGCAATGTACAAAAAACATATGTAAAAGAATGAAACGCATACAATTGTTATACAGTGTGAAAATATTCTAAAAGCAGTCTGGTCTAGTATATGGACTGACTATAATGCTCCCTGTCTCATGAGAACTAACCATATTTGTAAACATGCAAAATTCAACTGAACTGCTTAGAACAATAGTATGATGTATTGTTTTTAAATCCCCTTTTCAATGTGGCTGGTCTTCGCTCTGAAGTGAAGAGCATTCCCTTGTTTGTAACAGTAAGAGGGCACACTTAGTTCTAACAGTGCAGCCAGAGTTATTAAGAGTTTCTCATTATGCCAAAATAAGAAGAACAATCAAGTCCCAGTCAAGTGATTACAGAGAGCACCACTCTTAAGCTCAGTCCGTCCAGCAGGTCGTGTGTACCTTAATGTGCAGTTAAGGTCCAATAAAAATATTTGTCAGAAACGCAAACCAGTTTCTTTTGTCCATGGCTTTTTTCTCATCAACCTTCCTTTACCTTGATTTAAGAGCAATGCCCATATATGAATCATATAGCAAGCCTCAGGCTTAGACGAGCGGACAGAGGCAACACTGAACTGGACCGCTTTCATTTCTCTTACAGCAGAAGTACTGGTGAACCACTCAAGACATAATGTCGTGGAAATGTTCCTGCAGCAATGTGAGATAAACTTTGGTTCACTCCTCAGCATAGCTGTTTGTTCTTCTATAGAAGGCAATACTCTTCAAAGAGTTGCCATTCAGTCACATGCTCAGGTGGGTTCAAGTGCATGGCCAGGTTGTTATTGTAATGTAACTGACATTTGTGCTCATTTCAGTCATATCCTTGAATGTCGGCGGTTGGGCTTCCTTGAGTCACTGATGCATTTTAGCGTCTTCAACCAGAAACAGAAGGCCAAACTTTTCCTTAGTCTATTAAAGTGAGAACATAAGATGCCCCAAACACCAGAACAACGATGAGGACAGGAAGAGCCAGACAAAGCATGATGGACACAATAGCATGACACCTGGCCTTGTCGGAGAAGAGCTGTGCCTTCTCGGGGTCAGTCTCTCTTCTTTCCTGCGCCTGTCACATTGGATGAATGACAAAAAAGACAGATTGGAATATGACACGCATGGAACCTCTGTACAGTAAACTATTTAGCAAGGCTATGACAATGTGGGTTACCCCCGTTTAGATGGCTGAATTGTTAAGGCTTTACACAACCTGACATCTACCCTATGAAAGTGAACTTGAAAGTAGTGCATGAAAAAGGGGAATTACTACTTCTCTATTTGATAATATTGATTTTTTTTTTCTTCTATTAAAGCCATTAACAGACATATTTATTAAACTGAGTTGCTCTTGTACCTTGACGGAATAAATCAAAGCTGTGCATCCAACACAGGACAGTCCACAGATGATGCTCCAGATGGCCAATCTCCTGTGCTCTCTGTCATGGCAGCAGGGCCAGAAGGAAGTGATGCGCTGGCTACAGGAATCAAGACACTGGTTGACGGAGAGCTGGCACCCGTGACCGCTGGAGTCATTCCTATTGTCATCCCCATCCCCATTGTCCCGTGTCCCCCCAGGGATCTGAAGTGGGACCTCCTCATCGTTCCCCACGGCAGATGAATTACTCTCATTGGTCGGATGGGACATCTGTGTACAGGGCACAAGATAGAGGGGATAAAAAACATATTCAAAAACAAAGAGAGGATGTGCACATCATGAGAGAACAGCTGCTAAATCAGTACCAAGCGGTAACATTAATTAATAGCTCTTAATAGCTTTAGAGTTCATTGCTCTTGTCAGAAAAGAATGGATGGTATTGTTGGTAATGTTTCAGCAAAGTTTCGTGCAGATTTTTATCATGACTAGGAGAACACCATTTTCTGAATACCATGTAGATCCACAACAGATTTTAGTTTGGAAAACAAGCTGTCCCGAGGCTTGTAAATTAATGCCAGAAATTGCAGTGCTTCGACTTGCTCTCAGCAATCAGGGAGTCAGAGAGTAGCCAGTTGAGACTGGTAAACTTTCATGACTTACAGGGAATGGTTGTGTACAGTTGCAGTATTCAGGTTGTACCTGCTAAATTTTTCCACCCACTTCTTTTTTTGAATGGACCATTAGGATGAAGTCTTAAACAGTGTTTTATCTCTGCTATTGAGAAGCTTGAAGAACTGGTATGATGAAATAGTAGTAGTATGTCACCATAACTTTGGAAGTTTTGGGGGAAATGTTCTCTTACCATGTCTGCTGTCAGCATGTCTGACCACAGAGTATAAAGTCTTTTTGTCTTATTCTTTCAGTGTGTTTCATTTCTCTCTTGGTCCCTTGTCCCTTCATAACTCATTTACCCCACAATTTTCCTCAGTCTGATAACATGGGAAAAGAATGCATTCGGCACTTAAGAACTGAACTGGTCACTTGATTCACACGGTGTGTATCTACACAGATCTTATCAGTGTCAGTAAACAATATTTTGCCTCACCTCTACTACACTCCCTCTCCTCTAGTAGTTGCAGACTACTTGCAAATCACTTCCTTCCTCTTGTTTACTGGTTTGCATAAAACGTTTTTTTTTTATGAAAAGATTGTAAAAGAGAAGGTAAACATTGGCCCTTAACATCTCCTCTCCTGATATTTCAAATGATCGGTGCTTACATGGAGCTGTATGTTTTATCCATAATATATTTCATAGATCAAATGAATTGGTCAAACTGACATAGAACCCTCTTTTTATTTAACATAAAAGCAGGTTGCTTTTTGCATTGAGCATATTGATCAAGAAAGATCAAGTCAAGTCAAGTCTCTGTAATGCATGAAAATTCTTGGTTGGTCTATTTCTTCTAAGCAATTGACAGCAAAACATAGAATGCCATGTACTTACAGACTCGTCTGGACTTGATCTTAGTGCTCAGGGATTGTTTGAGATTCCACAGTATGGCCCAGTCCTGTGTGTCACCAGCAAACCCCCAGTAACACAAAAATTGAAGTAATGGTTGCTGTTGGTTGTTGGTTACCAGTCGTTAGCTCTTCAGTGAATTGTAAGTATCCAAGATTAATTTGAAAAAGACAAAGAATGAAACTTCCAAATTCCTACTGAGACTTGAAAATGTTAAGATGATTAGATCCCAAGTTCCTTAAAACAATGTAAAATCCTTTTTTTAGTCTGTAGTGTGCTGTCTGTAAGTGAACTTGAGAGAAAGAACACACTTCGCACCACTGTCGCTGAGGTGAAATGTTAGAGTGAAACTGAATTCCTGTGAAACCTACACACCTCACAGCCCTGGTATCCACTCTCCACCTCCCTCCACCCACATGGGCTGGGTTTTGCAATGGCTTTGGGCAGTAAGGCGCTCCTCTTTTGTTCTCTAGTTGGCCATTCAAGCCTTGGCCTTGTGTCCCATTTTATTACTCATGCAGTTGTGTGTGTCATCCCTGTTGAACTGTCACTAATGGAAAATACAGTTTCAGTACGGCTTAATTATTGTTAAGGAGGGAGGGTTGGGTGCGGGGTGGGAAGGAGGGGAAGGAAATAGTTTATTCCTTAGGGAGGAAATGGTTTCTTGAATGACTTCCTTGTTTGTCCTTGTTTTTAGTACATTCAGAGATCATGGATATTGCAGGTGGTGACATAATTATATTATTCCCCCCTCCTCTCTCTCTCACACACAAACAGTTTAATATTTGTTATTGGCATGGCACATGTTAAATCCATGGGTAAACCATCAAGTGCTATACCCTAATATATTTTTTTTTATTCCATAAGTAACCTATGCCTGTTTGGTTCATCAGCTGACTCAGACCCTAAAGAACATGCCCTTAAGCCATGTGGGGTTGTATTGTATGGTGTGGCCTATTTATTTATTTATTGTATTTTTATTGATGCATAGTAAATAAATAAACAAAATAATACAGCAACACAGATAACTAGCTTCTAGCTTAAAGACATGGAAGGATGGCTGTCCTTTTAGCTGTTTATGTTTGTGGAGGAAAAATTGGGATTGGAAGTTAAAATGTTTACTACAAATTCCAAGGAGCAGTTCATGGTGTTCTCATAGTAAAAAATAAATAAAAAAAAAAAGTAAGGCAATACGACGATTCAAAAATATGCTGTGCTAGGCTTAATCACTGATCTCTATCAATTAATTGCGCCATGGGTTACTTACGCACGTCATTGTAAACGCACGCCAATTAAAACGCTGTACATCATCAGCTGACGTGGCGGTTCAAGTCAAACACGGAAGCGCTGCTGAACATGGTAGGCTATGTGTACACTAACATGGTGCTATGCGAATTTGTACAGTGACAGTAAATGTATGTAGTTAGATGATATGTTCCTTTTGCTTTTTTTCAAAATAGTTTTGAAAAGATTGGCTGTCATATTTGAGCTGTTGGAAGTTAATGACAGCACTTTTTGCTATGCTAGGGTATTGCTGTACGTAGATAATATTTTGCACTTTGCGCCAGTTTCGTCGTCCAATGTAAGTAGTAGCCAGCTGTTGCATCCTTTGTCTCATATCCATTATCGGTTCTCATAGTCTAAACTTATGTTTAATCACTACTGCAGATGGAACCGGTGGATGAAGCAGTGCTTGCCACCGAGAGGTATGGCTCTCAAGAAGCGTGGAAGTACCGACTGCGGGACGGTGTGATGAAGAGAGAGAGACTAGGCGAAAGTAGCTTCAGCAGAGGGAGTTCCATCACTGCTGCTTTCAAAGTGGGTTGTGTGTCTGAGTGTGTTACTACAAAAAAAGTCAAGCTTATATTTCACGCAGGGTCACTAGAAAGTTTTAATATTCATGTTTTGGCTTTCTGTTCACCACCCCACAGATTATTTTCCTGCCTCAAGGCTACCCAGAGAGTGTCAGTGAGGATTACCTGCAGTATCAGTTCTGGGACACTGTACAGGTGGGTATGAGTATATCAGTAGGCAGGGTTGGGAGGATTACTTTAAAAATGTATTCCGATACAGTTACTGATTACCTGTTAAAAATTGTATTCAGCCACCTAATCCAAGTATCACAATATTAAACGTATCTGTTTTGATTACTTTCCATTTCTTTTGGATTTCTTCAATGCCAAATGTGCAAATGAAGACAACAGAAAAGCAACATCAATAGCCTTATCCACTGTATATTGGTGTATTTCTCCAATTTGATGTCTGTGATGGATATAGATGCTGAAAACATTGGTCCAACCTTGAAGACAAAGACATGTACTGCTTAGTCAAATAACTGCTATATAAATAACATCTGGTGTGGGCGTCCGACTTATTACTGAGGAAATTAACTTAGAAAGCTCAAAATGTACTATATTTTCATAGCTATGTGTAAGACAACAAACTGAACTCAAAATTAAATATGTAAAGCTCTTTTTGTGTGCCACTGTATTGATTGGAATGTCAGGATATCCTTTTTGGGCCCAAATGCTGCATTTCAACCAAGATGTTTTAATAGTGAAACACACATCATTTGCAACAACACAGAAGAAAGTATGAACCATTGAAAGTAAAAATAAACCGGTCATCCCCCACTTTTCTTACCCGTAGTTGAACACTCTCTCACTGTCAACAGTTTTTTACAAACAAATACCTTGCATAATTGTACCCTTTTTGTAGCCTGGATACCAGCCCGAACTCCGCCCACAAAAAAATTTGGACGGGAGGTTCGGTTTGGCTCTTCGGCCGTTGGGGACATAGATATCTTAGATAAAGGCTAGATGGATTATGGCGGACTCTTGAATGTCCGCACAGGAGGCCATTTTGAGGACAGTATGCTTCCGGTAGGGATCAGTGGTACGTTAGGTAACGTCAGTGATCTTCACAATCGTTTACACTCTTATCTCGCGGAAATTTTGACGGATTTACAAATTACTTGATTTACAATCGTCATTACCTTGGTAATAATTCTGGATGCTTGAACATGTTGAAATGTGCAGCTTAATTGTGTATCACGGCTATTGTGTAGCCTATCAGTCATTTTACATCAGTTGGCGAGTAATTGTTCTTTCTTTTCAATATAACTTAAGTTGCACATAATGAAACTGAAGTTGCACATGGTTTCCAATCGGGTTGGTTTGTTAAACATCTTACATTATGATTTCGACAGGAAATTGCTGACTTTATTGCCAATGTAGTTGCCAGAATTTTGTGCAACCTGCTCTATTGAACACTCCCTTGAAACGAGACCTGTCAGAGACCTGTCAATAATATTTTCATATGAAAACCCATGTTTATAATTCTTCATAAGTATGTAGTGCCATAAGAAATATCTTACGTTTATAACAAACCAACCCGTTTGAAAATCGGTTGAAAATTGAGCAAGTTCTGGTTATTTAAAAAGTACCACTACCAACACAATGTTAAGGGGGAGTGAGCTATACTGTCCTCAAAATGGCCGAAATGTGCGGACATTCGACTCCGTCGGCCAGAAACGCAGGCAGGATATCTAGCCTTTATTATAGATATCTATGGTTGGGGAGACATTTTTCCTGGTAGAAAACAGTACAGCCAATCAAAGTGCCAGGGCGGGCTTTATACAATGATGGACAGATGAGCAAGCGGTAGATTCGAAATCCAACAAAGATGGCGCCGTCTCGTGAGCCTGTTAATGGGAAATATTTTTGAATTAAGCTATCTACACGACTTTTTTAATGTCTAATTTGACTCGGTTAGTTGTGTATGTGCAACACGAATGTTGCAGAATATTGTTGGTCTTAACTAAAGCTCTCTAGACCATTATTTTTAGGTTACTGCTAACGCTTACACCAAAAATCCATTCAAACATATGGTAGCTAGCTAAACTCGCTGCTAATATGTGTAACGTGATCAAGCATATCTCACAGATATTGACGGCGCATTCATATTGAAAAAGGAACAGAGACACGCGATTAAGGCATTTGTCCATCGAAAAGATGTTTTTGCCGTCCTTCCTATGGGATCCGGTAAAAGTTGAATGTATCAGATGGTCATACTACGTTGCTCTGATTAGTTCTTGGTATCCAATTGAGCGAAGAGGCATTTTCTTTCCTGGTTCGTTGAAACACGCCCCATAATCACAGCTCAATAGAACAGACTCAGACTCATATTCTGACTAGAATTATGAGTATGACATCGTCAGGCTACCCTTTTTGCCCAATCGCCTTTGCAATATAGAGTGGGCCTGCTGGGCGGAAATGTGAACCAGTTCAGTTTGTTGCCCTGAAGGAAAATGGGCATGAGGGCCGTGTGGTTGTGGTTTGATGTGTGCATATACTGCATGTCACACCAGCGCTGAACTCTGCTCCTGCCACTCCCCCTTCGACTTCAACTCATGCACCTCTGTCTCATTCACAATCACCGGAGAACTAATCACGCACACCTGTCACTGCTCTACTTAAACCCTTCACTCTGTGCCTGACCTCACACCATCATAAGATGGCTTTCACTTAAGCGTATTCTGTAAGTCAACAGCACAATGTAACCTTTGAAAAGAAAATGAGGATACCAAGTTTTAAGAATTAAACCTGCCCTCTGCTCAGTTTTTTTAAAAGAGAAATCTGCTTGTCATTATGCTAATTCAGCCTACAGTCCTACATTGAAACTGCACAACACCACTGTTTACAAAGCATAGGCTAATACAAATTAAATCAGCACAGATTTAGAACATCCACAGTGTTTTTAATGAATCAAGTGTCCACTTTCTGAACTGTTTTCTTTAACCTCAGCTGACTGGATGTCTGTGTAGATGTTAGCAGTATTGGTCTTGCCTGTAAATGAGTCATGAAATTTGATGTGGAGTCCTTGGACAACGACAGTTTTCTTCACTGTGGAGAGCCATAAGGTGCGCTGCACTGTTTTGTGCTTCCGACTTTTGCCTCTAGGACAAAATAGTGTCTATATTTACAGCCAGGGAAAGCATTTTTTGAACTTTGTTCTTATTGCCAAGTAAGTTTACGCCTACCAGGTCATCATATGGACTTGTAGTTTTCTCTGTTGTCTTCTCGTGACGTGTTGTAAAGTGCGCATGTGGATGATAGTATAATGTTCTGCATTTTAAAATGTATCTATTATCCTGTTAATAATCCCAATTTTTCAAGTTTTTTATGTAATTGTACCGGAATACAGTACACTTTTTTTGTATCCTTATAACATAAAGCCGTTCCATGTATTCCGTTACTCCCCAGGCCTGTCAGTAGGAAACTCATGCCCAACTCAACTGCATCTGTAACGTATTCCTTTTTTAACAACACACATAGGCATTTGCCAGCTCTCTTTCGGGCACCCTAGCCACCCAGGCATCCTTAAGGGGTGTAGGGGTTGGAAACCAAGAAGCAACCGTTGCGGCTGCAACCATTACCTGGCTACTAAGAGGTGAGAGCATGCATCATTGAAATTTAAATTTCAGTTTAAGGTTACACTGCATCCATCCATCCATCCATCTATATGTTCTTCATGATGAGTTTACTCTACATGTACTCATCTTGCCCTTCCTCAGATGGCACTGGAATGCTTGGGAGGATCTTGTTTGCATGGTTAAAAGGGTGAGTTTGGTTTTCATGTTTGCCTTTCTTGGAGCTGTTTCTTACAGTTTTCTAAATTTAATGTGTGATTCTTTGCTACCTTCATTCAGGAGCAAGCTAGACTCGGAGGCCAAGACATGGAGGTTGGTCTCATGCAAGTACCTGGCGACATTTTGAATAATCTTTTTCGTGATCATTTTAACTTTCTGGAAGAAGGGCTGGCTGTCATACTGCAAATGCTGTGAATACTAAACGTGAATGTTATTGTTTTGATCAGCAATTGTTTAAGACGCTGATATAGTTGTGGATTTACCCTTAAACTTGTAGTGCATCTCCTCCTCTCCACTTTCTCCCAGGCTCTTTGCTGATATTCTCAATGATGTTGCCATGTTCATTGAAATCTTGGCCCCGCACTTTCCCCTTTTGTTCACGCTCATTGTCTGCATAGCTGGCGTCTTTAAGGTACACACCATCAAACCCTGCCACTTGTGTAACAAAAGTATTGATTGTTGTTTCTTTATGTTATTGTAATGTATGTTTATGTCATTTTTCTTATTCACTGATAATTCCATGTTTGTGATAATAAATCAAATCCCATTGCATTATCATGTCTGACGAGCTCTGAGATGCCTCTGTTATTCATTTGCTTGTCAGGCATTTTCACTTCTGCCCTTCATATTTGAATTCTTTCTCTCCTGTCAGTCAATAGTAGGAGTGGCTGGTGGAGCCACAAGAGCTGCCCTAACAGTCCACCAGGCTCGAAGAAACAACATGGCAGACATCTCTGCAAAGGATGGAAGTCAGGTGAGCTTTCCCCTTGTTTGAGTCCCGGATTTGATTTGTGATTCATCTATGTTTAGGTAATATCGGCATAAAATGCTGGTCTCATTGCAGTGGATAACTGTGTTTTTGTCTGTTTTTTAGGAGACTTTGGTGAATTTAGCTGGTCTGCTGGTCAGCCTTGTACTAATTCCTCTGGTGACAGACAATCCTATGTAAGTAATTGTGAATAAAAAGAAGAATTCTTGAATATTTTTATATCTAAGGCTGATAGTTTATCTTTTTTTATTCCTCAGGTTGACATTTGTCCTTTTCTTCCTGTTCACAACCTTACACCTTTTCGCCAATTACAAAGCAGTACGTTCTGTTGTCATGGAGACCCTTAACGAGGCCAGACTGTCCATTGTTCTGCACCAATATTTGTCTGATGGGAGGGTCCTCAGTCCACGGGAGGCTAACCAAAGAGAGCCAGTATTTCTTGGTGTGTGTGATCTGTAACTTTTTACATTTACTATCAAGTACTACTAAACAAGTTACTGTCTTTTGTATAGAGGTCCACATAAAATTGCTGCAGTTAGATTGACATTATATTAAGTTGTGTAGTGATAGCATAGGGACTAATTGAGACTTGTTAACTGAATAGATTAATACTGATTTTGTTTTGAAACAGATCTACGTGTCAAATTTCTCTTTCCTAATATCACACTGTCCAGGGCTAGGCAGGGCATGACATATTCTTACTACTTCAGCAGCAACGTGTGTTTCTTCTTTCCTCACTTTAGAACTGCAGAAGGAAGTGCCTGTAAAACTAGGAGTGAGTCTGAGGGAACTAGTTCAAGTGTATGTGCACCCTTTTCTATTAAGAGATATGCTTAGCGGTTTTAAAACCACTGTCAGTGTGCACTGTGTTGACAAAAATTATACCTCTTATCACCATGTAGACCTCAGGACCTACAGATGGCCTTGAAAAACAACCACAAGCCCTTCCTCATTGGCATCAGACGAGGTGTGTGTTCAACTCCAGTGCTGCAGATCACTGATACAGATGGTTGCCACCTCTGTCTTTGTATCTCCAGTAATTTTTCTCTTCACTACGTTGTGGGGAATGCAAGGGTTTAAAGTTATTTGGGTATAAAATAATTGGCTTCTATTCTTTCCACAAGGCTGTGTGTGTGTGTGTTTGGCAAGTGACGCATCAGTTCATGAAGAGATCGAGGCAGCCTGTCAGGCGGTGTGTCTCAGCACAGTGTTGAAGGCCTCCCCGCCACCCCAGGAAGCACTCAAGCAGCTGTCAGCGTCAAAGAGTCAAGGTGAGGACACACTGAACCAGAGGAGGATTTCATGTAATTGCATGTTTGTCTTCATATCTTCGTACTAAATTACCTAATTGCAGCCAGCACAGCAGTGGCGACCCGTCCATAAGGGCGATTGGGGCGACGCACTCCCTATGGGAAAAGGAAGAAAATAAAATTAAAAAAAATTCCTGATGTATAAATTCAATTGCACGACTACATGTAATGTTTTACTGTCGGATTCGACCACTAGACCGTCTGATATGCCTCTGTATGTCATTGTCGAATCAGGTAACAGTCATTCAGTAAGCATAGAGTCGTGATTCAAATGGCCCCGCCCCTTCAGGGCGATCTTGGGAGAAATGAAAATCACCCCAGACCTCTCCCATTGACTCCCATGTTAAATGCGTTTTTTTCACAAAACAGAGCTCTCAATGCATTCTCGAGGGCTAGCCCGGGCTAGCCCCTCCAAGTCTAGTCATAAGTAAGCGACGCAAAAGCCTATGGTAAAAGCCAATGAGGACGTCACACAGCTTCGACAAAGGCATGTTAAGATGGCACCTGTTCAGCACAACAACTCCATCCGCTCTTTGACAGAAACTTCTTTTTAGTCAGCGTAATAATGAAGATAAATTGACCAAAAAAACAATAAGGTCTTCCTAGACCATAAGTATCCATTCAACAGTTTTCTACAAAGGGAGTGAAATTGGAACAAAAGAAAATCGTGGTCGTGAAGTGGCTAACGCGGTCTGTATTTCTATACCACTGTCACTATTCATAGGTTTCACAGTGTGAACTAACTTTGAATAATTTTTATTCATAGGTTTCACAGTGTGAACTAACTTTGAATAATTTTTATGTGATGACTTATTTTGCTTTTGTAAGCCAATACTTATCCAATATCGTTGGTTTTGACGTATGTTGCCCCCTTCTTTATGTTGTTAGTGGACATATCATGTGTCCTGTTCAGCTATGTTACATCATACAACATTTGAGACCTGTGGATAATGAAAAAGTGGGATCATTTAATGTGGAGCCACATCATGTTTGCTTATGAAGGCTCCTGAATGTAACTGTCTTCCATAGCGTTCCACTTGTATCTTGCTACTCTAGCTATGTAGAAAGAGGGGAGATATTACTGTTGGTTGCTGCCAATAGTGGACAAAAAGGTATTGCTGTATGAGTAAATCGGATAACTTAATGTACCTACTGAATGGGTCGCCTTAATCATTATCAAAAAAATTGCCCCCCCTGAGAATTTTTTCAGGGGCCGCCACTGCAGCACAGTATCCAGTTTTCACATGAATCTGGGCACATTTCAGCCTCAAAGTACAAAATAGATATAAGAAAAGAATCCGGAGGGAAAACATCTTTGTTGTTGTTGAGTATTTGTTGGTTTGCTGAAGTGTTTCAACTCCTCTTCAATGAAACATGAATAAAATTAACCTTTTTTCAGACCCATGGGTTTTGGTGTCTGACAGTTACAAGTTCATGGACCAGATGTTTCAGCCTTTCCTCAGAGGTAGGTAAATGTTACGGACATGTTGAAACATGCATGTGTCAAACAAACATGTCATTGCAAAACTGGTATAATCTGGCATAGCCTCACGTAACAGGGTTATGAATTAGCAGGGTGTTGGTAGTTCAGTTTAATCAACAAACCTATTTTCCATCCTTCATCCATTTGCAGACCTGAAGGAGGCCAGATGGCAGACAGACAGAACACTTCTGGATTGGAATGAGTGGAGAGTCGACTGGAGGAAGAAGATGAGCTGAAATATGACGTCTCAACTGGAGAGAAAAAAAAATGTAGTGCAGTTGCTGGGGATGTGATCATTTCAGTAAAGCCCGTCAGGTGTGAACTGATACGATGTTGTATGGACCAGGTTTGGTTGTATGGACCAAATTCTATTTTATATACCAAACAATGGCATGGCTATTGCTGGGCGTGCCTGTCATACTAGTATGTATTTTGGAACTAAACAATCAAGTGAATGGCAATGCTTAATTTCTGGTTAATGGATGTTATGGTAATATTACTCCTGTTATTTCTGAATGGATTTCACAGTTGATTTCTAATAAAATCAATTGACTTTTTTTTACTGTGTATTCCTGCTTCATGCTGAAGAAAGACTTTTCTCAGGAACGTTTTGCCTTTTTTTTATTTATTTTTTTAAGTCAATGTGTGAAGCACTTGTACTGCTGAAGAAGGACATAAATCTACCAATCATAACCAATGTTACGTTCGGTGATGATCCATCGCCAGCCAGCCAAGTAGGTGGCGGTATAAAACTGAACGGGTATTTGAAAAGTAGGAGAAGAAGAAACGGGGGTCCGTTGCGTCATCATTGTACGCCTGTGTTGTTATGCTGGATCGTCAAGCCCCTGCCAAGAAAAGTTACTTTCTGCTTTTACTATCCAGCGTTTAGACTTTTTCCTACGAGTGCCTTTAACATGACAGTGTTGCATAGCATACAACTGTCGTAGTAAGAGGGAAAAGGGCGTAGAATTCCACAGGTAAACAGAATCAAATTGGATATGTGTTAAAGGTAGTTTAGTGAAATATCCTTTTTTTCTGAGAGAGCGAGATAGGGAAAGCACGTTTTCTTAGTTTTTTTTTTACAATTGATTTAAATCCACTGTCATTCCAGTTTTAAGACATGAGATAAGTGATTTATCTCTTCGTGACTTGTGACTTGATAAGAAGACTTGAATTATATGCGGTTAGACTATTACGAGAAATATGTAACGGTGAAGGTGACTAACATTAAAGTTGGTAACAAAGCATGGTCATTCTCAACTCCAATACGCTTAACCTGTTAGATTACGATGTATCATATAATTATATCATTGTGTGGAACTGATAAGAATTATTCGTGCACGGAATGGGAGGTCACCACATTTCAAACAGCAAAAGTTAAAGTGGTAGATGAACTGATTGTTTCCCAAACTCACAGATTTCCGCACAACAACCCTAAACTTCCAAACACTTTGAGGAAAAAATATCTGAATCGGACTGGTTGGAGACCACGCTTAATACCAGGGGCGGTGCCCACCATCTTCGAGTCCACCCACTGATCTCAAAATAAAGACTGGATAGACGAGCATCCGAGAATCGAAGCACGCGCAATTTGACCGGCGCCATGTTCTTGGGACCACTGTGAAACTAATTTATGCAGCAATGGGTAAAAATGGGACACAGTGTTGTGCTTTCGGCTGCAAAAAGCGAAAAAAACGGAAAATACTCCAGGATGACAATAGAAGTGCAAGTGAGGGCAGCGAAGATGAAGAATCGCAGCAAAAGCGAAAATTTCCACGTACTTTCCACTCGTAAGTACATTTTTCCTGTATTTATTATGCCTGTGATTTATCATCAAGCTAATTTTAAAATCAGCGTGACGCTCAATAGATTTACCTAGCCTGAGCAAAATAATTCCAAAAATAAATACTATAATATTTGAATATAAAATTGTTTTTTCGATTTGACTTATTTGTAAGATTCGACATATTAACTATAAGCTAGCCCTATACTAGCCTTAACTATAAGCTAGTGGAACAAATAAATTCCCACAGTGTGTATTTTCATGTTCTGGCTTGCAAATATCCCTTTAACTTGTGTTTATAAATATAGTTATTGAATTTGAGTCATTTAAATACTACAGGTTGCCATCTGATCCAGAAAGAAAAAAACAGTGGTTGGTCAATATGCGCATGGAAAACTGGAATCCAAGTGCCCACTCAAGGATTTGCTCAGACCATTTTGCTGAGGCACATATAAACAGAACTGGACAGAGAGTTGAGTTGAGGAGCCATGCCATTCCGACAAGGTTCAAAAAATTCCCTAAACATCTTAAGAAGAAAAAGGTAAACATATAAAATCAAATAACAGTTGCAAGTTTTCTTGCCATAACTGCATTTACAGAGTTAGAATAGTTTTTAAATTATGTTTCGCAGTCCAGATATGACTAAATCTAGGTTCTTCGCATAGGGTAACACAATTTTGGCTATCCGTCGCCCGTCATAATCATTGGTCTCAATCAGGATATCACTAGTGGTCCCAACAAAATGGCCGCCACGATTTGTTTGTGGCATCAATTTGAAACCATGGGATGCTCTATCCAGTCTTTATTTTGAGATCAGTGAGTCCACCGGGCCAAGAAGGGTTTGTTTATATTTGCATCCTGTGGTAGTATAAGCATGGCAAAATGTACCCTGTATGTAGTAGTAGTATGTTACCACTAATGCAGGTAGATATTTCTGTGTGTTGATTTTTCAGGCAAATATCAACCCACGCAGTAAACGAGCTACAGTAAGAATTCAGCCCTGTCTGTATTTGATCATTAATATCAAATTATTGTTAAGTTTGTTTGGAATTTCATGAATGCAGTATTTAATGTTATCTCTATTTTCTTAATGGAGACTGATCCCAGGCTCCTACTGGCTCTGCACGATGTACCAAAGTGGCGAAGGAAGAGGCATGTGCAACAGAAGCCCAGAGAGTTCAACCAAGTTGCTGTCCTTACACAGCCACAACTGCAGCCACAGTCAGAGCTCCAGAAACAGCAGGGACCTCAGGCTGAGGCAGGGTCTCAGGCACAGGCTCAGCCACAGCAGGAACCTCACACTGAGGCAGGGTCTCAGGCTCAGCCAAAGCCCTGTAAACTGCCTCCACCTAGGTGAGTAGAAAGAGTCCGTAATGTTCATTCATATATTCATTTATTTGATCGCTTTGATCAGGTTTGGCCCGGCTGGCAAGGAAGGAGGCCAGTATTTTATTATGTAATTTGTGAATATTTTGTCATTCTTTTTTATTAATTTGATTAGAAAATCCAAAATTAAAAGAAGATTAGTGAAACTAGAGACCAGTGAGGAGACGCAGCCCAAAGCACCTGTAGCCAAGTGAGTAGTAGGCCAACATTTCAGTCATACTGGCAAACAATTCTTCTTCTTTTTTTTTCTGAAGTCCTGTTTTTTTATTATTATTCTTTTGCTTGCCAATACATCAGGGCTTCTATACTATTCCCCTGGTCAATTCAAGGCGACGCAAACATGTTCAGAAGACGGACATTGTCCAGTTTCTTCCACAGCCACTACTGTCTTCCGCAGGTACACATTAACTAACACTAACTTGACATACTCGCTCCTGTTGTAAAAGTAGAAGCAAAGTGTGTTGGGTTGAGATTTCTTTCATTTACATGAAAATATTGCTTTTGTAATATCAAAGTTAAACAGCTGTCTCATTGACTGTATTATAGTTAGGAAATTGATGCATTTTGCTTTTGTTTAGGTAGTAATAGTGTAACTTGATAGGTCAGTGAAGGTGCATTGTGTTTTAAATAATCATCATGTTTTTAGTGCTATGTTCTTTATGTACATTGAAATAGCAATGTGTCATTATCAATGTGTCAATGTGAAATGGCAATCTTTGTTCCTTTGATTCCCACACTATGATTCCCAGAATCAGCTAATTAGTGTTATTAATCTTATATTTCCCAGTCATTTCACTGGCCAGGTGATGCTGAAGCTAATTTTGTAAGTGGCACTTTTTTATTCAGTTGACACATTAGCTGTTCGGTAAATCAGAAGTAGAGTGTAATACATTGTAAGTCATAATCACTGTGTTAATCAGGAGCCATTGCTGCCCGAGAAGAGTGAGGCGTCAACCATCCCGCATGTTATAAAGGTATAATATGGCACATCCATTTACTTGGAATGGAGCCGCTAAGATTCAGTGATGATATATGTGTGAATGGAGCCTCTATAATTCAGTGATGATATACAGTATGTGTGAATGGAGCCTCTATAATTCAGTGATGATATACAGTATGTGTGAATGGAGCCTCTATAATTCAGTGATGATATACAGTATGTGTGAATGGAGCCTCTATAATTCAGTGATGATATACAGTATGTGTGAATGGAGCCTCTATAATTCAGTGATGATATACAGTATGTGTGAATGGAGCCTCTATAATTCAGTGATGATATATGTGAGAATTTTGGGGCTTGTAATGTTGCATTGACATGCTAATGCCTTGAGGTTTCACAAAGTTCTGGAAGACTGGTAGTAACAAACCCTGGTAGTTACAAACCAACAATACAAACCCTAATTCTAATTTACTCATAAAAATAAGTTTCCGCTTTTAAATAACAAGAATGATCTCTGACTGCAGGTCACCGAGAGATGGCAGTGGCTTGGCTTGGATTTCAGAGGCCCATTACCACAGACCATGAACGGAGACCGGTTTCTTATGACCGTAACCGACTACCACTCGAAGTGGGTTGAAGCTTTTCCTGTGGCGGCCATGGTCAGTCCAGAGGCGGCTGGAATCCTGTGTGATCTCTGTGCTCAGTTTGGCTACCCACTCGGTGTTCTCTCACGCCTGCACAGAACCAACATAAGCAAAGTGAGTAAATCTGACATACCCCTCAGAGGGAGCTCATAGACACAGCATCGTATATTTCCCACTGACCCCAACTGTTGATCTTTGCTCTTTTCAGTTAAATAGTATGATCCGCAATCGGTTACAAAGGCAGGGGCTGGAGTATGACCGCTCTTTTATTATACACCACCGTCAGACAGCTTACCTGGAACCTGTTACAGAGTCTCTCATCAACAGGTGTGTGAAAGAACTCAACAGTATCCATAGTGCTGTTGGGTTCATGAGACTTGTGCTTTATCCCACCAGCAAAATACTGCCTTAGTTTTGTACTGCACCGTATTCCATTTAAATCTGAAAATGCTCCCTTTTTACCTCCTTACAACAATTTGCTCTATATTACTCCGATGCAAACAGGGTTCAAACAGTCATGGAAATCCTGGAAAAGTCATGGAATTTTAAAAATCCCATTTTCCAGGCCAGAAAAAAAAAATCGCAAAGTAATCAAATTTGGGAAAATGGATTTGATTTTGTTGAATAAATGTAAAATGAATTGTTCTTGTACCGCTGCATGGCGCATGTTTCCACTTAATTTGACATAGCTTTATCTAGCCTATTAGAGAGGAAATGGAAATTGTTGATTGTTTAAATTCAGTAATTAGCCCCATCCTGTTGGGTAAAGTACGCAATCTTCTGTAAATGTAGGTCATGTACATTTCATTAAAGATTTTGAAATGTATTAAGTGAAAATGAATGGGAACCATGTAAAAATGTCAATAAATAGGCAGTTTTGTCTTAAGTAAAGAACATTCACTTCACTTTAGCTTAAGAGTGTGACTGGAGATGATTTTGTTTTTTGTTTTTTATTGCAGCATGGTGTCTGGACTAGTTAAGGAGCACCCTGAGACCTGGAACGTGTACCTGCCAGGTGCTGTTGTTCGCCTGTGTTGCAGAGAACATCCCACCATTGGAAAGAGCCCTTTTGCATGCATGTACATCAAAGACCCCCGACCTGCCACCACGCCTAGAGACCTGCCGGTATGACAGAGCAATAACACAAACATGGAATTAATCACTTAGCCAGAGCATGAATTTCAGAGTGCATAAAGACCTAACCCTAGGGGAATCTATTTGTAATAGAAACTACAATGATGCTTTAGTGTTTGACTAAAGGTTTCCTAACTATCTCAGAGTAACATGAGGTTAGGTTTAGTTGATGTGTGTCATTCTTTTTCCTCCAAGTTCTCTACAGACACCATTGAAGATAGCTCCTTTGTCATTGACTTGTCAGAGAAACCAGACAACAGCCGTGAACAGACTGCAGGATCTCAGTGTGAGTGAAATGCTTGTCTTCAAGAATACCCATCCATGCTGTTTAATGTCATTATGTATTTAAACCTGCTTCAAAAAATAAGAACCACGTTTATCATGGATCTAAGAGAATTTCTTATTCTCATTTACCCTCCTTTAAAATAATTTTCACAATACGATTTTAACTTGCACTTTCGCATCCTTAATCTAATGTGTTGGGCTTGTTCCCTCATCCCAATGAGTTGGGCTTATTCCCCTCAACCTAATGTGTTAGGCTTATTCCCCCCAACTTAATGAGTTGGGCTTATTCCCCCCAACCTAATGAGTTGGGCTCAGGGTTCACGCTAGACTTTTTCTTGGCCGGACAAATGTCCGACGCTATTCCAGAATATCGGCCATTTGGAATGTCTACCGGACGTTATTCACTAATAGCCTAATTAAATAACCACCAAAACTCCAAATGAGAAACGACACAAATTTTAAAAAAAATCAGGAGCTTCCAAAAACTCAAGTAGTTCTGTCAATCCGCAAAACTGATTACTTGGGATGTCACGTTTAGCCATGTGATACACCACTTTCATTTGTGCCACGAGTGCGTCTCTTTTAGATTTAGTGGCGTTATCGCAGTGCACTCTCATTGCACTTTGCTGCGGTGTTAGGGACATAGCGGCTCTGTGGTCAGACGACTCGCTATGGTCAACTAAGGCTGATCTTTTTTAATTCATGGAGCCTTTCGTAAAGCCATTTAACTTGCCTGCTCTCTCACAAATGCTACAGAACATTGTGTCTCGACCATCCACCTTTTCCGACCTTAGCCAACGGAATTGCTCGAGCCATTCAGCTTTAAAACTCCTTTTAAGTTTTTTGGCAGGCGCATTTCCTAAATCCGTCGGGGCCTCGGATGATGTACTTGGAGTCGAATAATTTCTTGACGAATCATTAGGCCTATCAAGGCTATCAGTTGTCTTTTTGAAGAACTGACCGAGAGACGTCTGCTTAGCCTTTTTGATATTTTGTAATTGTTTATTTTAGTGAACAGTTTTTAGCGGGGAAACCAGCCTGAGTGTGTTGCGGAACCTCGACCAGCGCATGTTCCGAATGCAATCCAAATCTGCTTTAGAACTTTTTTTTAATGACATAGCAGGCTGATTATATTCAGGTTTATGTTACAGTTGTTTTCATATGTTACTGATTAATCATAGCCTACATACATATTTTCTATCGGACATTTGGGCCGTTTACATCTTATTATACCGGCCATTCATGCGTTCAATCGGCCAATGTCCGGCCATAGCCGGCTAACGTGAACACTGGTTGGGCTTATTCCCCCCAACCTAATGTGCTTGTTTTCTCAACATTATGTGTTAGGCTTGTTTCCTCAATCTAATGTGTTTTGCTTGTTCTAGTGATGGACGCAGTGGTATCTGAATAGGTGTGTGGAGATGGAGATGGAACCTCAAATGGACAAGAGCCTGCAGATAAAGAGGAGCAGTCAAGCTGAGATCCAGTGCTGTGCAGGACAATCTTGGCATTCACTGGACACTGATGTTTTTTATGTTAACAGCTTGCTGGTTACAGATGACTTCCCAGGGACTCTTAGTCACAGGTGTGTGGAAGAATACCTGCTGTACAGTTTAGACTGTTTAGTATATTAACTGAGATGATAGTTAAAGAGACCAGACTCACATAATATAAACATGGTGTTGTTTTGCAGTGTTGCGTGTATTTATCTGTCAATCTTGAGCGGTTATTTCTGACTGCCAAATAAAACTGATTGGAACCTCTAATTTTCACAATCAAAAATACTGACACTTTGTTTTAAACTGTTGTTTTATGAAAAGGATGATACATGCATCTTAGTAACCCCAATTGAATGTTTTTGTGGTAAGTTATGGTGGTGATTACATTTTTTGCATTTCATGGATCAACAAGCAGGTATAGAAGCTTCCAAATAACCTGCTGTGCAGGTTAACCTATACCACTATATTCTATGCAAGAGTTCACTAATGACAAGCATGAAAGTAGTCTATATGACTTAACTTCACCCACACTCTGATGATCTCAGATCAGTATGGCTTGCAAAAGTGCATATGCAGAAACGACTCATTAAATACACAGGAAAGTTGTTTTCCTACAATCAACAAATAAACTGTGCCACTTGTATGTAGTATGTGAACCCCTTGAGCAGATAAGAGTTTTCTGTTGTGTTACCATGATTTTTCAATTTTTTCATCACCAATTTTCCATATTTAAAATGTCAGGTTTATGTTTATCAATTGCATGTACTTGTTTAGACTAGAGGGAATTGTGTGAGAAGCCAAAAAACTACATGAATCATGTTATTAGTGTATGTGCAAAAGTAAGTGAACCCTGTATTGGTAAAGTCAAGATGGTAACAGATTCGGTGAAACCCATTTGGGTGCTTAATTAGTCAAGTTATTTTTTTTAAATAAATGTACTGTAAATGTAATGAATTTGAAAGACTTCAAACCAAGTTCCATTATCCTCACTTTGTAAAGCCCAGTGCCACTGGCAAAATACTAATAGTTAACCAGTATTTAGGATAGTAGTCAAAGTTCTTTTAGCCACTATCACAAGGAAAAAACATTCATAATGTCATTACAGATGGGTATAGAAGGAAGGGTGGCCTTTGGGCGGGGAAACATAGCTAGGGAAAATATTTAACAGGGTAGGGCGGATCTATGAAGCAGCACTATGGTTTCGACTGAGCTAAATACCTGGCAAAAGGGTTTTATTACTTTTATTATGATTTTAATATTTCAAGAAGCCTATCGGAACATCAGGTTCTGATACGATGTTGACCATTATTTTGTTGCTCCTGCTGCTTGCTTTTATTGATTTTATGTAAAGCACTTTGAATTGCAACTCTTGTACGAAATGTGCTATATAAATACATCCCTCTCACTCCACTTTCTCTCACACACTCCATCTCTCTGCTTCACTCCATTTTCTCTCCCTCTTTTAGTATTTTCCCTCTTCACTCTCTCTTTACTGTCTTTATCCAGAGCAACTCTTGTTCACTCTTCTTTCCTTTCTTCTTTCTTTCTTACACTCTTCTTTCCTTCTTCCACTCTTCTTTCCTTTCTCCTTTCCTTCTTCCACTCTTCGTTCACTCTTCTATACTTTCTTCTTTCCTTTTTCATTCTTCTTTCACTCTTCTTTCTTTCCTTCTTCCACTCTTCTTTCCTTCTTTCACGCTTCTTTCCTTTCTCCTTTCCTTCTTCCACTCTTCGTTCCTTCTTTCACGCTTCTTTCCTTCTTCCAATCTTCTTTCCTTTCTTCTTTCCTTCTTCCACTCTTCTTTACTTTCTTCTTTACATTCTTCACTCTTCTTTCCTTTCTTCTTTCCTTCTTCCACTCTTCCTTCCTTTCTTCTTCCCTTCTTCCACTCTTCTTTCCTTCTTCCACTCTTCTTTCCTTCTTTTACTCTTCTTTCCTTCTTTCACTCTTCTTTCTTTTCTTCTTTCCTTCTTCCACTCTTTCCTTATTTCACTCTTCTTTCCTTTCTTCTTTCATTATTTCACTCTTCTTTCTTTTCCTCTTTCCTTTTTCCACTCTTCTTTTTTTCTTTCCTTCTTTCACTCTTTTTTCCTTTCTTCTTTCCTTCTTCCACTCTTCTCTCCTTTCTTCACTCTTCTTTCCTTTCTTCTTTCCTTCTTCCACTCTTCTTTCTTTTCTTCTTCCTTTCTTAACTTTTGCATTTCATGCACTGGCATTTCCTTCAGGAAATGCATTTTCTAGTTACATTGTAAAATGCAACACATTGCAGGCCAGCTGCACAAATTCCTAATTAATAAAGTATCCATCTATCTATCTAAACCCCTCAAAAAAAGTTTGGAAACGTTTTTTCGGCCGATTATTCCTCCCCTTCAATAATGCCAGTTGGTACTGTAATTTATATCGTTGGAAAGCCTGATTAGTCACCTTTTCAACTAGGTACAACTTGTAAGGATCGTGCATTCGTGGAATGAGCAACACAGCTAAATGTGTTTTTTTGCCAAAATATTCAATATTCTGCAATATTCTTCTGTTGGTATTCACTCTTGTTTTGAGCTTCAAGTGCTGGCAGGTGTATGACTGGCACCTGAGTGGCACCTAATTGACAGCACTTGTGCGCATGGGTCCTGCCACTTTGTTGAGTTTGTGTGTGCTCCAAGCATAAACATTCAGGATAAGGCAACATTCCGTGCAATAGGGCAACTGGAAGCTGGTGTTCCAGTACGCATTGTGGCAGCATTTTTTGGTGTCAGCCCTGGTACCATTTCCAAACTTAGGACCAAGTTCTGTGAGACGGTGAAGTCAAAGACAGACCACGAAGTGGCCGTCCCAGGAAGACAACACCCCAAGAAGACCGGTTCCTCATCCTTGCTTCACTGAGGAACCGTAGGCTTTCTTCCAGATTTACAGGCAAGATTTGCACAACAGTACCACAGATAAATCTCTGATCAGACGTTGAGGAACAGACTGCACATGGCCGGACTTCGTGCTTATAAGGCTGCCAGGGAGCCTGCAATGACTGTCCTTCACGCTACTGAGGTCCCTGTCTGTAAAATGAATAAAGTGTAAAAATGGCCCATATGTGTTGTTTTTTCTTATTACACTGGGAGACAGCAATAATCCAATCCACCAAGCAACTCAAAACAAGATTGAATACCAACAGAAGAATATTGCAGGGGATTTTGGATTACCAACAGAAGAATATTGCAGGGGATTTTGGCACATTTCTTTAGGCCGCTACCCACACTTTTAGAGCTGTGTTGCTCATTCCACGAATGCACGATCCTTACAAGTTGTATCTCGTTGTAAAGGTGACTAATCAGGCTTCAGGCTACAATACCAATTGGTATTATTAAAGGGGAGGAATAATCGACCGAAATAACGTTTCCAAATTTGTTTTGAGGAGTTTATTAATGTCGATAAACTTCGAAGCTGTATTTCTAAACTGCAGGTGGCGATAATGAGTTCACGGTTAGGTCGCTGAGCGTTTACGCAGAAGAACTACAACAACAACTCCCATTTTTGCCTTGCAAAGAGTTTGGGAGAGCAGGTAGCGGGATATCAAAATAAATCTGAATAGTAAATCCTGTACCTTTCAGTTGCATGATAGTAACATTATTTACAACGTGATAAAGATGTACTAACATTATTTGGCGTAATAACGTCATTGTCATTGTTCATTTTTTCCTTTCTAACGGTATTATTGAAACGGTTCTCGGCCTTGATCGATAGTTAGCTGACTAAAGCTAACGTTGGTTAGTTGACGTTAAATTGTAATATTTTCACAAATTACAAGGTACCGTTTATTCTTAAATAAGTTGTTCTACCTGTCATTCGACACTCCACTCGGTTTGTGTTGCAAAGACACAGATAGGTTTCTCATACAAGTTTGGTAATATCGAGGCATCAGAATGAGAGGTGGCTCGTCGTATGGAGACAGGGACCGAGACCGAGGACGCGACAGGGGGTAAGTTGGCAAAAGGTAGACAGCCAACTAACGTATTTATTGATTAGGGGATTAGCTTGATAAACTATAATGCCGTGTACACTATTTTAACACGGGGTCTGACAGATAAGTGCTGCAAACTAATCTGTATGCGAGATAGCTTACTAAGGTTTTTTTTATTTGTTCCAAATTACTCATATTTTCAAGCAAGACATCACTTCAATCATTTAACTGATTATCACTGACTATCTCATGTTAAAGGCCACGCTTTGGCTCTAGCCGCGGCCGATCACCTCCAGGGTCAAAGAAATTCGGCAATCCAGGCGAGCGTCTTCGTAAAAAGAAATGGGATTTGGATGAACTTCCAAAATTTGAAAAGGATTTTTACACTGAGTATCCTGAAATCCAACGACTGAGCCAGGTAACCTTGCGCTTGACAACAGTTAGCATCCATCCTCAGTGATTTAAGGGTGAAAACGCCAGTGTCTGTCATCCAAATCTCTTATTCGATTTCAGATTTAGTACGACAACCTAAGTAGTCCTGTATTACTTTAATAACACATTGAAATGAGTGCTTTCTAACCTTTATAAATGGTTGAGGCAGCCTCTGGACACTGCTAGTTTTTAACTCTTAATCTTAAAGTGAAAATAAACTAAATATTATTTCTTGATGTATTGCCTAAGTGGTTATTTGTGTTTAATAGTATGAGATTGAGGAGTTCCGCCGGAAGAAAGAAATCACTGTAAGAGGCTCAGGCTGCCCGAAACCTGTCACCAGCTTCCAACAGGCTCAGTTCCCACGTATGTACACTACAGGCACACACATTCAGATAGCACTCACAGAACAGCTAACTGTTAGACATGCAAAATTTAAACAAGTCACATGGGAAATACCATTTAACCTGTCCAAGGTTATATGAACAAACGTGTGATGTAAAGTAAGCTTGGAGAAACATGCTTTTTTTATTTACTGTAGAATATGTGATGGAGGTCCTGGTGCAGCAGAACTTCAAGGAGCCCACTCCCATCCAGGCCCAGGGCTTCCCACTGGCTCTCAGTGGTAGGGACATGGTGGGCATCGCTCAGACCGGATCAGGGAAGACCCTTGCGGTGAGTAAAAAATACAATTTAAATGCTCTCCATTTAGTGTTCTTCATAAAAAATATCATGAAGTCAAGGAATGATAGTCAATAAAACTTTCTTTTCATTGAAAGTTGGTCTTGAGGTGGAGGCTTAACCATTCCCAGACAAAATGGGAAATGGTTAAGGAAATGACATATCCTATTTATTCGTTCCTCAGTACCTTCTTCCTGCCATCGTACACATCAACCACCAGCCTTATCTGGAACGAGGAGATGGACCCATTGTAAGCCTCTCCATCACTATGTAGTCCCATGTTGAATGTTCCCTACATTGGCTTAATGGGATATTGGTTTGGTGTTTGGAGTTTGTTCTCAGCATCCAGTTGCAGATTTTGGCAAATATAACCCATTTTCTTTCTCAGATTTTCAAATGTGCTTTCTTGCAAACTCTCTTCCTCTGTCGCTTTGTAGTGTTTGGTTCTGGCCCCAACTCGTGAGTTGGCCCAACAGGTCCAGCAGGTGGCTTACGAGTATGGCAAATCCTCACGCATCAAGAGCACTTGTGTATACGGAGGAGCGCCCAAGGGCCCACAGATTCGTGATCTAGAGAGAGGTGATGTCTCTCAGCTATATATGACACATATAAGGCAGTCCCATACATTTGAATTATAGTGCATCTCAGTGCTAAGTCATCCTAAGGGAGAGCTAAGGGAGAGAGGGTACATACCTTAAAAAAACACTTCTAAATCCTGAGGTGTCCCTTTTTGTTCTTGCACTTTCCTCAGGAGTGGAGATCTGTATTGCAACGCCGGGCCGACTCATTGACTTCTTGGAGGTGGGCAAGACCAATCTGCGTCGGTGCACCTACTTGGTGCTGGACGAGGCTGACAGAATGCTGGACATGGGTTTTGAGCCCCAGATTCGTAAGATCGTTGACCAGATAAGGGTAAGATACAGCCAAATGTTTCACTGGTGGGGTGAATATATGAAATATCTCATTTCTGAATGTTAAAATCTGTTTACAGTGTTTTCTCATTCATTTCTGGTCCTGGAAAAAATCCTAAATGAATGAATGTGTATCACTGCTTGTCATTAAGCTGAGTGTTCTCCTCGACTATAGAGCATATTGCATATGCAAATCACTGGCAGTTTGCGTCCATGTTACCATTTTGGAAAAAATACCTTGGTGCCTTGTTGCCTCTCAGCCTGACCGGCAGACCCTCATGTGGAGTGCCACCTGGCCAAAGGAGGTCCGTCAGCTGGCCGAAGACTTCCTGCGGGACTACGTGCAAATCAACGTCGGCGCCCTAGAGCTCAGCGCCAACCACAACATCTTACAGATTGTTGATGTGTGTATGGACAGCGAGAAGGAAAGCAAGTAAGTCTCTTCTCAGCGTTGAACTGCAGCACAGCCTGTGGCACATCAGATATAATCCTGACGTCATGAGGTGATATTGTTATGTGGTGTACAGCTGAAGGTACTTCAAGCCATGTTACAGCGGAAACTGTTCGTGTACAGTGGAAAAGTCTGAGCATAGCTGTCCAATGATATTTCATAATGACAAGAATGATCTCTTTTTTCACCTCACCATCAGGTTGCTTCAGCTGATGGAAGAGATCATGGCGGAGAAAGAGAACAAGACCATTATCTTTGTGGAGACCAAGAAGCGTTGTGATGACTTGACACGACGCATGAGGCGAGATGGGTGAGTCAGATACTCAACTTCTGGCACTGTGCTGCATTTGTCACCTAATTAGATGCCTTGAAGACTTTTCCTGTGCAACACAACTCAGGCCAAGCATACAAAGCATGAGATTAATAAGGCGCTCAATTGTTTCTCCTCAGATGGCCGGCTATGTGTATCCATGGTGACAAGAGTCAGCCAGAAAGAGACTGGGTGCTGTCAGGTAGGGATTGTGACGAGGCCCTTGTGAAAGCACTGATGGAAGGCTTTGTACTTAATGGATGCTTCCCATCAGCCTAAATATACTGGGTTGTGTCCTATTGCGGATATAGTCCAGATAGATGATTTGGAGTAACAGAGTTGCAAATTGGGTACTATACTATTTAATAATGGAACAGTAAGTCTTTGTAAATACTCTGAGTATGTTCACCATATATTAGTGATGAAATAGTGGTTTGTATCTTGCCTGTTTTCATTAGAGTTCCGCAGTGGAAAAGCCCCCATTCTAATTGCAACTGATGTGGCTTCTCGTGGTTTGGGTATGTCTTGAGTGTTCATTCTGTAACTACACATAACAGTACACGTATATACAGTATACAGACACACACACACACAGGTACTTGTCTGTACCTGGTTTGAACTGATAACTGATTATCTCCTTGCATGTTACAATAGCACACCCTTTTTGCTTCAGTGTGGAGTGGTATAGACCTGTTTGCTTAGTTACTGGAAGTTAAGATATGATTGCGTGATGTTCTTGATTTTGGCTTTGTTGGGTTTTTTTTTGTTAGTAGGCTAGCGTCAGATTAGATTCCACTCCTTGATGTTTAAATATATTGTAAGGATGCCACAACTCCATTCAAGCTGAAGATAAAGTGTGACGCTGAATTATAAGTGGGTATAGCGTGGGATAAATGAGCTAACTTCAGCCGCGTATGAGCTAAATTAGACAAAGGGTACAGAGAAAGATGCCTTTTGTAGATTTTTAACCTATTTTTGTTTCTGTGTTCATTTTTTTGTTTCTTTCTTTATTTTGTTTCCAAGTCTCTCTTCCGGCCGTAGAAGCGCACAGGCCCATGGGAGCCTGCGGCCGGACCTAGGCATGACTAATCGAAGCCAGAATTGTGGAGCGAAAACAGGGGAGAGAGACGGCCTGATTTTAGCTATCCCTGAAAACAGCCATCTCACCGAAAAAACCCTCCCCTCACCTAGAACCAAACGCGCTCCTGTCAACTCTCCCCCCTCCAGGGAGCTGACTGTCTGGAACCCCTTGGGGGGGAGAAAGGGACGCTGCTGGGATTTCAAATTTTGAAAAGCTGGGGTGTGGTGGGCCGGTCAGCTGAGAGGGCAGAGAAAGGGGGCGTGGAGGCGGGTGACCTCCCTCCAGCTTTGCCAGCACCTTGCTATGAAGGTAACGCACCATTGCCAAGGAAGTAGATCTTTACTCCCCCGTGTGCAGTTCTAGTGTGTGTGCATGTGTCAGAGAGATTCTTCTCTCAAGCCCCCACTACATTTGGTTAAGTTTTATCAGCCAGGGGGTCTTCCAGTAGGTTCCTATTTGGGCACATAGTACCTTACTTCAGTGTAGAAACTGTTAAGCATAGTTTGTAGTTTGAGGGTCCCCTTACAGTAAGAAAAAGCCATTGGTATTCCAGCCTCATCCCAGTGAGGTTCAGCGCTTTAGTCAGAGGTGGTGCGTTACGAGAAGACAGCAAGCGAGCGGGCAAGCTGAGCAGCCAGTGGTCGCCGCGTTGGAGGCCCCTCCCCCCTCTGGTCGACCCCCCTGCGGCCTCCCACTGCACGGCTCCCTCACTGACTCCCCACCCTCGACTCTGGCTGTGCGGAGGTGGCCTCTCCCTCTGCGGGCGTCATGTCTGGTCCTGGCTGGCAGGAGTCCTGGCCTGAAGGAGCCTCTCTCTTTATCCTTCACTCTTCTCTTTAGCGCCCTTCCCATTGTCTTCAGTTTTTCTCATCCTCTTTCTCTCCATTGTCTGTCCATCATTTTTGCTGTGTTCCATCACTTTCCCTCTCTCTCTCTCCCCAACCCAAACTCGCCCTTCCCTTGGCCACATCTTTGTCTATCCCTCTTTCTGTCCAGCTCTCTGCATTTCTCTGAATACTTCTTTTTCCTCTCTGTCTAATTCTCTCAAGCTGTCCGTCAGTCATGTGACAAACCCCCCACTCACCCGAAATCCTCCTTACTCTTCAGTTCTGAATGTCCTCTTGTGTGTATCATGCCTGGATAATCATCGTGTCAGGGGAAAATGGAGAGACCTGAACCCATGACTCTTCTCCATTTGATAGAATAACCACTGGCCCCAAGCCCATCTCCTCATCGCAAAAAGCCCCTCGCTCCCTCACCTTCTGTTCAGTCTGTCACACGGTTTACCGTGGACCAATGGCCCACTGTCTGTTTCTCGTTACTCAACACTAAAGACCTGGGCTCCTGGAGACTCTGCCTGGCCTGGAAGGGCCTGGTGGGGGTCTGGAACATGGATCCCCATTGGCCTCTTTCTACTGTCTCCTCTCTGTAGGGATATGCTAAAATCCAAATGGAGATAGAATACTTTACCATTGCAGCTTTATGTCAGTCAGATTTATGTTTGGAACAAGAGAGAGAAAGGAAGCTAGTATTGTTTGGCCCTGCTACTCCAGTCCAGGGTTGTGGAGTGGGGTGTTAATGGAAGGGTGCGAACAAGGGGGTATTTGCTACCTCCACACCTCTCCAACCCCTACCAACAGCCCAGGACTGGTCTTGGGGGCAGAGGGAACCTCAATTATCCAGGGTAAGTACCTCAACCCCCTCCTCCTACCCCGTTGTGCTTTGGCCTTCAAAATATTAATGTTGTCCAAAATAAGTTGTATGTGGAGACTTTCTAGCAGTGCTTTCAGAGCCCTCTGTCAGGTGTAATGAGAAACAGACTTGTCTTGTCCAACAATCCTTTGTCCCCACCTAGGTAACAAGGTAACAAGGTGTAATACTACAGTAGTTTTCCACCTTGGCGGTAGATCTCAAGTCCCCAAATCAGTTGTTCCTGGTGGAACTCTGCCTCAGCCTGATTGTGTACACCTGTAAATGAGTTCACCTACACGTGACATGAACCCGACAGGACTAGTGTTTAGACACTGCGGTGGTGGTCTGGGCCATATAGGTCACAAACAGCCAAATGAACTGCCTTCTCCAGAAATAATACTGTTCCAGGGTGTTTCCTACCATGCTATGATCGGTCACCATTGAAGATAATCCCATGACCCTAACTCATAATAGTTTACACAAGGCGAAATCAGGACTTGGTGAAAAATGGACAGCATTTGATAGTATTTATGCATATTAACAAAAATGGTTGTGGCAAGGCTCATGAATGGTCAAGTTTCCTAGCAAGCTTTTTAACTTAGCAATCTATAAGAAGTAAATGAAGTTCAAAGCAGCTGTATCCTGTCCAAAGCATATTTATTGGTTAGTTCTCAATCCTAAACTCAAGGAATATTTACCTAGTGGGTTAGTTGCCAAAAGCCCAATCTTTCACAAGGACACACCAGTCTATGGTAAATGGAGCTCATGCTAACTTCACCTCTTTATCTTCCTTCCCTTTTGCCTAATGAAAACCCTGCCACCTTCCTGCTGCTTCCCCTTTACCCCCTTTTCCCCATCCCAAGATGTGGAGGATGTAAAGTTTGTCATCAACTACGACTATCCCAACTCGTCGGAAGACTATATCCACCGCATTGGGCGCACAGCCCGTAGCAACAACAAGGGCACAGCCTACACCTTCTTCACCCCTGGCAACCTGCGCCAGGCTCGGGAGCTGGTGCGCGTGCTGGAGGAGGCCCGGCAGGCCATCAACCCCAAACTCCTTCAGCTGGTGGACTCTGGCCGTGGGAATGGAGGAGGAGGTGAGTTGATGGGGTGCAGGGTACAGGAGGAGGAGGAGGTGAGTTAATGGGGTACATGAGGAGGAGGTAAGTTAAAGGGGTGTAGGAGGAGGAGTAGGTGAGGTAATGGGGTATAGGAGGAGGAGGTTAGTTAAAGGGGTGTAGGAGGAGGAGGAGGAGGAGGAGGAGGTGAGTTAAAGGGGTGCAGGGTACCGGAGGAGGAGGTGAGATAAAGGGGTGCAGGGTACAGGAGGAACAACAAACAAAAAACTATGGACTACAAAATAATATTAGGAAATTAGTATTGTAATTGTTGGTGCCAGGAAGTATTATTATGTTCTCTACAACAGAGCCTGGACATTTGAACTGTAATCACAGATCTTTGTGGCACGGACACAGAGTTTTGATGGGTCTTTTGTTATGATTGTCGGTTGTACTTTTGGGTTTACATCACTGGGTCATGTACACCTGCCTAACCATTTATAATTATGTAATAATTTTCCAGGTGGGAGGTCTCGTTTCCGGGGCAGTGGCTCCAACTCCAACAACCCCAACCTGATGTACCAAGATGAGTGTGACCGCAGAATGCGCTCAGTCGGCGGTGGCAGCAAGGACAGCCGCGGGGGCAGTGGCTCAAGCAGCGTATTCAGCCGTGACCGGAAGCGCGACGGGGGCGACTGCTCCTCGTCCTACCGCGACCGTGGCAGCAGGGATGGGCGCGGCAGCGACGGCTCCAACTCCTACAGCAGCAGCAGCAGTAGCCAGTATGGCAGTTCCAGCAGCGGAGGAGGCAGCCAGTACATCTCCAGAGATGGCTCTCAGTCAGGGGGCGGCTCAGCAAGTGGAGGCGGAGGGTCTGTTCAGACCAGCCAGTCCCAGAGCCAGTTGGGGAATGTGGGGGGCAGGTCGGCCAACCCCCCTCCACTTCCCACAGGGCCGCAGCCCCTCATGGCCCAGCAGTTCTCACCCCCTCAACCAATGATGGGCTTCATGGGTCAGGGGGGACTCTACCAGTTTGCACCGCCGCCACCTCCACCCCCGCCAAGAAAGTAATGATATTTGGAAATTACTTCAAGTGAGGCGTTTAGTTAAGCTGTGATGATGCCATGGGATCCACAACTGAGTGTATTGAACCTTCTGACATTCCACCAGGTCCTTGTTTTGTATATCTCCTGTACCCTGAAACGTATCTGAGTGCCCGCAGTGCAGAACCCCAAAGTAGATAATGGCATTCCAGAGGGCATAAATATGCTTCTCGCAGAGTTGTACTTCCTTGTGTTGCAGAGCCAGAGTTCTTACCATACATAAACATCTAGGTCCCCACCATTCTGATCATGATGTGTGCAGCTATCCACAGTATTCAAATGGTGTAAGACAAATGTTTATTTAGAAGAGTAGGGAAATGTAGTTCATGAGCAGACACCAGCTGTATTTTGTAGTTTGGCTGCATTTTAATTTTGCAAGCATTCATCAGATATTGTCTAGAGATGCTTTATTTTTTTGGTTCTGCTGTTGCATACATTTTTTTTAAACCTTTGAACTGAATAAGCTTATTATTTTATCCTTTAAGAATTTACAGAGGTAGGTGATGCACATGGTTATGTCCTATTTCTTTAGGGTCTGCTCTTTTGGTCCAATATAAAAAAAAATCTGAACATTGGCGTTTGTAAAATGGTCTGGTGTTTGTTTGTAGTCTGGTGTTTGGTGGTGTCTCTGGATGACCATGAGACGTTCATATTGAATCAATAGGACATGATCGCAGAGGATCATTTTGAGAATAATATTGTATTTGTACCTTCAGTTATTAATACAAAATCAATAATCAATCTTTTATCATTTACTTCTGTACTGCTGTATTTGATTTAATAGAGATGTTGTGGATGTAGAGTGTGCAGTTGTGCAATTCGTTCAGCCCCAATTGTTTCCTACTGCACAGCCTATTATGATCTTACATTTTTTTATCCTCAGTTATGTGTCTTTTTTCAGATTTAAATAAAGATTTCCACCAAGCTAAACAGTGACTTTGTGTGACATTTTTATTTCAATGGTGTATGTAAAAGGGGAGATGGAATTATCTATGGCATTTCTTTCAGGTCAGTATGAAAAGAACATTCAAGTAGGTTTGGGGATTTGGACACTTTCGCAAAGTTCATTCAGGGACATTTTGTATTAATACGGTAACTGCCGAATTGTTTTAAAAAGGAGCCAAACTGATTTACATGTGGACACGTAGTCTGTCTTCTAGAATTTAGAATTCATGGTTATACTGTGTCCCCCTACTGGTCGTTCGAGAATAACAGTGGCTAGAGGTCTGCGGTCTGCTAGTCGATATTGTTTTGAATCTTTAGGCTGTAATTTAACTGCATGGAATTGGTTTGCGCATGTAAGTGTCCGTCTGGAATTCCTGTTGATTTGTAGATTTCAATACCGTTTGGAGGGGCGTTTGAATAGTGGGCAACGTTTTGAAAGTTTGTGATCGACAAAGCTCGAATCACCATGTCTATTAGTCGTCTGTTGCGTTGATAGAAAAGTAAAGGTTTGTTTTTAGTCAACGGAACAGAGACGCTAGGTAGGGTTAACTGTTTAATTTTTTGGGGATGAAGATGTAATTTATTTGCCTCTGAAATATACTGAAACCGTTTGTTGCATAGCCTACTTATAACATTATTATAACATCGGTTGCTAAGAACTCGGAATGGCCTGACTGAATATTTTGAGGTTTTTTTTTTAGCTCATATCAATTCACCACATCTAGTAAGCGTTTCTTTATGAAGGCACAACTTCATTCTTAAGGAGCATTGTTTATCTTGGTACATTAATTTGTACCCAAGTGGCATGTAGGCCCTTTAACTTGAACATGAGGGAGTGTTACGCTGAAGACACCATAACAAATGTGGCACCTAACGTTACAGTAGATGGGTGCACTGCTGCTCTTCAAAGACGTGGCAAATGTACTCTACAGTGATATGGGGTCCCAGAAACTGTTGCTGGCGTGGTGTCGCTTACAGTGTGAACATTATCCAAACGTGGATATCACAGATTTGTCCACCTCATTCAAGGATGGACTGGCTTTCTGCGCCATAATCCACAAACACAGACCCGATTTAATGTAAGTATCCATGCGCCAGGACAATGAAGTCTAATAGGTCTGTTATATGGTACGTTCTTAGTTAAAGTTGTTAAAGCATTTTGCATTTACAGTTGCCACAATACATTTCAGCGTCAGCCTCACAGGTGTATAATCATTTATAATAATAACCGTCTGAGTAATTGGTTTACCAATTACTTTATTGTTCACGTTGCTATTTTAAATAAGTAGCCTATGTTCACCAGACCCGCCTACACATGACCTTAACCGGTAGCCTATTAGATTGGATGCCAATGTATCTTTAGCCGAGGATGTGCGCTTACTCACCAAGGATTTGTAGCTAAGTCTTCTGTAAAGAACAACATTCCCGCACACCTAAGCGACCCCCCACCAACAAAATCCACGAAGCTATAGTGTTTTCATTTCTCTTAGGTCCCCATATTGTCTTGTTATCAGCATCTCAAACTATGACTCATTGCAGTCCTATGTAATATAATGTCCAAGTTCTCCTACTTAGTGTTCAGGTCCTTGTACAGCTGTTTCATTTTCTGTACTTGCACATCGACTGACGTAATGTTCTTGTCAATACAGTGATTTCCATTCACTCTCAAAGGACAAAGGCTATGAAAACAGTCGTCTGGTGAGTTTTATTTCTCAAGGATCAGCCTGAACAGGGACAAGTATGTTTGATTGGTTGATGTTTTTTTTTTCAGATTTTATAAATAAAATAGCCTTACTTTTGTCTGTCACCTTTTTTGGGTGGGGTAAAGGACCCCTTTGCCACTCATATTTTGACAAATCTTTTGATGTGTCATACCAAGGCCTTTGAAGTAGCTGAGGCTCATCTCGGTATCCCTGCCTTGTTGGATCCTGCTGACATGGTGTGTACGGAGGTGCCCGACAGGCTGAGTGTCATCACCTACCTTTCCCAGTATCTCACCTACTTTGCCAAGGCATCTGATGGTGAGTTCAGGCAAGGAGGTGCTCCTGCGTCCCTTCACTTAGCTGACTGTGCTTGTGTAATTGCACACTATTGCACCCTACTTTGCATAATGCTGCCATTGGGAGACTCTTCTCCTCTGGGTTTTATGTGAATGCAGAAAGTAAAGTACAGGACACATGATGGACACTTTTCCACACTCATACTAAGATCAATGAGAAGTGGTTATTGGCCAATTTTATTGTTCCTCAATGTGACACCAATGTCACACAAAGTATGTGTATAAGCATTCTTCTGTAGAGTTTGGGTGGTGTGGAACACCCTGCGCTTTAGTGCACAAAAGGTACAGGACACACTTGTGCACTTATGCTGAAGGGGTACAGGACACACTTGTGCACTTATGCTGAAGGGGTACAGGACACACTTGTGCACTAATGCTAAAGAGGCACAGGACACACTTGTGCACTAATGCTTAAGAGGTACAGGCATGCGTACCGCAGACAAGGTCTGGTGTTGTTGAAAAATATAATGTGAACGTTTACATTTTCACATACATTTTTTTTTTTTTTTACATTTGCAGATGGCTTCAGTAACTTCCTGATATCCAGCCTCCCAAACACCTGCAAAGCTGGGAAGAAGGCCCCCCTGATGTCTGAGGTTGTACACCTGCCAAAAGTAAAAGGCCACTCATTTAGAGTTCTCTATAAGGCTGTGCTTTATGTGGTTGATTTTTTTCTGTTGTTAAATACGACAACACGATGTTCTTGTTTAGCTACTAATTATTGTGACGACCACTGCACGCAGACAGATGGCCATTTGCTGTTTGTCAAAGTTTTCTTCTTCATCTTCTTCTTTCGCTTTTTTCATTAATTTTTGGTCAACGATATCATATACTTAGACTTCAGCAATCCACATGAAATTTGGTATGGTTGTAGCCCCACATGGCTGATGCTGAGTACAAGGTTTGTGTCCTTAGTTGTGCGTTTCCCTTGGTGCTAGCGCCCCACTTGCTCACGCCTCCTCAGGTTCCATTTGGCTTGCTCAACAAATGGCCGTCAACGGACAATCAAAATTTAGCAGCCAATACATGCCTTTGTGAATGGCTAATCTTAATGAAATTTTGTAGGCTCATTTATAATGGCATATATCGGCTATTTACCCAATATCAAACAAAGTAGCCTTAATATGTCACTAAAACATGTTGTCCTCTGTTCCTCTGGCATGGTTTGGTCTATCTTCAAAATGCATTTTGTCTTTAAATCCTTATGTAACATTTGCGAAATTCAAATGGCCCTTTCACCAGCAGTCAAATCATTCAACCTTTCACTACTTGGGGCAGCTTGCACATTTGCTTGGACCCTGATGATCGCTGCTTGCGGTTATAACAGTGTACAGCCGCTACAACCACAAACAAAAGGTTTCTTAAATTTTCACTCACAATGAGATTAACAATGAAAATTTAAATCTATTGTTGCCAGAAACATAATCATTCAAGATAACACACTCCTTGGAACGGAAGATATCTCGCTATTTTACTGAGAGATGCCAGTAACAATGAATACTGAGAATAATAGTCTGCAGCAGCATCCATTATATGTTGGTCATCAAAGCTTTCATGAACATAGTTTTGAAAGGTTGGCTTTCCCACTCTTACCCAGCCACTGAAAAAAAAACAGTTCTCCTTATTTAAGGACGTAGACACTTCTCCATGCCTTCATATCTTATGTTATGTCCTGTCTTGTATGGCTCAGGTTTAATTTTTTTAATCATCTGAAGTCATTGGAACATATATTTTGGTCTACATCTGTTGTTGTAATATGATTGATGAATTAATTTGACTAAAATATGCTTAATGTCTATTCCATAATCAACCTGGTTTGGTGTTTTTATTTCATTGTGAAACGTCATGTTTCTTAGAAGAATAACCCTCCCTCTGGTCTTGGCACTGTTAGACCTCAGCAGAGAAGACAAAGGACAAACCCAACAGCAGAGCTCCTGCCCACCTGTGCAGTGGCTGCCAGAAGCATGTCCACCTGGTGCAGAGACACTTTGTGGATGGAAAGCTATACCATCGAAGCTGCTTCAGGTAAGGGCTGCTGTTGGAGGGCAGAAAAAAAGCACTTCCATGACCAAGATCCACTTACCTGAGGTGTTCAGGAGGACCAGGGGAATGGAATGTTTGTAATAATTTGTTTTATTTCTGCTGTATGCATTAATGGAAGAAGCAGTTTGATCAAAAATGCTGTTATTCTGTTTACCTCAGGTGTAGCCAGTGCAGCAGCACCCTCTTACCAGGATCCTACAGAAGAGGAGTGGAGGCTGGCTCTCTGTTGTGTTCACACCTGTGCATGCAACAAAACCCAAATGACTTCTGGAATCCTCATCGCCTTCAGAGATTTGAGAATCAAGACACACTTTCTATTTCGACCGGCCTCACTGAAAAACACAATCTAGAAGTGGACATAGACAAGCGAAACGAATGTCAGGCACCCGTGAGCAGGAATAGAGGTGAACGGTGCATCAAAAGCAGTGAGGAAGCCGAGAGTGGAAAGAAATCACTCTCTGTCAAGCAGGTAGGAACAACAAAAATAGAAGGAAAACAAACCCTTGAAAAGGAGAAGCTCATGGACGTTGACACAAAGAGGCCAGGGTTTAGTGCACGCGCTGGCTCTACTCCCACACTGGCTGGTCAGTCAGGCACAAACGGTCGGCCAGTGCCAGCACCACGGAGGACAAAAGCTCTGCAGCAGGAGCCCCGCACGTCTAATCCTCCCTGGCCACCACCCAGAACACGTCTTGCTAGGGTGATGGACCGCTCTGAGTCTGAGGGTGAGTTACCATTACCATTTGCTTCAAGGTAGTGTAGTAAACAACACGTTAGTAAACAACACTTAAGTAAACAACATGTTCCTTATGTCTGCCTCATTCATCTCTGGCTTGGTCTTCCAGATCATGGCAACAAGTCTAAATCAAGCCCTGGAGAGGACGCCTCCAACTTATCAAGATGGTCTGTATTAATTTGAAGTCCTAGAACTGTGATTTTCTAGCCTGGATACCAGCCCAAACCCCGCCCACAAAAATTTTTGTCAGGGAGATTTGGTCTGGCTCTGGGTTAATTGGGAGAGAGTTTCATCGGTAGGATCAAACCGGACCAATCAAATTGGCAGGGCGGGCTTTATACGTTGATGGACAGATACCAACGCTTGAGTTGAATTAACCGGTAGATTCGAACTCCGACCAAGATGGCCGCGTCTCGGGTGCTTAGTGGGGAATATTTTATGTGAATTAAGCTATCTACACGACTTTTTAATGTCTACATTGACTCGGTTAGTTGTGCATGTGCAACACGAATGTTACAGAGTATTGTTTGTCTTAACTAAAGTTCTCTAGACCGTTATTGTTATATCATTGCTAACGTGTACACAAAAAACCCATCGAAATAAACTGTAGCTTGTAGCCTTAATGCTAATTAATTAACGTGAGCAGGCATATCTCAACAGACATTGACAGCGCATTCATTTTGAAAGAGGAACAGAGAAACGCGATTAAGGCATTTGTCATTGAAAAGATGTTTTTGCCGTCCTTCCTAGGGATCAGGTAAAAGTTTAATCTATCAGATGGTAATAGGCTACTACGTTGCTCTGATTGGTTCTAGGTATCCAATTCAGCGAATAGGCATTTTCTTTCCTGGTTTGTTGAAACACGCCCCATAATCACAGCCCAAAGGTCCGGTATCAGACTCATATTCTGACTAGAATCATGAGTATGACATCGTCAGGCTAGTGATTTTCAGTTAGATTGAGACTGGTCTCTTAATGGTAAATTAGTGGTAAATCATCTGTGTTTTCATGTCTGCAGTTGCGTAATCTGAAGATGTGTGAAACGTAATGTCAATTTTCTTCTTCAGCTCTGACCAATCCAGTGAAAGCCAGAAACCTAAAAGTCCCCCTTGGATGGATCTGATTCATCCTGGACCTTGGACCAAACTCCCTCCAGTCCCTCCGCCTCGCTTCCCTCATTCCTGCTCTGTCCCTTTCCTCAGTGAGATGTGGTCACGGCAGAAGGCTGTTCATGTCTCCCCTAATAATCCATTTGATGAGGACGACACCTGTGAAGGTCTTCAGGGAGCGCCCAGAGGCACACTGCCCGTGTGTTCAAAGAGAGGTGAAAGCCGGGTGCAGTTGACCATGGTGACGAGCCAGACATGGTGTGGCACCAGTGAACTGGGCCAGGCCAACTTTAAAGGGTCAGCTAGTGACAACTGGACCTCAGAGGCCAGTGATCCTCAGTCGGCTGAAAGTGTCGATACACCATCTGCACTTGGAGGGGAATCCATTTCAGAGGAGAGAGGGGTGGTGTGCTCAGCTGAAGATCTGTGCTCAGCCCAAGCTAATACTGCAGCAAATGAGGCTGAAACAGACTTTCTTCAGAAACAACTAGCTGAGGCTAATGTTGGCACGGCTAATGTGGTTCAGTCTACTTGTTCATCTGGTGTATCAGATTTAGCTGAGACTGCGGGTTCGTTATGTTTGCTAAATTTAGCTAAAGCAGTCACCGCACCAGAGGCTTCCAGATTAGATTCCTCTGCTGGCAGAACGGAATCAGAGAGTTTGCCAAAATATTCTTCAGCCTCGTTATCCCGGACAGTTTCAGAAACAGAAGTTTGCCAAGAGCAAGATCTCCCCAAAAGTTTATCAGAACTGCAGTTATCACCCCAAAATTACCCAAACACAACCTTTTCCCTGAGTGCATCAACAAGTGACTTAAACACAGAGCTACCGAGTAAACCACATTGTTACAAGGTAAGGGCATCTCAAGAATTCAGTGATCACTGTGATATTTCAGGGTGTGTTGAGATGTTCTGTTGAATTATCCTTAATTATATTTTAGTGACGTTATCTCTTCCTTCCCATTAGCGCACATGCAAAGAAAACCCTTTCAACAGGACAACATCCCTTGTAGAGATTTCCAATCCTGTGACTCCCTCAAGTTCCTTTCCCGCCAAAGCAGCTGCCCCTGGTCATGGCTTTCCCCTCATCAAGAGGAAGGTTGGTGGGCAGAGGGTCCTCACCGCTTGATTTGATATGATTTCTTTACTAGTTCAGGAACCAGACCTTCATTTGACATTTTGTCGTAATCTATCAATATCAAACCTTCATGGAGGATTGAGGATTTAGTTCTTTAGTTCACAAAAAGTGGTCTGGTGATTGATTTAACACCCGCAGGTACAGACAGACCGGTACATCCTTCACAAAGACTTCCAGACAGAGAGAGGGGAGCTGGAGAGGCGATTGGATGGCCTCGAGCAAAAGGGGGTGGAACTGGAGAAGAGCCTGAGAACCTGCCACAATGGTGAGGGAAGATGGGTGTGGATGGGTGAATATCCGGAACCTATGTTTCAGTTTTGAGTTTGATTTGGTGTCGGTTTGGTTTGTTTTAATTATGACTCAGTAAAAACTTTTGAGTCTTTGGTTGGAATACCAATAGAGTGAACTAACTTTCCATTTAAAATGGTTGGGCGACTCCTGCTGTGTTTAGTCTCACAGAACATGTGCCACTTGACCACACACCACATCCTCTGAGTATGCACCTTATTTGCAGCTCAGTGCTCAACAGGGTTTGCAACTTTGACAGCCTGTTTCTCTTACTCCCTATGTTGTGTGTGAGAGTATATCTGTTGTCTGTTTGGATCACCACCATATGAAGAATATTTCTCATGTAGAAATGTGTCTCTCTGTTCAGAAAAAGAAGCTGACCTGTTAGTGAACTGGTTCACCCTCATCCATGATAAACACATGCTGGTGCGCAGAGATGCTGAACTGGTCCAAATGTGAGTGCACCAACCTTATCGTGGCCCAACGTGATTCCCTACTTAAATTAATATTGTCTGGTGCAATGTTTGGAAGTCAAATGACTGTCTGTACATGCACAATTGCAAAGCACACCGCAATGGGCTTCAAGAGCACAGAAAAAGGAAGCTCAAAGCAACACAGCACTTTCTCAGTAAGCTGTCCTTGTTCTTGCTTTTAATTTGAGTTCCTGCTTCTTGGTTGTGAATCCTGAATCCTATTAACCTGAAACATGAACAGTTCTCTGTATCAGTTATCTTTCTGTGTCTGTTCCTGTGTTATATCAAGCCAAGTTCTGTGGATCTGACATGGGAAACAACAGTCAACTCTAAACCATGTGTTTTTTGATCTGTTTTAACCATTTTCATATAATGGCAACAAATATAAACGAAAAAAAAAGAAGTTGCTCTTGCTGTTGCTGTAAACTGGAGAATAGTATGCTGGCATTTTTCTAGTCACTGATGATGCATTAAGGTCTTTCTCTTTAATATGATCATAACTACAACACTCACTACTCGTGGCATTTATCATTTCAATCATCATTGTCATGAATATCATGAAACTGGCATCAAGGTACAGCAAAGTGACAATTATTAAGGCTCTCAGGTTCCCACAATATAAGTTTTGACAGTTTTTGTCTGTAAATCTGAAGGGCAAAGCAGCAGACCCTGGAGGAGAGGCAATCAGATGTTGAATATGAATTAAGATGTCTCTTCAATAAACCAGGTGATCACTCATTTCAACAACAATGCTTCTTACATCGTGTTTAATTACTGATTTGAGGTATTTCTACAGTGAGTACTGTTTATTTTTGTCAACCCTGTCTGTTGATCAGAAAAAGAGTGGAGCAAGGATGATGAGGCCAGAGAGAAGCAGCTTATGTCAGACCTGGTCACCATCATTGAACAGAGAAACCAAATTATCAACAGTCTAGACCAGGACCGGCAAAGGTAGGCCAACTACAGTGGCTTACAAAAGTATTCAACCAACTTGAAAGACATCACCATTCTCTGCGATTACACAAGATACTTACACATATTTTCCCAATAAGTATTCCCATTGCGAACCCTTATGCTGTAGTATATTTCTAAATTCGTTATTTGTCTACTGCTAAAATTAAAAAATAAATCAATTAAAAATGAAAACTTTCTGCTTGCATAAGTATTCCCCTATACATTAATACATGGTAGAGAATCCCTTTACTGCAATAGCAGCCTTAAGTCTTTTGAAGTTAGACAGTACCATCTTTGCACATTGTTCTGCAGAATTTTCCCCTTTTCTTCTTGGTAGAATTGATATAGAACATCGAGGTTCATTGGGCTGTCAGACTTGGACTGTAATAGTGCCACAGATTCTCTGTAGGATTTTGATCTCTACTTAAACCACTCATAGGTGGTACTTTATTATGATAAGTAATGGTTAAATAAGGGGCACTGTTTGTTCATTTTTGTGTTTTATAGCTTAAGGTGCTTGTTGGAGATAAGTTTTCTTTTTGCTCTACGTTTGAAAGATATTTCCTTTGTGTCCCTGGGGTCTGCAATATGCGATATGCATTTTGGTGCATACACAAATTCCCTAATAGCTTAATAATAATCATAAGCCACAATGTAATATACCTGGCCTAAACAGTAGTAGAAAAGGATGTTCACATACATAATTGACACCATGGGATTGAACATGTGATGACAACATTTGGAAGACAGAAGGATGTGAATATAGTGCATTGTGAAACCCCCCTCGAGTCATCATTTTTTCGTAGTCTTGATAGAAACTAGCCAAAACTACTTTGGACATATGTCTGTTAGCCATGTGTTTTTCACTGAAATAATGGGACTATATGTGTGACATGAGTTGAGTTTGTAATAATAAGGGACTTTGGATTTGTTGCTTGACCCTTGTGGCCCTTTCACTGGTGCCATGAAAAAGCCTGAAAGTGTTGCCTACAAGTTTACCCCACAGCACCTCTATCATTTGCTCAAAAGAAAGGGGTCTAAATACTTATGCAAGTAGTATATTTCAGTTTTTAATTGATTTATGTTAAATGATAGCAGACAAATAAAATATATAAACTTTGGAAATATACTAGAGCATAAATGTTCACAATAAAATACTGAGCGGGAAAATATGTGTAAATTGTGAAGAGTTTCAGGGGGGTTGAATACTTTTGCAAACCACTGTAGATATGCGGTTTATTCTCTGACTAGGTTAATCTAACATAAGAAATATGTGACCATTTATTCATGTGTCTCTTTGTTTAAGGTGTAATTGCTTTGCAATTCATAAAGGATGTTTGCATTTTGTTTTCTATGTATCTTTTGAAAAACACTGATGGTTTATGTTTGTTTCTCTCAGAGAACAAGAGGAGGATACGCTGTTAGAGGACATGATCAAAAGGAGAGGTGTGAAGCGAATCGCTCTTCCTGTCTCCTTATTACTTTTATTCATCCCATTAAAATTGGCATTCGTTTCAGTTCTGTTTTCCAGAGGCCTTGTTTTCTGCAGCTTGTATTGTTTTGTCTACCCTCTCAGATATCCATAGAAATGCTGAAGATGATCACAGGATCTTTGGAGGAAAGTTTAAGCCAATGAAGATACTGAAACAGCTCAGCCACAAGACTGAGAGCAAAAAGGGGAAGAGCAAAACCTCTCTCAAAAAGAAGAGCTGAAGACTAGCCACTGGGGCAGGCCTGCCATGGTACATGAATGTGCAGTGATGATTACTGGACAATCTGTGTCACAAAAGCCAATGGCACAGATGTTATTCACCCACAAAATTAAATTAAAAATGGAGAATTTATGTAGAGTTTATGGGCAGTTATGGTGAATTATTGAAGTTATCTCATCCATTTTATGTTTTTGTTTTTGTTTTGTATATATATTACTCCACAGGATGGGGTATCATGAAGAAATTATGGATTTATAAATAAATATTTAAATGTTAAAATTAGTTAAACTCATGTTTGTGGCCAATTTTAGAGATTCTTTTCAAGAATGACTTAGGGCAAAATTGTGTAGACCTAATCTAGAATTTCGATATTTATTTTCAGGCTGTGTTAATAAACCTGAAGACATTCTGTTGAAATGTAAATAGCTTTCATGACACTCCTCTTTGGTTGGGAAGTAAAATATTGATTATTTGTACATTGGTGTTATTTTGTTGTTATTTCCAATGACACGTGACACGTCATAACTTCAGTAAACTCATAGATGTTTATATTGTATTAAAAAAACACTAGAACCCTGACTAGCACCATTATCTTAAACTGGCATAGACAGTTGTCGGAACCTTTTTCAAGCATTGTGTCTTTACACGGACCGCTAAAACGGCAGGACAATTTTGATCACTACGGAAGTTTAACGTGTGTCGTTGTCCACATTCTCGTGTGATTTTAAACAGCCTCCACATTTGCTCTCAGGAGAACATTGGCTTGCTGTTTAAAATAACTGTTCAGAGTATACAATGTCAGACAACGAAGACAAGTAAGTAAAATAAATACTAACAAGACTAACAAGCCTTGATTATTTATTGCGATAATGTCCTCCTGACATGCTCATAGATCTCGAGAGTGAGTTACAGTACAGGTTTAGCTTGGCTTTCGATGCCCTAGCATAACACAGTTAACCATATTATTAATTATGAGAGAACAGATACTTTCGATTCGTATGTGGACGTAGAGGAACTAAAATATTCAGACGACTCCAGACAAATTCAGTTGGGTTTCATGGTGTAGTCTTAAACGATAGTAAACGAAAGCCAGCAAGACAGTGGTGATGTTATGGTATTTACTTGATGTTGTTCTTCGATTTTTTTCAAACTGTGCTCCACGTTTTCACACGTTTATTCGTATTCCTCACGTCAAAATCTTTAAACGTACCATCAATTTGTTCTGATAGCTTCGACGACGGAGACTTTGACGATGGGGAAGAAGATGAGGGATTAGATGACCTGGAGAACGCAGAGGATGTAAGTTCTTAATAGATATGCACAGCCAAATGTTGGCCCTTATTGACTATCTAGGCAAAGTAAGTCTACCTTATAGTAACACGTGTTTACAACAAATGTGTTGTTTTTAAACTTCTAACAAGATGAGTGTGTTGTGATGTTGAACCTTCCCATCACCAACCAACAGTCACTTGTCCCTTCTGCTAGTGTCTGGCATTAGCATTACATCCCCGTCATTGATATGATCTTACTTTTCCACTGTAGGAGGACCAGGAGAATGTGCAGATTTTACCAGCTGGTCAAGGACATGGGGCTAATTTGAAAAGAATTACCACAGCTTACATGACCAAATATGAGCGAGCAAGAGTATTAGGAACCCGCGCCCTGCAGATTGCGTGAGTAAAGTCTCACATCGGAAGATGGGACTATTCAGTTTGTTGTATCTTGTATTGGGTTATCTGTTGGTTCACATGGTCTTACATGTGTTGTCTGATGTAAGTGCTTGCATGATTGTGAAATCAGACTGTCAAAGTCCTTATTTTACACTGCAGTTGAATAAAAATGAATAACATGTTGTTTCCTCCCTTTGGTAGTATGTGTGCCCCAGTCATGGTGGAGCTGGAAGGGGAAACGGACCCCCTTCAGATTGCCATGAAGGAGCTGAAGTGAGTCACACCTCTCTCACTATTTTCTTTATTTTATGACTCTTGGTGACTTGTTTTTTGTAGCTATGAAATTTTGAAGTTGTAACTCTTACCTTAAAAACCAGGAGAGCAAGTCAAGTCATTTTTATTGTGTCTCCCAGGGGAGAAATTAGTTTGGATCTGTGTAATAGCTGCATCACATCAGTACGAAATAACATACAACATACGACCAGTTCATCACATGGGCAAGACAAATCACAGATACGAAAACGATCAGTAAAAACTATTGGACAAATAGTGTAAAATTGTTGTACATAGTATTGTGCAAACAAACATTCATGTGCAAAAAATAGCAATCTGTAAATTCCCACACTCCTGTGCAAATAGCAATCACACCAAACACTCAGCATTCATCCTGACCAAACTGCTCCTCCATTCATACATCCATACCTGTGCAACAATAGCAATAGCAATCCCACCAGGCATACGATCAACATTCATTCTGGTCTCATTCATTCATCCTTGCATACTCATCTACCAGATCCTGTGCATACAGTTATCCCTCCCCCCACTCCCCATATAGTCCTAGCTACCTTTACATTACTCCATCTCATACATACATTCAACTGTCAAAAAGACATTGTTTCTCACATATTGTCATACAGTAATTTTCACAGTTGTTCATTGATGAGCTTGACAGAGAGGGATGAATGAGTGTTTGTACCTGTTGTGTTTGCACAGAGAAACCCTGTACCTCCTACCTGAGTTTAACAGTGTATATTCAGAGTGCAGAGGATGGGAGCTGTCAGATAGGATAGTCTGAGCCTGTCTTATTGTAGTTTGTTCAAAGAGCTCCTGTGGGTTGAGAGGTACTGGTGTTCCAATGATTTTTCCTACTGTCTTAACTAGGTTGAAAATCTGAGTTTTTGACTTGACAGTTAGGTTCCCAAACCAGCTGGTAATACCGTATCTGAGAATGGACTCAATTGTTGCCCTGTCTGTTGTGAGCAGACGGTGGAACAGGTCCGTTACTGTATGAACGTGGTTGAGCAGCACTTAACTTGTTGTAGTGTTCTTGCTGCCATTGCAACACTATTTATGAATGTTCCAGCTTCCCAAATCTGAACCAAAAAAGGAGAAAGGATAGTAAAAAGTAGAATCTGCTGACTTTTTTGTTACAGCTAGCGAATTGCTAATCACGGTCCATTAGCTGTCCTTTCAGTATGTGCACTCCCCCAAAAAAATGGCTCTTTAATGGGAATCTGGCTCTTTAATGGGAAACTAACACAGTTGCTTGGACCAAGACATACACATTTCCAGCCAATCAACATGTTGTGTCAGGAGCACAGAACGGAGGGGTACAGTTTGATTGGCTCTTTAACTCCAATATAAACCTTTCGCTAGAATCACAGACTTTGACTCAAAACAACATTCATCAATGTTATGTGTTAAGAGGTTTATTTATTAATAAACACAGGCTCTTAATATGTACCTTTCCATAGGAGCTTCTGGCTGTACATGTACTTTCCAAACTATCTCCGGAAATTTCCTTAAAGGAAAGCTTCTTGAAAGAGACATTCAAATGGCCTGTCCATGAGTGTAGTGCTGAAATAGATTTTTTTTACGAGAAATGATTTGCACATTCTCCGGTTTGAGTCAGACTGGAATGAAGGTCTTTATAATTAAAGCAATTGTATATGCACAAAGCTGAGAAGCAAAGAACAATTTGAAAAGAATCAATAGGTTAAGGTATAGCTAGGTATAGCCTAATTGAACATTTTCATTATGGGCCATTCAATGATGTATATGAACCAACTACTGTCAACTGTTTAAGCAAAGGTCAAACGCAATAACTATCTTTGAGAGGCTTGCCCAGTGATGGCCACTTGTGGAATGAGCTGTTGCTCTGCTTAAGGAATAGCTAAGAGTGGTTCAGAACAACCTTACTAAAGCGAAATATGCTCTAAAATAAAATTAAGGTAGATCTCTTTAGGTGTGACTTACAAATGATGTAGCACAAAGAAGGCTCTGGAAAGTGTTGCCCATGCATGTTGGTTTATCGAGAGGTGTGTTTTTTTTTTTTTTTCTCATTTCCACAGGAGCAGAAAGATTCCAATTATTATCAGGAGGTACCTGCCTGACGGCAGCTATGAAGACTGGGGCTGTGATGAACTCATTATAACTGACTGAGCCAACCTGAACTGAGGCTGACCAGCAAACCTGCACCCAAAAGAATCAGAGACAGATCCTCAGAACCCCGAACTGCAGCTGTTGTTAAGAAACAAGTATGGAAAAGAGGCATAGATTCACATGTTACCTCCCCCTACTTCCATAAGCTGAGGTCCCAGGTCGCACACAAAACACAAATCAGTCATCAGTGCTGAGTCTAACCCTCAGCTTTCCATCTGGAACCTTCTGTTGCATGTCCACCTCTTCTCCACTAGGTGGACTTCAGAATCAGGAGAAAAGTATGACTACCGAAGTGTTGAATAGTTTTGAGTTTCCTTTTATTCCTTTTATTTTAAGTGGTTATTAAAAGATTTTGTAAGCAAAGTGGTTTTGATTTTAGTGATTTGATTAGTGTTTTCCTCATTGGGTGTATATATATATTGTATATATGTGTATATATATATATATGTGTGTGTGTGTGTGTCTGTGTTCGCACGATTGTGTTGGGTAACATAAAGCTATTAGTACTGATAGTACTGATATATGTGTTTTTTGAGCTTAATGAGGCATAATTGAGGTTGTGTCTGAATCTAGAGCGCTACCTTGGTCAAGTCCTACAGACTTGCCATGCAAACACCAACACCACAGTTGGCACTGATCCAATCTCTCTAACATGCTCATTTTGGTCATTTGGTGATGTGCTGTAAAAGCTGATCTTTTTATGGGTCACCAACAGAGGTGGCAAAATTAATTTGAGGATGATCCAAATACTTTTTACCTATAAAAACATACCTCAAAACATGATAGGAACCTTCAGCTGGTTGTTTTTTGTATTGACTCAATCCTTGAAGGTTTGACAAGTTTCATAAATATATAGAAATCCATAGTTAATAACTTTTAAGGACAAAATATCAGTTATGGAGGTCGTAAAGACCTCTTAAACTCATTCTGGTAGGTCTGGAAATCTGATCTACAGTGCACTCAGAAGCAACGTTTTCCCTTGGTGGCTAAATATCTTAGTCACACTGACATGACCAAAGCACGCCAAGAAGAATGTGGGTTCTGTTGCCTCTCCAGTTCCACGCCCTGCATTTCCTGCTCCTGCTCCATCGGTACACCTCCACACGTCACCTCAAATCGACCCATAGTGAGCTTTTAGGCCATGGCAAGGTGTGAGATTTCACTGAGATGTATCCAGATTGTACAGTCATGACTGAGGTAAACAAGCCCAAAGTGTGCTGTTCCTTCTTGAACTGATGATTATATGAGTTCACTCTGCTGTCTCTCCGCCATACACCCCCAAACAAACAAACAAATAAACAAATAGGCCATTCATTGTTTCATGGGGGTCCGGAGGGGTTGTGTCTCCATGACAACGAGCAGCCCTACCCTATGATGTGGAAAGATGGTAGATAGAAGGGAAGTAGGAGCGAGAAAGCAAACACTTCTCCATCATACATGCCCTGGTGCTAATCAAAGTACAAATTTGAACAGTTGAAGTAAACTATGTGTATTGGCATTATCAGTCATGAAATACACATAATTTGCTAAACCAATGTGTCAAACTCAACTGAGGGTGATAAAAACTCCTAGGAGTCCTATAAGTGAATCGAACTGGTATTTTAATTTGATTTGATATTTTTTCTGACTGGTTATTAATTCTGCTGCCATTTTGACTTCCACCCCATTTCTTCAACACTTCCACATCCCACTTTGCCCCATATTTCTCTGTTTCTATTTCTCTCCAGTCTTGGAATGTTTTAATCCCATTACACTCTCAACCTGGAAGGGGAGGGGAGTGGAGTGGAGCAGCAGGGCTGGAGGGGAGGGGCAGGAGCAGGAGCAGTGTGTACTGAGACTGTGTGCCCTCTATGTATGAGTGTCCCTTTGTATCACGGCAAAGTTCTGGATATGGCTCCCTCATCGCCCCCCTCCATCCCCTGCCCTTGGCCCCCCTCCCTCAGCTCTGGCTCAATGGCGCTCTTTGTTTTACTAAAGTATCACACAGCCGATTAAATGGAGGGAATTAGGAATCAGGCTTAACTCGTAGCGCGCACACACATACACAAAGGAACACACAACCACGCATACATATTTGCGAACATGCATACATATACGCACATACGTACATATACTGTACTTACCAGAGGCAAACGGCTATACCCTGAAAACAGCATGACGGGGCATTATGGCCTCATGGGTGCTGTCAGGCACTGTATGTCATGACATTCTCTGTAGGCCTCAACTAAGAATGTAAGGTAGGGAGAATTGCATGCTGCCTCAGAGGCAAATTGACTACATACTCTACTTAACACATGCAGTGGTATGAAGCAACAGAAGCTAAAGAGCCTTTTGAGCCTTTTGTAGACTGACCATGGAAACGCTGAGGATGCTACATCATTGTGGTGTTTTTGAAAACACCTCCAATCTGGGATTTTTGTCATTGCCCTCGGTTGCCCCATAGTTCCCTGACCCGCTTAACTGCGACATTATGAACCACCACTGGAGAACTTTTTTTTTTTTTTTTTTTACAAAAGCAGGAAGCGTACAGATTTATTTAGTGTGAGAGAATTCATTAGTTATTCTGTCTCTAAAGTTTCATCTTCTCTACTATTTACAAGGGTGTTCTGGTTTGCTGGCAACATAACTGAGAAAGTACAAAATAGCATACAACAATATCAGTCATAGGCTTTCAACATATAAGGAGAACAAAGAAAACAGTTAACAGTGAACAAAACTTAATACCAGCAAATATAAATAATATTTTTGTAATATATAACAAGCATGTCCTACCACAAGGTGTAGGATGTAAAAGAAATTTCTGGTTTTGCTTATAATACTACGAAATACAAGAAATCAAGCAACAAAGTGAAGGCTTACTGTGATAACAAGTTGATATCCTCTCTTGCATTGGGTCAAACAAAAGTATATAGATACAATTTTGTAAATGAATAGTCTGATGAAAGGAACATACATCAAATAACAGTCCCTCTTGTATTTCTAACAAGTACTGAACCTAACTCACGGTATAAGGTTTAATTCATATTGTATGGCACCCAGAATGAACAATTAAATCTGTGCAGATGACTTATCCTCTGTGGCTGGGAAATGGCATGGGTTTAAATCACTCTGGTTCATTTTCACAGTCCACAACTTACAACGTCCCAGTCCACACATTGGCAATGTCTATCAACTCTAACAGTGTAAATGCACAGGTGATGGTTTAATCACTGAAATGATCCACAGTGTTGTGTATGTTGGTGAGTCAAATGCTCATTGTCGTTCATGCCATTATGAAAATTAGGCAAATGTGACACTGTAGTTAACAACTTTCTATTTCACAATTCTTTTTTGTCTCACACAAACTCAGGTAAATGGACTTTGATGAACTACTTAAAAGCACTTAAAAGCAAGCAAAAAAAAAAACTGTTATAGAACAAGTATCTACAAAACTATAATTTGACACTGAAGTATATACACATTTTGAATGTCAAACTAAATTTGAATATAAAAATTGAAGGGCAGTGGTGCAGACTTTTCAGTGTAGTTATGGCAACAAAAACCGACAACATTGACATTAATATTAAACACTACATGGATGGCTACATGAAAAATACTGTACTATGATTAATGAAAAAAGACCTTTATTTGGTTAATAGAAAAAGATTACTGTTTTTAAAACAATTATCAACGCCTATGAATGTACACATAATATTGTCTTTTCAGTGTCTATCCCAGTTCTGTAGAATAGTGTCTTACTAATGCAGTTCGGAATTATATCAGTAGTCAGTGCTGGAAAGAACTGCTCAACAATATCGAATTGGAAATGCTAACAGTCACCATAGTCTTGTGTTTATATTGTTACCAAATAGAAAAGTAACTGACCTAACATTTAGATGGCAATGTGTATACGTATAGATAAAGTGGAGGCCTGCTTATTTTAAAACCAGTTCATTTCTTGGTCTTTAAAGTTTTGGTCTCAAAACTTTGGTCATGTTTATTAGTAATCCCTACAATGCAGTGACAAAGTTCCCCTTACACTCTATAGTGTCTGTATCATAAAGGCACTTCCTCACAGAGAGGACCTATATACCTATATATATACGAATACTTGGAAATAATAAGCATTGAGTAAGACACTGTATGTGTCCTGTTAAATGAATGACATGCCTGAGATATAAATGGGGTTGTTACAATAAACATTTTCTCTACTTCTTTATTTTAATTCCATGTTTAAAATGACAAATCTGTCTTGATTGTTGGCATCATTCCTTGTTTCTGCATCCACACCTCTCCCTTTCACAAACATGAAATCAAATTGTACTATCTAGCTTTCAGTAAAACTGTGTACTGTACACTACACCATGTTACCCCAAAAACTCCACCGAGCTCCATATGTCATCCCTAAGCATTGCTGTCCAGTCTGGCTCGACACCGGACCAAAGTGGGTGAGACTGGGCTGGGTCTCCCCAGCACTCCACCTCTTCTTTGCTCTGTGTTTCTGGCTGTGGGACTCCACCCATGCCAGGGCCCTGTCCTCTTCCTCCCCTTCCTCCTCCTCCTCTTCCTCCTCTCCCGCTTCCTCCTCTACTTCTTCTCCAGGTCTCTGTCAAGGCCGTGAGAGGGTGGTGTAGACGGGCTGCTCCCAGTGTGTGGGGCTGTGGGACTGGGGCACACTGGAGGGGTCGGTGATGGCTGTGTAGAGGGGCCTCTGCGAGGGCCCCATGTAAGAGAAGGCTGAGTAGAGCCCCGAGGCCTGGCTGGAATGGGCGTAATAGGAGCCTGAGGCCTGGTGATCGGCGTAGTCGGCAAACTGGGCGCGGGAGGCCAGCGAGGGGAAGGCAGAGCTGTAGTGTGGCAGGCTAAGCGGGGTGTAGGTGACGTGGGAGCCACTGCTGCCCCCCTCTCCGGCAAAGTGGCCCACCGGTCCGGCCTCGCTCTTGATCTGGGCTTTGGACGGGTCGGAGGCCAGCGAGGAGGTGTGGTGCTGCTGCTGGTGCTGCTGCTGCTTGGACAGCCAGGCGGCAGAGTGTCCGCTGGCCGCCGCCAGGGCCGTGGAGATGCCGTACGCGTAGGGCGAGCTGGAGGAACCGCCCGCCCCAGGGGCCCCAGAGCTGCCCCCAACACCAGGGTGCCCGTTGGGCGGGAGGTACTGGTCAAACTCGTTCACGTCGAAGGGCTCCATGTTGGCCATGACGTCGTGGCTGATCTCACCGATGTCCACGTTCCCAAAGTCGATGTGGGGTTTGCCTGCTCCAGACGCTGACCCAGAGCCCCCGTCTGCTCCCACGCCAAGGCCGCCACGGGAGCCTCCTGCTCCGCCACCCTCTCGCTTCCCCTCTCCTGACTTTCCAGACTGCAACTCGGTCTTCGGCGTAGTTGGAGGCGTCGGAGGACTGTGGCTCTGACCTTTGGGGAAAGAAAAAGAACTACAATCAAGAAAGATAAAAAGAACGAGAAAAGATACACCTGGACCAAGCTATGAGAGTTGAGGAAAAGTAAGTAAGTGCTACTTTGGCCTGATTGTGTAATTGGCCTTTCATCATGTTTTAAAGGGCCACAGACATTTATAGATCATTGTCAGTTTCCTTACCAAGACCATTGAAATGTTTTTATTCGGTCACAGGGGTTTATTTTTCCCCACCTACCTGACCTATTGCCCCAAGAAGAACAGTACCCATCATTAGTTTTCCTCTGAGATGCAAGAGGTTTCTCATAGGGCACTAGACAGCATAGAGACGTGTTTAATGGTCAATAAAATCAGAAACTGCAATGATCAATTTAAGCTTTACTCAGTTCACTCTTTCACTGTTTAAACTGGGCCCGTATTTATCAGTCAGATCTATGGTTTTGACTTAAAAGTAGGTAGCGAGCTAGCCAGATGCAAAACGTGAACCATGGAAAGGATCTTAGACTTTGCACTAGTACCTACAGGCAAGCATCACAAGACTTCACATGCATTTATCTCAAGGTGACAAACACATAAATCCTTATGTTCTGCACATGTCTGGGCGCCTTTAAGGAGACAGTAAGAGGAATTCCCCATGAGGTGGAGTTAAGGACACAGGGTTACAGAGGGAGTCATCTGGGGCACACCTGCAGCGTGGGGGTGGTGCCCATCGGCCAGTGGAGACCCTGTCCCGGCATGAACTTCTAGATGGAGGCTCTTGTAGTGTGATTGGCTGTGGCTGACCTCACCCTCGGCATCGCCCTCATTGCTGGAGTTGGGCTTGCCATTCTTGCGGCGCCGTGGCTGGTACTTGTATTCCGGATAGTCCTTCTTGTGCTGCTTCCTCAGCCTCTCGGCCTCCTCGATGAAGGGCCGCTTGTCATTTTCATTCAAGAGCCTGGGAAGGTAAGAGAGGCGGACGGAAATAGAGTGAGAATGGAATGGTCCATATTTGCACGTGTGACATATTCCCAGATGATACAGCTGCTTCATATAATATGGTTTGAACGTTTGAGGTTTGAAATTGGATCAGGCCCCCCACACGTAAACCTGAGGGCCCTCCTGACACCCTAACCTTACACCGAAGGGGTCAAGGACTTTGACTCAACCTCAATCAAATAAGATGTAAAGTCATTTCCTGTGGCTTAGTGTTTGTTTAAGTTACTTTTGGAGGTCACGTGGTTTTTAGAACATTTTAAAAGCATAGTATTTATGGGCCACATAACCAGTGCACACCACAATAGTCATTATAGTCATTTATTGAGGACTGTAATTCAGTTTCGGTGCCTGGGGATGTAATTGGGGCACAGGACAAAATGATTAGAATAGGAAAAGGCTGACCTTTGAAACAGTTCATATGCTTCCTGGTCAATTATGAACTATTCTGGGTAAAGTCTTTAAATGGTTAATGTTGTGACTTTTGCAAGATTAATAGATTGGTCTGCCTAAGGCACAAATAAATACTGTAGTGACAAATCTACAGTCCCACTTTGTTTTGTCACCAAAGACAGATAATAGGATTTATTGAACTTGTTTGCTCAATTGCAGCAAACCTTTCCTCTGTCTATTAAAGTTACCACATCACAATATCAAAGGATATCCTTTTGGTTATTGACACAACTGTATTATTTATTTGAACTGTTGATTAAAAGATGATACCTATGGATTCTCACTCAAGGCCTTCCGAAAATATTGATATAGGCCTACAGTTGAAAGTACATATACATAACATTACTTAATTGATTTGACTAGCAGCTGACCATTTAGATAATTACATTAAGGATCCGCACTGCATGAACAACATGAGCTAGTCCTTCTGAAAATCTCTCTTTGATAACAACGTCTGTCTAGAGGCCTATCTGTCCATATGAGAAGCTGCATTGCTTGATGAACTCTTATCTTGATACAGCTATTGGGGGAGTGTCTGTTAGCTCTGGACCCTGTGCTTACCTCCATAATTTCCCCAACGTTTTACTAAGCTCGGCGTTGTGCAGGTGAGGGTACTGGTCAGCGAGTTTTCGCCGTGCGGCCTGCGCCCACACCATGAAGGCGTTCATGGGTCTTTTCACGTGCGGCTTACTCTTGCTTCCTGAGTTCACGCGTACCGGCATGGGCACAAGCGTCCAATCGTATCCATTCAGCACCTGGCTTACCGCCTCACGGATGCCAATGGGGAACCGGTCATCCTCTTCGTCGGATTTGACGGAGACCGCGCTGCCACCATCCTCTCCAACCGATGGTTGCTGTCCAGACAAAGGTGAGTCTCCGCCACCGGCGGGGCCAGAGGAGTGGACCGGTGACATAGAGTGGCCGTCATCCGAGACGCCAGGACTCATTTCCACCTCAGACAAACTCTGTTCCTCTCCCGACATCTTTCTATTCACTCTGGTAAACTTTCTCCTGGAAACGTTGCACAAAGGCTACTTATTTCTCTGTAGCTTTTCTCCGAAATGACTGGATTGTACTGAATCAATACTTTTCTCTAATGCCAATGCGTTTACTGATTAATTTTATCCATTCGAAATGTGTTTATATACATTTCCAATCAGTTTCGTCGCTCAGTCTTCTCTCCAGAATTCTGCTCGAATTGCACATTAAAGTTCTTTCCATTCGTACGGGTGCATTCCCACGCTTTATGCGCCTTTGAATGGTTCAAATTTGGTTTAACATCAGGGAACTGCTTCTTACATTCCGCTGTTTGATAATCCAGTTGTGTGTGTGTTGTCTTCACGTCTGTTTTACACAATACGTTTACAGTAAACACCTGCAAAAAATGAGAGAAATTTGGTATATGAGTTATACATAACAGTTTACATTCATGGCACCTTTACCTAACATTTCAGTCCACTTAACATTTGTAATTTTCCATAAATTTTTATCTGACAAGAAATTCTGGACGAGTCACATGAAAGGTGTTTTTTAAAAGTCGTTTTACAAAGCATTGCAGGCTTACTTATCAGGGCCACGTCGCAATCGTGTGTGCGTCAGTTTACCTTGGTCGCTCTGGCTCGATCTGAATATTTTTCTAGCCCAGGCCTCACTCCCGCTAACAAGCTACTGTTTAAGGTTTGGCAGTTATTGCAAGCTCCCCGGAGAGCAAGTGTTGGAATAATACGCACCCGCAGCAGCACAGGGCCAGGCTTTATGCCGCGGAACTCCTAGATAAACACGGGCCTGACGCTGGAAATACAAACCGCGTGTGGCTAGGCCTATATGTGTGTATCCTCGTCTGTGAACTGAAGACTGTTTGTGAGTGAATGAGCAGTATATATTGCGGGGAAAATGTTAGGTTTTGTCCACAGACCTAAGGCAGTCCTTCTTACTGGCCGTGACCTGAATGTTTTGATACTGGTAATGACGAATAGCCTACATTGACATTTACTTAATGAGAAATAATGTTGCTATTAAATATGACTCAATTTGCCTGTAATTGGAATGTGCTCATTGGGTATTTTAGACATTTGTGTGTTTAGTGGTCTGCATCTACATAGGGCTTTGTCTCACATTGAGAAGGAATGGTCTTACGACTGTAGGACTGTTTGTGTTTTGGCATCTTAAACACGCCATAATGAGATGTTCATCTCCTGATGAAATGAGAGCGACATAGTCGGATGGACACCGTTTAATTACTGCAGGCATCAGTGGTCCAGTAGCACTGGTGAAATAGGATACGTCGTTCAACATGTCTCCAGCCAATTAGCTTTTAATTAAGATCAAAGCAGGTAGGCCGATTAAACTTGAGAAAGCTCTGTGCTGCCAGGCCAGGCAAGTAGTTGCGTTAAAATTGATTTGCCAGATGTGACCACTGCACTGCATCAGATTTACAATGGTATCATGGTTTATCTGGTGCTTGGAGTCTTTGTGTTGTCCAAGCATATCTTTCTGTTTTTGTCTCCGGCAAGGATCTCTGCCATGTCGGAGTAAATTCACTTCGTCTCCCTCCTATTCTAAAATGTGAATGCCTTTTGCGGAAAGAGGTCGGTGAGCCTGCCATATGACGTGCTTGCAATGCGGCTCGCACGCCTGCACTCCAAACAGAGGTTCACTGTGAGAGTCACTACACACCTTATGTTTTCCATCTAGTTTTATGGGCAGTTTTCTGTTTTAAGTAAATAATTTTAATTGTGCATAAATGCAGTGTCAAGGTAACACTATTGCTTTTACCATGTATTCATTCATCAACTGACAGTATTTGACAGCAATGTAAAACAAGTGAGCCCTGACATAGCTGTCGTATTTGAAGCAATATCCTATATAGGCATACTTATTCACCTTGCTGTTGATATTTTGTTAAGCGTCTTTTACCCACCCGATGGTCAGTGCCTATGTTGTACACGTACCCTATACTAACCGAATGGGGAATATAACGTGATGACAAACTGCTAATTTCACCGCTTGACTTGGCAATAACTTGTCCCAAATTCCTGCGTGGTTATGCAAAGTACTTAGTTTCTAGAGCTAAGAATTGTTCAGTTTAATAGTGTTTGATAAAGTTATCTTTTTCCAGATATCATATTTGGCCCATCCTTGTTCTGTTTCATTAGTTTATTTGTTCGTTTCTCTCGAATTTTAAGGTATGTAGATACTTGAACCAATACCTGATCAAAATGTTTTAGGGTGTCGTTTAATTTGTTAGTGCTTGTATGTTGTCCGTTTGCTAAGCACTACAAGCAGTCTGATGTAGGCTACCACAAAACACTGAAACTTTCATCTGCGATTTATTCTGTGGTAGCCCAGGTTGAGATCCTTGCTTTGAGAAAAATAAATTGGGCAACATTCTATGGATGTTGAGAGGGGCATCGTAACCTCCATATTTAGTTATTCTAAATCGATTTAGCAGGTCGACTCCGTACCTCATCTGAATTACAAAATAATTTAAAATCAACGTAGGCCTAAACCATTTTCTTATATGAACATTAACTGTCTAGCTCAGTAATCCAGTTGGAAGGCGGCTGTGCCCATTTGCGATTAAAGGGGTCAGGGTTTAAAAATAATCTGAACTATTTTGACGAAGTTGTTTTTTCTAAACGGTTTTACAGCTGTGAAATAGGTATCTTTAAATTAGGCCTTATTGTTTTTAACAGTTTTTCTCATTCAATTAGTTAAATTGGCTACATACTTTACAGACACGAACTAATCAACACACCAAAAAAGCTGTCTAAAACCATTCCAGCAAATCTTTATCCTCCTAGACCAGTTGAAGGTTAACTAATGTCAGTGTGGGAATGTTGCTTGAAATATAAACAACAGCGAATTCTGGCAGTTGCATTTACAAAGCAATTAATAATAATAATATGAATAATGATATTGATAATAATAATCGTTCTTATCAAGACAATACATGTAAAATATTCTTTCAACATTATGGTCCAATACAGACAGAAAAAGATAAACATTACAAGAAATGTGTAAAATGCTAAGCGTCTTACTTCTGTATTGAAAAAGGAGGTCGCCCGCTTAGCACTAGAGTCCGTGAGTTCCCGAGTTCCTAAAGTGACGCTCCCGCTCACTCCCCAGCCCCCTCGCTCGCGCTGCCCCGCTATGAATGCCCGCTCTGTGTCGCACACTGGGGCTTAAAGAGCTCCGTTGTGTGAGGAAAGAGAAAAAAAATACATTTTGTGGAAAAAAATCTTAAAGGAGCAGTGAACTTACACGCCAGCCCCTTCTGTGATTGGCTGCTGATCATTCTCCAAAGTCTCCCCCCGTGGGGCGGGATTTCTCAGGCAACACAACCGATTCCGATAGACCTTTATACATTAAGTTGTGTGAGTCTCTGTTTGTAATTTGTACTTTAATGATTTTAGAGTTTCACAAATTCAGTGACTAAGAACATTTAATAAAAATGATTACTGACAGCAAAGGCCGACACTTGTTTAATCAGAGCGAAAATCTGTTGCCGTGAACAAATCTAAATAAAGCCCAATGTGAAATTATATGATCAGTGTTTAAAATGTCAAAGGTATAACTTTACACATCCACACAAATTTGTCTCTGATTTTAACAAAAAAGTCGCTTCAGGGCATTCATGTCAAATTAATGATCAGTGTTTGTGTTTTCCAGTGCATGGCTAGACTGTAAATACTGAACCCTGATTAAGATTTTTTTTCTTTATTTATGTATATTTATTTATTTATAATCGCTAGTGATCCTAAATTATTTATAGAAATATATGCCATAACCTCTCCTAATGGTGTGATTTAAGTGATTATGTTTGCACTGTAGTTATTAATAAAGTTGGTTCAATATTATTAGGCCTGAATTGTCTTAAATATTGACATGGTAAATGTTTAACGCGCGATCTGTTTACCACGTGGGTTTGATCTGACACTGTACATTGATAGGCTTACTTAATGACGAGATGGGCACACTTACTAGCAGCACACCCTAAAATGGCACACTTGATGTCGTGAAAAGTGGTCCAGGATGAAAGGTGAATTAGTGGCGTGGTCACCACACCAGGGCATCACACTGGGCGCGTTGTTTGGAGCTGGCTTCTCCTGGCCTGTTTGCCTTTGGGGCAGAGCGAAGTCGAGGCCTAGGAGCGTGGGGCACGCCGTGGGCTTAGTTCTCATGAGCTGTACCGGAGACAAGCAGGGCCAATGGAATGCTTGCACAGCCAGGTCGCGCCACACCTGCTGTGCGCAGTGGCATCTCCGTGTCATTACGCATGACGCGGAGTCGCTTAAAGAGTTGCCTGTATTGTAGACTGCACTTAAACATTGTATATTTACCCATTCTCATATATGTTATACTTTATGGGGGGAACTTTATGAGGGGTATATGGCACACCAAGAAAGATTTTTGTATGTTTCTGTATTAGGAACCAAAAACTTTGGCAAACCTACACTTCACAACCGCATGCTTGTCTGTATGGTTTATGCTTGATTTGATGGGCCTAAAATATCTTTCAAAATCAGGAAATCTAACTGCACTGCTGGCTACTGAAACCTACAGTATCTGCTGCAAGCTTTGCATGGCTATCTCAGCGCTGCTATGTTGGGTTGAAATATAATTCCGCAGCAAACACTGCGCCACTTCATACTACGTGTTAGTTTTATAATTGCATCAGTGCACAGTCACTTAGATACAAAGAGCACACATTTAAAACCAAACAGCATTTGCAGAAAATATAGAGAAGAGGGACGGGGGGAATATACAGCCCAAGAGCACACAAACACACGCGCTGTTCGGCTCAACAATAACCCCTTGTATTTCCATCTCACGACACCCCCCTCCCCAAAAATCACTTCTTTTTTCATTATCCATGAATGTTGACTCTGATAAGGGATCCTAGCCATGAGTGAATCTCTCTGTCTGATTCTCTCTCCCTCTCTCCCTCTCTCGCATTCCCTCTCTACTCCTTTCTTTGCGTCCTTTGTTTTATCTCAGGTGAATTGTAATCATGTGATCAAACGAACACCCCCCTTCCATTACCCCCTTAAATGAAAAAATGAGGAACAAAAAGCAGTTCTGTGTATATAAAAAAAGAAAAGAGAAAAAGACGTGTGTCTCTCTTTAGTGCTTGTCTTTTCACTGTGTCTCAGCAAACGCACACATATACAGAAAAATGCTCCAAGACCTCTGTGTTGCCTGTGGATGTACATGTCATACCGTCTACTCAGGAGTAGCGTCTCTGAGGGGGGGAAACCAAATATTCCACCCCGTTTGACGGCCGGTTCCTCCGGATTTGCCTGCTCCCGTCTTTGAAGTGAGTTTTTTTAAGTACTGTAAATGAGCGTGCACTGAAGTAAAATTCGGAAGAGTCGGGCTATGAATACGTGAAATTAAACAAACAAGGTGTTACATTTTTCTTTCAGGCAGTTGGGTATTTTCAAATATATTTGACACATCGTTTGTGTAGGCTGTGCAAAATAAATATCAGTTCTGCAGAAGAAGCAATTATTCTGATGCCTCAGTGGATTGAATCTGTTGTCCAAAAGTTGGCTATACCTTAACGCAACATTAGTGATATATATTTGCAACCATTCAATAGTGATAACAAAATGTGTAATTCCTTCCTGCACTATTTGTATATTTGTATAGCTGCCTGAGCATTTGCAGTTTGTACAGTTTATACAGTAGTTGTACAATTTGATTTGATGGAGAATATGCGTATTTGGATGTAGAAACGCAGCTTCATGTTGTGAGTGTGTGAATATTATCGAAGTAATCATTTATTCGTGCGAAAGCGACATGGGCAGAAAATGTTTCAAATGTTGTAGTGAATTTAGTTTAATTTAGTTTAATGTCGTGAATTAAAATGTAGGCAAATGTATATGTCGCATTCAAGTATGGTGCTGACATCAGGCCTAAATCTTCTATCTAAATTTGCCGCGAGTCTAATGCGTCACTATTCACCTGAATATATTTAAATATCGAAGGTGAGACATAATCTTTCTATGGTTATAATCATTGAGATTCGTTGCATTCAAATGTAGTCCTTCGTTTCGATGTGATCAGATTATTTAATTGTTTCAATCTTTATAACGTTCATCCTTATAGCATGGACCTTTTGTAAAGGCTTTAGCAATAAAGCTTAGGCACTGATTTCATTCCCACCAACAACTTCACATTTTATTTTAGACAACTTTTATTTAAAATGTTCGTTGAAGGTGATGAAAACTGCTTATATTACGCAGACATTTTTATTGGAATTTTGTATGGATTTATGGAATTCTTAAGGCTTTATTTGCTCATAATGATGCCTTATCAATATTTTTTAAAATAGTATTCAAACTAATAATTAAAAAATGTAATTCACCAGATTTGAAAAATGTAACTGCCCTAATTAAAACGGAACTATATGTCAGGATCTATAGTCGGATTCTACTTCCTTGAGCAGAAATGATGGGTTATAATTTAAATAACCGAATTAGTATCCCCGTTTTTGTCACAGCGTAGACGTTGATGATTCTTCTTTTAATTGTGTGTAAATGAAATGATGGGTCACTGTCTTCAGGTTTCGCCCCTCTCTTTTACACTAGTGTGTAATTTCTCTGTTGTGATCTGCTCCTTTTACACCTGTTGCTCATTTCTTTGGAGGCTCTGAAAATGTTTTGTGGGAAATTACCATGAGTTAAAGACGATTCTTTTTAAGTCCTTTTTGTAATTTAAGGTATGATTACACTTCCATTATTATTCCTTTGATTGCTTCTGGTTTTAGTGGCACATTTCAAAAACAAAATGTCATTTTTGTAATAGTTCTTGGCTATTTGTTGTTGTTATTATCAAACATCAATTGAATTACATTGTTCATTATATTAGTTATTTGTAACTGGTAGTTCCTTTCAGCTTAGATAGCAATATGTTCTGCCTAAAGGCATATTTGCTTGGCGTTTTATGTTTAGTGGACTCCTTTTAAAAGTGTGACCTGTCTGACCTGAATCTTTGTTGCCCTGGCTGTTTGACATGTGACAGCAGTGATGCAGTTTGTTGTGCTACTAGAGGCTGGAGTGAGGGTGACTGTTAGGGAAACGAAACTCGTGACCGTTGGGGGTCAAGAGGTCACTCTGAGTGGGCTTCATGGTCTCATGACTTCCAAATTTTAAAGAGGTACAGTTGTCCTCCTGACTCACTCAACCTGATATGTCCAAGGGGATCATGCTTTAACTCTGGAACACAGAACAAAGTCACAGTGACCTGATGGCAGGACAAGAAGGTGAGGATGAGAGCCAGAGCAGGCGAGAAGGAGGAAATAAAAGATAGAGATGGAGAAAGACAGAGAACTAGAGAGATTCATAGGACACAAGACAACAGGGAATGAAAAGAGTCTAATAAACAACAGACAACTGTTGCAGGGTTGAGGTTGTTTTTTCCATTTACTTAAATATGTCCAGGAATGAAAGATTGGCCTTTCCAAATGGTAATGGAGAAAATTCCTGGGAAGATTTTTAAATCCTCACAGACGCAAGCAAGCAGCAACTTGATAGGAGCAAGAGAGAGATAGAGGGAGGGAGAGAAATGTGAGAGAGAAAAGGAAATGTCAGGAGTCAAATATGTAAACAGGATAAAGTGATCTGATGATGTTTTGTGGCATTGTGACCCTTATAATAAAGATTGGTCCGGGGAAACAGTTTCATAAAGATGTCTTCTTAATGTGGCATTCTTCATATTCCAAGTGAATCATTATAAAATACTTACCTTTCCACTCCACTTCCAGTGACAAACATGTTTATAGCCCTGTCTTCAGTTTTATTCTTACAATTACAACATCTAAGTATAAAAAGGAGCAATTACAGCAAGAAGGACTTCAAGGTCGCCTTTGAAAAAAAACATACCAAGTCTCTGTCTCCAGTGCACCTGTTCAGGGGCGTGCAGGTGTGCACACTCAACACTCATCAACTGGTTTCAACAGCTCAGATGAATGTGTCATTTTCTTAGAGTCTGGCGCAGATGAGATGAACTCTAGATTATTTAAACCTTCCATAATTTACCCCCTGGTCCAAAGCCAAAGAGTACCCAGCTTTATCCATAAAGAGCTGAATGTCATGCGTTGAACAGCGGTGGAAATGTGAATGAGAGCTGTTGTTTAAAGGGGGCTTGTATGTAAGACCATCACCTCTGTCCCAGTTACCCTCAAATCATCTGCTAATTGAGATGAATATTAATGATTAAGACCCCATTAACATGCCAGGCCAACTTCAAAGGGTTAATAAAAATTATTCTGCATTCCATAACCTCCACTGACCTTTTTTTCTGTCCACCCATCTTTTTTAATAAATCTATGCAGCTGTGTGACGCTTAAATAGGTTCCCCCTCTTTTTCTGTGGCTGCCATGAATCCTGTCTTTGTGCGGAATTTGAATTTGAACCACTGAATTTCCTATTCTTTTGTGGTCTTTTTTCCTGATGGTGGTGGCGGTGTGGTGTAGGTTGGTTGGGTGGTAACAGTGGCAGGGGCTAGAACTTGGACAGGGTTCCTATGCAGCTGGGGAGTGTGGGAGGTTGGGGTGGGGTGGGGGGTCGTGTGGGTGGAGTGGGGGAGAGAAAGAGAGAGAGAGAAAGATGGGGAGGGGGCATTTTGCATTGCGGGTACCATGAATGCTCCATTGTATGACTCTGTTCATATCTACACAGGGCTGGTCAAAAGGAAGAATCCAGTTACTTCAATTGTGTGAGGGGGGACATCTAAAGGAAATTGATAGGGGGCTGAGGGAGGGATTGGGGCAGAGGCATGAGGTAAAGAGAGAAAGAGTTTGGTTACCTGACTTTATCTCCGGTAGTATTTTGAAATCCACCAGTTGCAGTTGCTGTTTTTTTTTTGTGTTGTTTTTTTTTCCACCCTGAGAGAATCCTGCAGGTGTTATCACCATGGCAACCAGTGAGATTAGGCTGCAGTGTCTCTGGAGAGGGATGTTTTTTGGGGGTCGTTTCTGTGTTTGTTAAGAGCTCCCCTCCTCTTATTTGTGAAAGTGACATGGTATCCTGCCAGTGGTGGTCAGTTTAAGAACATAACATGCATGAGATTATTAATGAACAGGATTTTAGTTATATCCTGAGTTTTGTTTCCCAATGCAGCCAGGGCCTTTATTTTAGATGTTTTAATAAACTTGTTAGCATGCAATGCAGACTCATCCAGGAATCATATCAAGAAGATAACTGTTAAAAATTCACTTTCATCTCACTGACTGAGTCTTTTAAAACTTTTACAAGCATCCAGCCAACTTTTTCAAATGGTTCGTTAGACACACAGGTGTAACAGGAGAGATTTGGAACTCTAGTAGCGGGACACAGAAACTGTGACATTCTGTCGTGCCTCCTCCTTCACCTTCCTAGGGGACTGTTTCCCTGATCATATCTTCACTAATGTCCATGTAGAACTGAGTGTTGGGTTGTTTACTCTCCCCTTGTTTCAGAGACACTCCATTTAGCTTCAGTTTAGGCTGGCAGTCTCAGGACATGTGAGCAGCCATTCTAATTCCTCACCATTCATCACCCAGCTGCAGCCCTTGCAGTCCCATCTCTCGCTCTCTCTCTCTCTCTCTCTCTCTTTCTGTCTCTCTCTCTCTCTCTCTTTCTTTCGTTCTCTATTTCTCTCTTTCTCTCTCTCTTCCTCTTTCCCTCTGTCCTTCATTTTGTGCTTCCATTTTTTTCTTCTTTTCCTTTTTCAGTCTTCTCTCTTCTTCTTTGTTGCCTTTTTCTTGCCATTTGTTTCCCTCCTTAGCCCTCTTCCTGTTAGTCTTTCTGTCACTCTCTCCATTCTCTGTCATTCTGTATGCTTGCCTTGCTCTTGGCTGACAGAAACACTGACTGCAGCTGTGTGAGACAGGGACCCTAAAGGACACAGAGGAGCCTGATGCAGACAGAATCAGAGTGAAATGATGTCAGTTTGGTATCGGTACCAGTCCTTGGCCCTAAACTTGCGTGCGTTGTTGCTGTGAGGTACTGCGTGTGCGTGTGCGTGTGCGTGTGCGTGTGCGTGTGCGTGTGCGTGTGTGTGTGTGTGTGTGTGTGGTGTGTGTGTGTCAGTTCTGATGGTATTCAGGAATCTTAATCTTTCCGTGCGTAATAGACGCAGAGGCAGAGGGACAATGAGATATATTGCAGCATGAAGATGGAATGAGATGCAAGGGATGTGGAGCCTGAGTCATTTGCAGTGAAATTCATAAAATGATGCAGACGCATTCACAAGAGGACAAAAGTGTCTTTATCACTGTGGCTAGCTCACTCAGAGAAGGGCAAGTTCCCTGAATGTCTTGCCCCTTGACACAGCCTTCATTCCCAGTGATGTGAATAGACCAGAAGAAAATATAGTCTAAAGCCTCAACATGGTCTACTTCTTACACGATAATACTGATTTCTGAGGAACAGAGAAAATGACTTTCCATTTAGCCTTATTGACCTTCTACAGTATATGTATGCTGCTCAAGGCCCAGCCTGAAGTTAAGTTGTTGACTGTGAACTGAATTTGATATAAAATCCTCACAAAATGAAATGAAATTAGTTAAAAGGAGCTATAGCCTATAGTAGCTATAAGTAGGTCTACAGAGCTATATGATAGGGATGTGGCTGGTATCTTGGGTCAGGTGGTGTTTTTTTCACTCAGTGTCTAACAAACTAAGTTATTGTTTGACAATTGTGCAGTGTATGTTCGTACTAATGGAAAACAATTTATTATGCTGAGTAGAACCAATACTTAGAGTGAGAGTAGTGAGTAGTCAAGCTGAAGTAAACTGTTCATTAAGTTTTTGATGACACCTAGTCTACATCTAATTTTCAGGACAGATTACAAAATTTGAGCCAATTCTAACTGGTAATGTGACTGTCATTGATTTTATTAGGTTAGGTTTAAGCCTTACACTCGAAAATAATGAAGAGAGTGTGTAATCAATTCTCTAAAATTCCACAAAGCCTTTTTGAACGCCCCCAAAAATCAAAAGTCATCAGTGATAACCCCGTGCCATGCCTTTTGACGCAACTGTCACTCACAAGAACAAAGCAGGATTAAAGTTGGGGAATTTGGGAGGGGGTAACAGTGTAACGTTGTGTATGGCGATGTGGGAGCGGGTGTCTGACTGTATCCCGCTGAACAAGTGGCTGACATCTCTTCTGATAATAACACACATGCTGTGTTTCTCGTGACCCGCATAATTAACACGCCTGAGGCGGGAAGAGAAACTTTGATGCCTGCTTTCCTGATGAGCGCAGCTACTCCGGTCTCTGTTACTTCTCATCGAACCGAACCACGGTCCCCTTGTTTGGGGTCTTTCTCTGGTAAATTACATCTCTAACAGAGTCCCTGCTGCGATTCTTAAGATGGAGACACAGCGAACAAACCGCTGAAGGGCTGTCATTTGCACCTAATTAGTGTAGGCTAATACCGCAGGACTTAACGCCACCTATTATTTACGGTTCTGTAGGGAATTATCTGGCTACGTTTCATTGGCCATATGACTTGTCTAATTTGTTTGCTACAGGACTATCTAAGATTTGCTCCGTTTGAAAGGATATTGTTGAGTACCGGTGTCTATGTCCACATCATTTGCTTTTGTTTTCAGTGTCGTTGAACATTTAACTTCAAATACACCACTGAGAACCGAATGAAGCCATTTAGGCAATATATTGTCACATTACATTACTGAGCACGGAAAATCATCTGTAGGCTAGTGTTAAATCACCTTTGTGACATAATATGAAACTGATTCGATCCTAGATGAGCGTGAAAAGCCCACATTTTCTCATTTAGACTACAGCTTCTTACCTATGAACTATGTTACCGTGATGTTATTACTTTAAATTGTCCACAGTATTTATAATTCTTTTGCCACAGTGTGTTTGTCGTCTTAATTTTGTGGATGAATATAATAGGCCTATGTGTCATTAGAGTAGATGAAATGGACATGAAAAACCTCAAGGCAAACTATTAGCCTACTTACTGATTTATACTGTTTCAGTATAAATCACTCTTTCTCTGATGCACAGGTACATACAAATAGATTGCACAGGTTTTAAAACAAAAGTTTTGAGCTGACTTTAATTGGTCATTTCACCAACATTTTTTAGCCTTTTTTTGAGAAAAGACCATTTATACTGATGAATGAAAAATCCGCAGATATTTATAAATCAGGCATATATGGTTTAAGGGACAGTGTGTCCAAAATACAGATTATTTTCCAATCAATATTGTAGTGATTGTTATTGTCCCAAACACAATAACAATATCAGATGGGTAAGGATCAGGATATTATGTTTTTTTATATAGAAAATCCATGTAAATGGTTACATTTGTGTTGGATTCTTGTATGGCGCTTTATGAGATATCTCTTTAACATAACAAAACTCAAGGCAATGATCTGTTTCTACCAGCAAAAAGGATTTCTTTAAGATCACTAAAATCTGATATGATCGTGCAGGAGCTTTTACTCAAATATTGTAATTTGAGGTGATTTCTCCAGCAACTGCACCCACTGGTATTGTCCGAATTAAACAGCTCATGTGATAGGAAAGCTTCCATTACATAAAACATGAATAGCCTACTGGAATTTTAACTGTCCAGATCCAGTGTCTTTTCAGTGTTTTTCCATTTTTATCAGTTGTGTCTGACAGATTCGTTTTTAATCCCCTCAACAGTAAAAAAAAAAGAACTTCATTGGTTCATGCCCCCTCTCAGTGTAGAATCCTCACTGTCTCTTACCTGTTGCGTTGCCTTCAGCTAGCCCAGAGTGCATGCATAGTGGAGGTAATGGTTGTGAATATGCCCTCTGGCTGTTGTTCAACAATTGCCAGAGTGTTGAAGCATTATGGTGCATTGTATCCAGCCCGTCTTCTGCCATAAACACCACAATTTGCTAATTTTCTCATTCCATTTCAGCCATTACACAGATTATATCCATAGAATTTGACATCAGTGAGGATTTATTGAATTCAATAAGATTTTAGGTCATTTTACTGATTGAATCAGGTTAGGAGTTACGGATGAAAGGTGTTCTGTTAAGTGGCCTGTGTGTGGACTGTAGATCCTCTGAATGTTACAGGTGATGAAATGAAACACTTCATGGTTATCATTACAAACATTAAAACTATCAAGGATAAAAGCACAATTATAAAGTTAGCTAGAATAAAAGAAAAAAAAAACCAATAAGTTTCAAGGTTCAGTAAAGAAGATTCATACTTATTTATGATTTGATCCTTATACGTATCACTTTAGAGTTTGTTTGAGTATGGAAGAAGATGCATACTTATTTATGATTTGATCCTTACATGTATCACTTAAGAGTGTGTTTGAGTTTGGAAGAAGATTCATACTTATTAAAGATTTGATCCTGACATGTATCACTTTAGAATGTGTTTGAGTATGGAAGAAGATTCATACTTATTTATGCTATTTTGAGTGAACACAGTTGTAGTGGTAAAGTGGTAACAATTTAACACACTTTGATTAGATAACTCAAGTAATATTATTGAGCACAAACAAAAGCTAGTGATTAATAGATTTTACAGGTCTTGCATATTCCATCAAATTCCATCCACAAATTGTATCCACTGTAGTTCTTGTTTTTAAGATTGTTAATTGTGGAGATTAATGAGTTTATTACTATGTAATAATATGAGATTTTTAATAACATATGTTAGCTGCAACTGGTGCATTTTCCTGAGTTCCTGGTGAAAATTCTGATACAGGTATCAAACAGATTTGAGCCTGGACAATTATTAATTAGCCTTTGCATTATCTTTGATGTCTAATTAATGAATCATTTTAAGTATTGAAAGAGCAGAAAATGTTCAATACGAGTTGCGTTATCACTCATATTTTAGCATATTGATGTTATACTTAAGCCATTTGTTATTGGTTTGGAAGAAGATGTTTGTTCTCTGTTCAGAAGTGATTGCACTACAAGAGTTGTCAACACTGCAGACTCGTATTTCATGGGCAGTATTGATGTGGGGCCTCCTGTAGCCACATGGCATTGTGATTCTAGGGGTTTGTCCAGGCCCGGTCTAGCTCTCCCTCTCCCCCAGGTGCCAAGAGAAGATGCCAGCCGGTGCCCACTTCCTCTTCTCGTCTGTTCTCTGTGTATTTCATTCACCGGTCATGTGTTACATCCCTGTAATGGTGCCGTCATTCTTACTTCCTCTCAATACATCCGTTAAGGTCAGCACACTGAAGTTTGTCTCTTCAGAACCTTTGGGTTCGATTTCTGCTTTCCCTCCCTGTGAACATGACGCACTGATGTCATCCTGGTGAGATTGTTGTGTAGCTCATTCCCTTCCTTGCCTACATTTCTGCAGATGTTATTGCAATACAGTGTGTGTGTGTGTGTGTGTGTGTGTGTGTGTGTGTGGAAGAGGTAGGTCAAGCAAGAGGGGGTATAGAGACTGGAGACGAGCCGGAGGAAGACGGAGGAGAAAGAAAAAAAAAACGAGTCACTTTCCAATCATGAGTTCTTCTCGGAACATTGAATTAAGCAGCGTGAAAGGGTGGGGGCCTCGGGGGGTCTGAGGGCGGCCGCAGAGATGCTCGAATGAAAGGCCCTGTTGTTGGTGGCCAGGCTGGGGAGATGAAAGGGGAGAGGGAGATGGAGAGTTCGTCGGTGGCAACCCCCTCTCCCATCGCCTCCTCACCCTGCGGCCCTCCCTCGCTCGGCCCATGTGAGCTCGGGTTCAAACACAGGGCCCACAGCTGCTCTCATGGAGCCCCTGAGCCAGCCACGCACATACACTCACAAAACCTATACAGACCACAGCTGCACGTATACATGAACACACACAAACACACGCACACACACACACACACGCACACACGCACACACACACACACACCCACACACAAACACACAAACACAGATACATGTGCCTGATCAATATAAATATGAACATATTCATACACACTTACACACACAGTATGCATACGCACAATCGTACAGATTTACTCCCAACAGAAAGTCACAAGTCACAATGTCTTTACGTACACATTAGCACAACAAAGCAACACAAAGCAAGAATTTATGAATATCAGCTTTGTTGAACCTGAGCTGATACTACACAATAATAGAGAATGTAGAGATGTATACTGTGCACAGTACATGCCCTGATATGAGGCTGTCACCCCGTCATTGGTGTAATACTACCACACTTTCTCACGAAAGCTGGTTTTGTGCACGAACTATGGCCACATACCTTACCCTGCGGTAGCTATGCGCAAGTAATCATATTAGAATCTTCTGGGTAATGGATCGTTCATTTTCACCATTGGAACTCTCGTCTCCCTGCTGACTGACTGCTGTGGCTCTAGAACCGTTGCAGACAAGCACTGACACAGTCTTGAGCAGAAATGACATCAGTCTTAATGCATTCAAGGCACAACAATGCGCTCGCTGTCCACACCAGCACCAGAATGGGAAAAATGTGCTGTTACAGCAAGGCATTTATGAGGCTGAGAACAGTTCCTCACACCGCCTCAGTGGAGGCGTAATTATTGATTTAATTCATTTTTTTTCGAGCGTGTTTACCAATGTCAGTAAATTGGGCATGTATTTTAAAAGACAAGTGAATGGTTTAAAATGAAGCCACGTGGATTTCCGGCTTGAGAACATTTACAGAGAACACAGCACACAGTTCGAGAAATCTCACTGGTGGTGGACTGTTGTGTTGACATACAGCTTAGTCTCAGAGAGAGACTTCAGGAGGGGCAACTCATTTGTTGCAGTGCTACTTAGTTGCTAACTTAATCCAACATTGTACATAGGTAGAACACACACTGAATAAGAGACGGCTCTCGTAACTCAAAGATGAAAGGGACAGTTTAAACATTTTATGCCACGCCAAATCTCTTTCATCGTTAATATACAGTATGGCTGGAGAAGTGTAATGTACATGTAGAATCATTGTAATGTAGTCTATAGGATGAATGGAAAATAATAGTTACTAGATGTTAACACTTTCCTCAGTTTTACATTACGAGGTGCACAGAAGGAAACATCATGGTGAAATGCGTGTATATAAGCTATGAGTGCAGTTTAATGGGGGTTGCTGTAAAGAAATACTTAGTGATTGTGTGCATTATTATCAACGTCTGAGAACCTCCATATGCTGCTGATGACCACATGAATATGTTGCTTGGGGTGAGAAAACGACAGCAGTCAAGGGAATTGTCTAGCTCAGAGACCTTTTCAACCTCACCCACTGTATGTGGAATATTAGATAAGTAATAATCAATTGTTTTAGTTTATTTTTTTGGCTGGATGTGAAATTTGGATGTCTTTGTTTTATCTTAGATAAGCTTTTTATACCCTGGGAAGCATTGCCTCTCTATTTGTTTTGCTCTTGTGTTGTTTGCTTAAAAAAAGAAACATTGTGCTGAAGAGGGATTTGTATTACATGCCAAAATTCAAAGGAATTATGAAGAGGCTGCCATTTTCTGCACTTTCAGGGCCCTGAATTAATTGACGGGCAATGAGCAAAACAATGAGCAATGAGCATATTCCACTGCGCTTGAACTAAAGCTATCACGTGGGGTGTGTGTGGTGTGCGCTGACCCAACCATGTTTGCGCTTAGGAGCTTACTCATGGTATTAAATGAGCACAAATGTTTTGCCAAGTTATTCGTCCAAGTTCAAACGCAGCAGACTTTGCTCATTACTCGTTGCTTTGTACATTGCCAGTTGCCCGTCAATGAAATGAGGGCCCTCAGTGTTCTTTGAAGACAATATGCAAAGAGGTTCCTCAATACTATCACTAATGGGCGATGTACCTGTAATCAGTGTCTGTGTTTGTAAATATGTAACTTCACGAGCATTGATTCATAACATTATGGCTATGTAGCTCATATATTAGATTTTAAAAGATGAAGATTTGAATGGGTGGATCACTGAGTATGTATCTTTGCCTGTGCATATCTAGATTATACACAGTCATTTGCTAATGTGGAAACCTTCCTCTTTTTTAAAAGTTTTAAACTGGGGGTGAGACACAGGGCCAGGGGAACGGGGAAGAGCATTCCACATTCAGTCAGTAAGCCTTCTCCATCACCAGAAAATATGTGGGGAATCTGAAACCGTATACCTCTGGTGTATCACCTGAGAGGAGTGGAGCGGAGAGAGAGAGAGAGAGAGAGAGAGAGAGAGAGAGAGAGAGAGAGAGAGAGAGAGAGAGAGAGAGAGATGGGGGGGTGGGAGGGGTATGAGGCACACAGGAAACCAATGAGAAGGACACAGACAGAAGGGTTGTTGGATTATACCTGAACAGTATGAGCATTGCACCAAAAGGCAGAAACCTTTAAATGTGGCACAGCTAGACTAAATGGAGAGCAGGCAGAGTGAAAGAACGAAAGAGAGAAAGAGAGTGTGTGTGAGACTGAGAGATGGCACTGTAGAGGCCCACAGCTGCAGAATGAAAGGGTGAGCTGAGGGTATTTGGGGGGTATTTTGGGGTACTTAGGGATAGAGGAATGAGCAGCACGTCAAAGATGGATCTTTGGATCACTGGGATCAGAGAGCAACAAAGAACAGGAAAAAGTGATGAAGTGCCGTCAGGATCAGTCAAGGAGTAGCACAGGCTGGGGTCACAACAGGAAGCCACTGAACAGTCATAAAGATGGGTGAGGGGTGAAGACTAACAGGAAAGAAGTCGAGAGAGAGAGAGAGAGAGGGGGAGAGAGAGAGAGAGAGAGAGAGAGAGAGAGAGAGTGCGCGCAAGAAAGAGAGAGAGAAAGAAATAGATGGATAAGGGGTGAGTGATGGAGGCAAACCCATCCCATAATTAGCACTGCAGTGGGCAGTTATGGGTCACACAATGAATCTCTGTTGGCTACAGGCATTTCACAGCAGAAACAATGCACAATAGAATCACTATGCCCCCCCTCCCCAGCCACCACACTAATGGCCATCATGTTGCCTCCCCCCTCTTTTTACCAGCCCACAAAATGAGCCCACCAACTAATAAAGCTGATAGCCTGGAGGCCTGGGGCTGCAAAATGGCTCCCCTGCCACCAAAACCTTTTTATCTGTCTGGGGAAATGTCCCAGCTCTTTTCCAAAGGTTAAAAAGTCCAACTTCAGCTCATTTCCAAAGATAGTATCAAAACATGGATCGTGTGAGTGCCCCTGTAAAAAAAGAGTGGAGGAGAGGAAGGGGTGGGGGGTGGCGAGGGTTGTTGTTCAGAACTATATGGAGGAGAAAAAGGGGAAATGGCTTATTAAACCAAAATGGAGGATGATATTTTAACTTCATTAAAATTGAGAGGCCTGTGTGATTTAATTATAGAACAGGACCACTCAAGAAATTAAGAGATTATTCCTCCTTATTTTAAGAAAAGGGATTTTCCTGTCACTGACTCTGGCAGGAGGCTTGTCCAGTGTTTGTTAATCTAGCCATCACGTGACTATGGTGAGGTCCAGTTGTGTCTGGATGGGACCTCTGTGATAAGCCATGCAAACATCACTTATCACACAGGCATTCCAGGTAACCTGCTCATAAACATGTCACTTGATGTGCAGTTCTAGATCAATATGGAAATCCACAGTATTTGTTTAAGCATTTTGTAGTATTTCAACCAAAGTATTCTGTCCTAAGGTAACTATTGTAATCTATCTTTTAAAGTGGATGGATTCAGAATAGCAACCTTCATGCTAATTTCCAGCCCCTCAGTCATTTCCTATACTAGCTGTTCAGCACAAGAAAATTATATTACTTAAGTAATTCATTCATTCTCTCATCAGTGTCTGGATATGTCAAATTTGTTGTAAGAGCTAAGAAGACAGGTTTGAAAGATCAGCAAAGGTTTTAAAAGGCCACCAAACTCTTCATACATAGATCACTGCTCTCCCAAGACATATATAACAAAACTTTTATGAGATACATAAAAACACTGCGTAAAAGTAAAATCGCTTAAATGTGGGCTATTGTTCATTTTACATGATGCTTGGGAGCACATCATTAAAATACAAAAATTAAAGCTTCAATTCAACTTTGGCTATTCAGTTCAGCTTGACAATGAGATAAAGGTTTACTGGAGTTGTTTGCTTCAAATATTACAATTAATAGAAACCATAAGAAGGCTTACAGGTTACAGACTTAGAGGTTTTTGTGGATGCACATTTATTGGTTCCAGTTGCTGGATATCTGTGGACCATGAGGATGTTGGTGTCTTGCTTCAGGTCTATATCAAACCCTTCCTGTGTCATTCCATGTCTGTAGTAGAGATTTTTTTTTTTCAAACGGTGACAGGAAAAGGACAGTAACAGAAAAGGAACCAAAACATGATGCGTCACTTCCCACTTTGATTTCATCCTCAAGCAGTCCTGCCCCCTTAGAAGCACTCCTGGGTGGCTTCCCAACGCTAGGATGATGTCCCCCTCAGAACAGTTGCTTAAATTAAATGTTCCGTACATGAGTTTGAGAGACACACCACATCTAAAGGCTTACATCCTCACAGCTTTTGAGGCCTACCTGTTCTAACTGTTTTTCTTTTATATTTGGCACCCTCCACCTCACCATCTCCTTCCCCATGTCTACATGGAGAACTTTGAGTCTTTAGTGCGAGGACACCAGATGTCAACCCTGACATCCAAGATCAGAGCTTTCAACTCCAACCCCTTATCTTCAACTGCCCCTTCTTTTCAACTCTTTTCTATTAACTTCAAATCTATATATTTTAAGGGTTGGTCTGTGCTCACACACTGTATTATAAACCAAGAAATCATACTAGAGAACATGTACATATATGCACAAAATTATTAGCAGGTGTCAAGTGCTCTCTCCATATGACATAAGATTGACATGAACACTGAATTCACACCAACCAAGCTGAAATGGGCATAAGGTATGAGGTGACTACTTGACGTGACGTCTCAATATACGTCACAATATATATGCAAACCAAAGCCATACAAAAAGCCAACACGGTTCCAGAGGAATGGAAACATAGAAGCATTAAAGTGACATGAGTTCATACTGAAGTTGATGCAAATGCAGTTTCATACTCAATTTCACACCTGAAACTTTCATATATCTTTTGGTAGGCTTAATACGATTTTCTCGAAAAGCTCTTCAAATCTGCAAGACTAAGGCTGAGGTCCAATGCATGTTCACTTCTCTTGGATGAAGCAAACACACTCCACAGCAGGTCCCTTGCATCTGAACATCTAAAAGGGAGATTAATAATAAACTAATAATTATTAACAATACATAAATAAATAGCAAATACCTAAAGTGTGGGTGTTAAAAATGTACATTCAAAAAAGTATTCTATAAGCATTAGTACAGCTGAAATAGAAGATGGTTTTATACATGCTGCATCCTTGGTTTCTCATTCAAACATACACTCAAACCGTGTGGTCAGAATATTGTATTTCCAGATGCAAAAGCAGAAACACGCAACTTATTGACTCGGAGAGTTGTCCTATCGTCTTTTCCTAAACACTTTTCCTTGACCTTGACCTCGACTGAAAACGTCACTGAAAGATGTGATGTACAATTCTTTAAGACTTTTCATAAGGAAAATACAACCGTGGGGGTAAGAGAATTCGACTGCACTTGCACTATACTGCGATACTGACGTGGGTCACGTTGTTGATGCTGCCGCAAGGAATTGGAAGGGTCGTCCGACTCCGGTGTACCCTATGCTAAAGGAAATACGAAAGGTAACATTGAAGCGCCTTTCCTCAGCATTTAGGGAATTTGACCAGCTCTTATCATAGCTGCCACTTAGATGCTTCCATATCACTTCACTCAGTGAGGAACCTTCCTTAGCAAAAAAAGACTATCCGAACGGGGCCTATAGCCGAATAATGATGCGTTACATCAACCACTAGAGGGGGTTTGTGCTCTGAGAGATGCGAGTGCTTGTGACAGGGTGTGAAGGAGAAATCTTGATGGGAAAGTCTTTAGGTCCATCTGGTGGCAAATAGAGGGACACCAAGCCAAATCTTTACATTCCCAATCTTACTTGTCCAAGTTACCTTGATTTAATATGGTCATACAGAATGACACTTACTTAATGATAACTTATGACAAGACTTTTGTAATCACTCATGACAGGATTGCTTTTTTTTGCTCTCTAATCTTCTAAATTCCCAGTTTACCTTAAACATGAAAAACCTCTGCAAACTGGTCAATGAGGGATCTGTAGTTTTTCGTGTTGTTCCAATGTGTGTGTAAATGTGTTGCATAATGCAGTCTGAATGCCTCACCCGAGGGCTTGTTATCGATGGTGAAGCACTTTGTTCAAAGTGACTGACCAGTACAATTAGACATTTCCATTGTGTTGTGCGTGTGTACAGGCCAAAATAGACTCGGTAAGGGAAATGGGAAAATGGGGAAAAACAAACAAGAGTGTCTATAATGGTTCCGTTCACTGTTACCCATTAAAATAAATGAATTTAGTTGATATTCTGTTTAATGAATTTCATATGAGTAGAAACATTTATTCACAGTACTGAGGGAAATGCATGTTTACAAATGCAAGTCACTGAATACAGGATTTAAACATTCCAGTATTAAATATATTTATCATTAGTCATATTTAATAACAGAGGACATATGTACATAAGGAATAAAGTGCTTACAAGTATTTAGTACTCTTTCTTCAAGTCATGATCTTTGCAAATTATTGCCTGGTCATTGTAGAGTTACTTTTGGTTTGAGGATGTTGCTCCATGAATGGATTTTACTGGTCCACTATGGTCATGAAAACAGGAATTCAAGCAAGAGAATACAGTTGACATATTTTCAGAAAAAAAGCTTAATATTGGCTTCAATTCAAACTTTTAACTGTTATTCTTATCTAAAAGTTAAACTTCAGTCCAACTCAAATCATAACAGTTCAGATACAACAGGTTGGGAGTCTCTTACATGTTGCTGCAGTTCTGTTTATACATACTCATTCTTATGCATGTTAACTTCTCTTGGATGAAGCAAACACACTCAACAGCAGGTCACTTGCAACTGAACATCAAAAAGGAAGATTAATAATAAACAAATAATTATTAACAATAAATAAATAGCAAATACCTAAAGTTCGGGTGTTAAAATCTACATAAAAAAATGAATTCTATAAGCATTAGTACAGCTGAAATATAAGATGGTTTCTCACTCAAACATACCCTCAAACCGTGTTGTCAGAGTATTGTACATGGTTTTCAGGTGCAAAAGCAGAAACACGCAACTTATTAAAGAGATAAAAGGGGTACCTGATATCTGTCTATCAAAATGAATACAAGAAGTGAATTCACTTAGAAATGAGCATAACATGAGTCAGATATTTTCATTTTGAACAGTAGTAAGCCTGTTTCCCCCAACAACAGTGCATCATGAGAGAACTGCCATTTTCTTTAGTACAAAAATAAAACAACAGAAGCTTAACAAAATACAGTCCCAGACTGTATTACCCCCATCTGTCCAGACATGGCTTTGTCCACATAAATTCCTCAACACAATACCATTCATTATTTAATACTGACATTGAAAACATAGAAAAAAAAAACAGTTAGATGCTGGAAAAAGAACTGAAAGTAATCATATGAACAAAACTGTTGTGATTGTGTAATTTAATCCCCAAAAAAGGGGCCTGCTCTAGCTTTTGCATGTCTGAACAAAGCTTTCACCCTCAATCTTGAAATATTGAAAGCTTAACTTAAGTAATACATAACCACTACACTGAATCACTCGGACTGAGCCCAGGTGCCTTCAGATGGTTTAAGTGTTTACAGTAAGTGGCCCCTACATGACATACACTTGTATGCATGTGGGTTTTACCACCAGACACAAAACAGCAGTTTCCAGTTTTCAGAACATTTTCAAGAACACATAGACAATTGCAAGAGATATTCATTTAACTGTAGTCACTTTAAAAGACAACCCAAGAGACAGCTGGAAAACAACATCTACAGGCTTGTCAAATTGTTTTAGCAGTTAGAATCAGCAAACAATGCTCTCTTTCACGTTTTCTTTCTCAAGTATATGATAAAAGTCCAGGTTGAAATTGTTGTTTTTCTCCTCTCACAGAAGGAGTGATTCATATCTTGTATCACTTTTCATGATCTTTCCTTTGCTTGTGCCGAACAAAACAAAGAAGATCAGAAAGAATTACTCCAAGCAAATGCCATAAACAGATCTTAATACAGTGCTTACCAACTGCATTTAGTACTGACAGATCAATTTATTTTAAACTACCCTGAGTATCTCCTCTGTAAATGTACCCTCAAGTGCAAAATGTCCCCCTTTGGTTTTGTGTAACATTTCCTCCTTCTTCATTTCTTGGCAGTTCATTCACCTTGATCATTAGGTGACTGAATCACCATGACTCCATCAACCTCAGAACCACGTCTCGTCATCTTAGATGTCTGTCCACCGCTTCATATGAACAGAGAAGATGAGACCGGGGAGGCCCAATCTGAAATGGCTTTCCTCAGCTGTGAGGAGAATCACTCCTCAAATTCAAACAAATACCCAAAAGAACTTGACAACTCTAAACAAGGTTTGTCTTTTTTGTTTATCCTACAGTCTTAGGTAAAAAAAAATTGCAAACTGTGACCAGAACTACCTCCTCACTCCTAAAAATGTGAAGTTTGTTTTCTTAAATTCTAAGTCTGTTGAGGTCAGGAAGATTTATATTATGATTGCAATTAGTCTAGGGTAGACAGGTGCTTAGACGTCAGATTTCTGGCTCACTTTTATACGTTACAGGATCAAGAGGAATTGCAGTCTGCAGAATGTCAAACTCTATCTGATTGTCCATGTCTAAAACACATAACGTGTTGTTGCCAGATGTCGTTGCAGTGTCCTGGAACATCTTCTGGAACTCTTTGGGTATGGCAGTCCTTTCAGTCTCAGAGTCCCCGACATCTCCCACCAGCTGGTTTGGCTCCTCCTCCTCCTCCCCCCCACTGCAGAGGGCCACCTCGTTCTCGTAGCAGAAGGCGCTGGGGGAATGGGGCAGCATGAGGTTTTGGGTGGTCACTTGGCTTACAGGGGACACAGAGCGGGAGGAGGCTGAGGAGTGATGCTCAGCAGTCTCGCTGAGCTCCTTGGCGCTGCAGTGTGGTGTGGAGGAAACCTCGTAGGTCTTGTGGAACCGTGCATAGTCTACCTGGTAGCGATCTCTGTCCTCAAATATCACTGGCTCGAATCGGTGACCCCAGCGAATCTCCCTGGAAAGGTAGGAGCTGCGTGCCTGGGTAGTCATGGCCGTGGCCTCAACCATCCCCTCCAGGATGACCACAATCTCAAACTCATCTGACTCCAGGTCAGCCTGGTTCATGCCATAGAGCGGGCTGTCCTCATCAATTTCGTGGACTATCACAAGAGGCGACACGAGAAACAGTCTGTCTATTCCCGAGTCATAGCCCACATTGAGGTCAGTCTGCTCCAGAGGAATGAACTCCCCCTCGGCGGTGACATAGGGTCGGATGAGCTGGGCTCTCACGTGGGCCTCCACAATGTGGCTCCTGCGCAAATTTCCCACACGCCACATGAGGCACAGTTTACCATCGCGGAGGGCAATGACTGCATTGTGGGAGAACAGAAGTGTCTGATTCCTCTTCTTAGGCCGTGCCATCTTTGCCATGATGGTGCCAATCATGAAAGAGTCTATGATGCAGCCCACTATAGACTGCACCACTACTGTGACCACAGCCATTGGGCACTCTTCTGTCACACAGCGCCACCCGTAACCAATGGTGGTCTGAGTTTCAATGGAAAACAGAAAGGCCCCAACAAAACCTTGTACATGCAGGAGGCAGGGCTTCCACTCTCTCTGCTCCACAACCCCGTCTCCAGCACCAGTCCCTAACCCACCCCCAATCACTGAACCTAAGGGTGAACCCATCCTAGGGTGCTCGTCAAAGTCCCCATGGGCCAAAGACACAAAGTAGAAGATCATTCCAAAGATAAACCAGGAAATCAGGAATGTAGAGCAGAAGATGAGTAGTAGGTATCTCCAGCGAATGTCCACGCAGGTGGTGAAAATGTCTGCCAGGTAGCGACGAGGCTTGTCCTCCATGTTGGAGAACACTACATTGCACTGGCCATTCTTCTTCACAAAGCGGCTCCTCAGCTGGGTGCCTCCGGTGGTCAGGATCTTCCCATTGAGGGGACTCCCCATGCCTCGTCCATCCAGTCCCCCTCTACCCCCTAAGATATCAGATCCACCAGGTGAGAGCAGGTTACGATTTGGGGTGCTGAGACCATTGTGAAGCCCAAGAGTGGATATTTTTGAGCCCTCCTCATCTGGCAATACAATGCTGTACCTAAAGATACATAGATTTAGAACAAAACAGAGGAAGGGTGTAAATATCATTAAGGAGAGAATCAGAAGAGAGCCAAGAAGGGTTCTATATTGGTGGTAGGTTAGCAAGCATAGGGGGCAGATTTTGGAGGAGCAGTGTGCATAATCGTATTGGCCTCTTCTCGTTCTTTCCAGTATACCCTTCAAGTGACACAAATGACTATGCATAGCACGCTAGCTCCTTGGAGAAAGAGAGATAAAGTATGACTCATTTTCCCTCAGGAGCTCAGAGATAGCCTACTGCTCGGCTCTATTCCATGCTTCCCTTCATCAGAGAAAGAGAATCAGAAGGTGAACATGGGCATGATTCCACCTCCTCTCCTCTTGACGTTATTCATTTTCGACTAGACTTGAGTTACCTGGAAATAACTATCATAACTACCTGTCTCTCACCTATCTCCTCTAGATGAGATTACTCTGGAAGGTGAGTTGTGTTTAGCTACAGAAAAGGGATTGCGGTCAGCTCAGATTTAGGGATTATTTCTGAGCCGGGTCTCTTGATGCCCCGTCTCCTTCCTCCCATCTCCCTTTCAAAGCACATCATCATCATCATCATCATCATCATAATTTGGGACATTCTGACTTTGTCACGAGATATGGGGGGGTGCTCTGAGGCTCGAGGCAAGCCCAACACCAAAAAGGCTGCAACTTTATTTGGTGTGGTGGCTGTTTCTACCCAGGATGATTCTGATATTCAATTAAATGCAATCATTTATATAGCACTTAAACAATCAAATTGTCTCAAAGCTCTTGATATGAGATGTTCAACATGGTATCATGCAATTTAAGGTCTCATTACACACTTTTGTCCTTGCCGCTTACCTGTTTGTCCGTGCTGTTCCCATGGCACCGGTGATCAGCAGGCTCTTAATGGATATGAAATATGTATATGAAAATGTGTCAGCTGAGGCTGCTATTCAGTCTACTCCCAAAGATTGGGGTATCGGCATTGTGCCCATCTAGCACCACAGAGGCAGCCCACTCTTAAGTGAACCCTGGGTAAAGAGACAGGGGAGAAGGCCAGAACCATCATTTTAGACACAAGAAATCATGACAAAATATTTCCTGATTCCTGATCCCCCACCCCCATGTTTCTGTATTCTTGAATGTTTGCAGAGCTTGTTTTACAGCTAGCAAATCTAGACATGTCATCTAGAACATTTACATTTTTTTTGTCCTGTGAATGCTGTTTTTTATCTTCTATCTCCTGTTACCTCTTTTCCTTCCTTTCCTCTTCCATTGGGGAACACTAAACATACCACTAAAAGTTACAACAGAAACAGAAGTTACAGACTTTTCTCACCCTGTGGCCCACATAGATGGCTCTACTGTTGGTCAAAACGACCACTTAGACGCCTATAAGTGCCATTCAGTACATTTTGTGATAGAGGTATACTAGAGGTATGGGCAATATGGTTAAAATACAACAAGGAAGCTCTGTATACACAAGTGCACTACTAACAATGTACAAAAAATAAATCCATCCAATTTCTCTGCTCTGATTCATTTAATGTACTCCATATCTGTCTCCCTAATATTTGTCCTGGTTTCAAAGGGATTTGGGTTTCGGATCTCGTCAACATGGGCACCATGGTGTTTCTATCGTATAGTTATTGATATTGAGTAGCTCATCACTTGGACAGAGCAAAGCTCCTTCTGTATGTTTTCCCTATGAACCTAAAGAGCATTAAATCCAAACTCATGTGTGTTATGTGTAACATGCACTGTTTGTATGTTGTTTACATCTTAGTGCTTTTCAGCTGGGCCCAGAATGTACGCAACAGATAAAGGCATATGGTAGTTTGATAAAGGAACAGACAAAGTCATTCATTCAATCTTATATAGCGCTTCTCCAAATACCCGAAGTCGCTTTACAGAGTCCAGAAGTCATTCATATACAGTCATACCAGTGATGGTAGGCTACATCAGTAGCCACAGCTGCCCTGGGGAAGACTGACAGAAGCGTGGCTGCCAATCAGCGCCTACGGCCCCTCCTACCACCACCAACATTCATACCATGCGATGCATGTTTTTATGAAGGTGGGGGAAACCGGAGTAAACCCACGCAGGGGGTCGACCGGGATTCAAACCCAGGGCCTTCTTGCTGTGAGGCGACAGTGCTAACCACTGAGCCACCGTGCTTCCCGGATGGAAGTTTGGTAAAGGAACACATAAAGGCATATGGGTGGTAGTTTGGTAAAGGATGATGTTTTTTTGGATGGAATGGAAGATGGAAGGAGACAGGCTAGGCAACATTCAAATACTGTTCTATCTCATCACAAAGTCACCATGACCATCTGGTGCTGAGTGCCTGCTCACTATCATATCATATTTAAAATCTTAATGTGTGATTTATTTGAAGGAAAATATAAAATTGTCTGTTTTGAGGCACAAACGGCAATTCGACTGTAGGTGACTAAAGTGACAGTTTTCAGTTTTCCTGTATAGGGTACAAAATATCATATATATAGATTGTATGTGACCCAAATATGTACTTGTGGTCTTGTATAAATAGCAGAACAGTCAAATTGGTGAATAGAAATTGTGCTGAGGTGGAAAAGTACTGTTCAAACCATTTCCCCTAAGGGATTAGAAGGATTTTGCTGATGAAACGTCATGATGTATTCACAGTAGATTATGCAAGTAATCATGTGTGACATTACTGCAACAGGTACTTCTGTCAATCATACACAGGACTTAGACATAGTTGAGCTACAAATCTGCTAGAATTGTATTTTCAGAAAGCAGCTCAAGGTTGTTTCCTTCATTGCATAATTTTCTGCTCAAAAGAGTAAAAAAACAAATCCTTTCTCCCTTAATCCGTATATAATAACAACTACATCTCAACCATGCTTACGTGGAATTACCTAAATATTTGTTACACAAATGTAGTTTTTGCTTAAATAAAGACAACAGGCACTTTCTACCTGTGCTTGAACAGGACCAGCTGACCTTTGCCTTGCTGTTACTGTATCCCGATGAGCATCAAACTTCTGTCAAAGCCAACAGCACAAGAGAATTATAGTATTTGAAATGTGATATTTTGAGTAAAAGCCTCTGTTCATGTAGATGGGATGGAAATCCCCCCCCCACCTCCCAGTTCCTGGTTGTCTCTTTGTGAATATGAATTCTTTCTTTCTTGAATAAAAAAGAGTAGATTTGTCCTAAACTTATTTTTTGTGGTATTGCCTTTAGAACTCCTTCCAGGTTGCCTGTTTGTGGAGAGAATGTTCAAAGGAGATTGCTGCTCAATGACTAAATGTAGGAGAATCCAAAAGATGTTGTGTTTTTTTAAGAGAATGGAGATGTGAATTCTCAGGCCAGAGGCCAAAGGTTTATTTCTGATGGATGATACTTTAACTCATGACTAATGAGCTATAATTGAGCACAAAACAGATTTATTTTGAAAAATAAATCCCTTTCACTGCATTTCAGTTTCTGCAGGTGCACAGCTCCAGAACTGATCCATAGGTAATTTACTGTAATTTGTTCAACCCCTGTATCATCTCACAGAAACTGGACTAAATACTTTTTTTCTATTATCAGTTGTTAGTATTCTTTGGGTTTGATCTGATCCAGTCAGACCACATGGTCATAAGCACTTTTTCTGCTCTTGGCAGAAGCATGAACACAGTTCATACCATCTCATTGTGCCCCTGAAAATCAATACTGTAAGCAGCAGATCTCTCTGAGGGTACCAGGGGTCTCAAAGCCCACAGGTATGACACACAGCATCACAGGTGCTCTTGTTGAGCAGCAGACACCCGAGGTAGTGAGTGGTTTCCATAGGAACCAGTCTCTGCAAGCCTGTGGCAGGCAAAACACAGTAAGCCGAAGTGAGAGGGCTGGAGAGGGAAAGGAGAGGGGCACTAGAGACACGTTTTAGGGGGGATGTGAAAGCTCTCCATCAGGTGAGTCAGAGTAAGAGAGAGAGCAGAAAGTCAACATAATACAGCTTCAGCAGTGATTCTCAAAGGCCTAATTGTACATGAAATAGACGACAGTCCTCAGAAGCCTAGGGAGAGTAGGGGTTAGGAATTCGGGTTGGGGGTGTAAGGGTGCAGAGAGGGCCGCTGTAATCTCAACAAGTAGTCTCAGTAGATTTATCTCTGGGAAGAGAATGTCAGGGATGGAAATCCAGTGAACCTTTTGTTACACAACACAAAGAGACGTCTAATCCGACTCTAGACTGAAGGACTGTCTCCCTGCCTCTTTCTCTCTCTCTCCGTCACTCTCTCTCTCTCTCTCTCTCTCTCTCTCTCTCTCTCACTGTCTGGGATGCTCAGACATCCCAGTTCAACTGGTGTGTGTGTGTGTGTGTGTGCTTGTCACACATGGTATTCCTAATCTCTTTATCTATAAATTACAGATTAATAGTGCTCTCATATCATCTGAAACAGTAATGTGAAAGATAAATCCAATGTCTTAAAATAGCCTGCTTCAGTGTTGTGGAACAACAGACGGATGTCAGGTTCACCTAACTATAGTGCTTCATAATTAAGATTCAGATTAAGAGCAGATCTTCAGAGAACAACTACAAGCAGCAATGCATTTGCTTTTGTGACTTAAAGGTCCTGATACCTTAGTTGACCACCTGACTGATCACATCATATTGATGCAATTAGTGCTCTACTCGCATCAATGCTTTACTACTACTTTTTTATCTCTCCACTAATTAATCCTTTGATATGAAAAAGACTTACAATTATTAATGAATACCTTATTGATGCAATTCATGGACCCTTTTTAAATACACTTATTCAGTTACAATGAAGTTATGAAATAGCTTAATTTGTGGGGACACAAACAGGGTGCCTATGGTCTGTTGAGCCTCTACCGTCTTTATTTTTGTCAACATTTGTCACCAGTGTGAGACGGGGTAGAGGTATAGGACTGTTTTGGACAGTGCTGTTGCATGGGAATGGGCTATTTGTTTATGAGCTTAGGTGTCCTAAACAGGGTTAGTCATCAGCCTCGTCCTTCCTCATCCCTGTTAAGTAGTAATTGATCAGGCCGTGCGTAATGGTTCAAGACCCACATTCCAGTAATGTCCTTTAGCAAAGATAGAAAGAAATGTTTTGACATTATTGTCAGGTGCAATGACAATAAGATCATAAAACATAAAAACCAATACATATATGTTTTAAAATTCCATGTAATGTCGCTGTCAAATCCCTATTCCCTAAAATGCTCCTTCATTCTGAAGTTCTCTTTATGCTGATACATATGATGTTAAGCACCTCATTCCCAAATATCCAGAAAAAATGGACTGGTTTAGAGACATGGCAAAGTTATGGATATAGTTCCCATCATTTTTTTTAGGCAAATCTACCAGATGCTCAATAACACCGGGACGCTTGTGGCGCACGGATTATTCTTTGGTTTCATTATTTACAACATCATTTATTTTCGTGCCATCCAGTAGCGCGAGCTTTTCATATGTTTGCTTTACCATTCTATCCATCTTTCCCACTTTTACCTGGGTGGATGCCTTTGTTACATTTTAGTTGGTAATTAAACTTTACCTTCGAGAGAAATAGGTCTTTCAGGATGATTTCACAACCCCCAATGTTACATTATGACACAGTTGATTTTTGGACCATACAGCTCTCACTTTAAGGTCGTGCCAAGTTTAAATAAGGGCCGCTAAACACTCAAATTCAGTCGCATGTGAAGAAAAAAATTGATTCTACTCAGCTTTGAAACCTAACATAGCCTACAGCAGTAATAGAATCAGTGACTAAATTAAAGCCATACAGTTAGCAACACAGGTCTGCAGTTGCACGCGTTTAAAAATGTATCATACATTTGGGTCTATATAACCCCACAGTGCCTAATGCCTTTCAGTTACTGCAACATGGAAACTTACCTAAATGTGCGTTTTCTGAGGCACAAAATCCACGTGTAAATAAAGTCCAAGGGGGGCACAGCTGCAACACTTTACACCATATACATCCTCGTTTTCATATGGAACAAAATCTTAGTCCAGTCTTTCCAAGAACTTCAAAACAAACTAATGATGGTCAGTATATTTTATATCCCCTACTGTTTTTCACTGAACCTGCGCTGACTTCTCCCCACTGTAATCCCTGCTCGGGCGCGCTCCCCTTGGCGGAGACCTGCGCTGTTATATGGAAATGCTGTGTCAATCGCGTCTCGGAAAAGCGTGGGTAAGAGCGAGAGGGGGGGTGGGTGTGCTTGTCACTTTGATTATGTTCTCCTTTCAGAACGTTAGTCTGCCTGCATGAGTAGGTGTGCGCGATGACGCATGCCCGCTATTGTACTGGAGCACATAATGGTCAATGTTTTGGCCTGGGTAGTCAAAATGCCCGTGAATGTTGTCCCATAGTATCCTGTTCCAGCAGGTGTTTGGTTTGCAGCTGTCAATAGACATGTTTTAGATCGCCATCGCGTACGTGAAAGAAATGGTTACAATTCTTGACAAGGTGCTTTTTAAAAATAAACTTTTTCTATCACCCCGTTACCAGTTGTTTTCTTCACTTCATACATTCCCTCTCGCGCTCGATCTCGCTGCCAGCCAAACTGGAGACCATGTCAAAGCCAGTTAGCCTTCAAATGCCAATACCCCTCTACTTCAACACTGAACTTGGCAAGCTGCAGGCAACTCTCTAGGAACAAGAACACACAAAATCACAGCATCATTTTATAAAGAGAATCAGTTATTATTATTATTATTATTGAGATACTTTTATTAGTCTAGGGTCAGTAATTACTATTGTAACTGTACAGCAAGCATAGAATTTAAAAGTGTCTATACTAAATCTTTTAAAAAACAGTTTTCATGACTTTAATACTAGATTTGTTCTTGTTCGATGAACTTCAGAAGAAAATCCCATCAAGTGTGCAATTTTATTGCAATTAAATTAAGATGGACAGATAAAAGAACATCTTCATACTTTCCCAGTTTACCTTTCCTGATAACATTGATGTTTTCTTGCTCTCTCTGACTGTGTGTGTGTGTGTGTGTGTGTGTGTGTGTGTGTGTGTGTGTGTGTGTCTGAGTGTCTGTGTGTGTCTGTGTGTGTGTGTGTGTGTGTGTGTGTGTGTGTGTGTGTCTGAGTGTCTGTGTGTGTCTGTGTGTGTGAGTGTTGAAAATTTCGTGCAGCAAAAACTGTTTCTATGGAAACCATTCCCTTTTGCAAGTGTTCTCCCCTTCTTTCTGCTTCCACATTATAAGCAGCAGAGGGGACATATTTGAAATGCTTTTTATTACTGTGAATGGGAAGGTGGGAGTGTGTCTTTCTGTGGTACACTTTCAGACCACATGGTAGGTGGGTGGGTGGCAAGTCCTAGAGGAGAGATGGATAAATGAAAGGGAGGTGATTGCCAGTTTGAGGTGAGGACTAGGACCATTTCAAACCAGCTGTAGGTGCATGCCACAAGAGAGGCAAGCAATACCTAGTGGAGTCTATGATGAGAAAACAAAATAAAGCCTGTGTTTATTTGCATCATGGGATGGTTACACAAATATATTTGGCATGTTGGGTTATGTATGAGGACAAAATAGATTGAGAAACTGAAAAATCAGCCAGAAGGAGCTGAGGGGAGGGTAATTATAGCAACACGCTTAAATGATTGGATCAAGAGGGTTATGATGTTAATCTCTCTGATTCAAGACAATATCAGTAGTGTGTTTATGGCCTAGACAATGTATTTAACTAAAGCACAATAATGACTTAATATTTACACTCACACAAAATAATTGTTTTGATGGCTTTTCTTTTTTTGGTGATTGATTCCTGTAGAAGCGTGTTTGTTTACAACTCTCATGAACAGAGATAGAAAGAGAGGGAGAGATAGACTTACAGACAGAAAGACAGACAGCAATAACAGGTGAGTAAGCAGGGGCACAACCTGTTTCCTCTGCATCAGCTGTGTGTGTGTGTGTGTCTGTCTGTCTGTCTGTCTGTCTGTGTGTGTGTGTGTGTGTGTGTGTGTGTGTGTGTGTGTGTGTGTGTGTGTGTGTGTGTGTGTGTGTGTGTGTGTGTCTGTGTGTGTGTCTGTGTGTGTGTGTGTGTGTGTGTGTGCCTGTGTGTGTGTCTGTGTGTGTGTCTGTGTGTCTGTGTGTGTGTGTGTGTGTGTGTGTGTGCCTGTGTGTGTGTCTGTGTGTGTGTCTGTGTGTGTGTGTCTGTGTGTGTGTGTGTGTGTGTGTGTGTGTGTGTGTGTGTGTGTGTGTGTGTGTGTGTGTCTGTGTGTCTGTCTGTCTGTCTGTCTGTATGGCCAGAGGACAGGCAGGTGGAAAATCTCAAAGCAAAATTGAGAGCTTCAGAAAAAAATCCCATAGTTCCTGATTTAAAAAATATATACAATATGTTCAGAACAGCAGCACTGATGAAGCCAGGAAGTGTAAGAAGCAGTGGCCCGTGAGGTCCACGACCCTAAGGAGGCGGAAAAGAGTGGGATTTGTTAGAGTTCATTCTCTATTTATAGCCAGTTATCATCCCTGCATACCAGATGAGTTCCCACAACCGTCTGACAAGGGATGGCAAGGTGGTATCTCCCTCTCTTTTGAGCTATGTATTTGTATACTTCATTAATCTCATCGTTTATTGTCTTTCTTCCACAGTCTGTCTCTTTCAATTCACGTTCACTTTCTCTCTTTTCTCTCCTTATGGTACCTGCAGAGATTGGGCTTGGTATGAACTCTGTCTATGTGCTCGTCCGTGTTGTCATCATCTGCTCTTTAGTCACAATGAAAATAGCCAACTTCCTGCGCATTTCCAGTACTCTTCACAATGTTTTGAGTAACTTATCAACGTTTAATTTGTGGGTTATAAACCAAACTATGGTATCCTGTATTTTATTGATGTCAAACATTTACATTTACAGATACACCTGTTTGCTGTAACTGTATGCTGTCCTAATGACAAGTCAGGTACCAGACTTTCACAGAGACTTAGCCATCATTAGAATATCCACATTAAGATTTTCCATCTAGTCAGGAGAACCTGGCTGGGGACTTGCGACAGTGAGGGGGACTGGAAGGAGTGGATTATGACACTGCAGGGCAGAGCACCAAAACCAGCCGAGTGGGCGGGGGCAGCAGTTCCACGAGCAGGGCAGTTCAGGGGTGGCTTTACTGGTGAATCAGGAGCATAAGAGGATTGTTGGGTAAGTCAGCGGAAAGGAGATGGGTATAAAGGCACAAGCAGGGAGGCAAAGAGTGTGCAAAAGTGTCATTTACAGGAGCAGGAATCTGAGATGTCAGCAGGATGTGATTATTCACACATTTAACCTTAACACTGAACATATCAACATCTTTACACCCATAAAGCAGTGGGATATAAATGTGTTTGATGGGAACAAATATATCTACATAAAACTAATCATACATTTGATCTCCAATTCTCTGAAGAGGCAAAACTAATGATAACTGAATACTGATGAAAAATCAAAAAGTCAGCCTAGTGCATCATCTAAAGACCTGACTGTTACAGAACTGCGAAATCCAATCAAACCTACACCGGACACTGTAAATGCAGTGGTCGTGTAAACACTGCCATCTAGTGTTCAGCATCAATCCTCACAATCAAACACCTCTCTAGTGGCTTAGGGGTGATTTACAACGAGGTGATTCCCTCTTTTATTGCAGTTGCAATACAGTACAGTGAAAATAGATTAATGTACATTGACTCAATTAATAATTGAATAGAAAAATATTGATAAATATCTGATTTTGTGATTGAATACACAATATTGTTACATTGTGCGTTATCACATTGGATCACAATTGATTTTATCAACGGATAAACTAGGATAACAAATGAAAATGTATTCAACTAATAATTGAATACTTAGAGATCCATACCTTACCCCGAAATTGTATAAGGGTGATTTATGCAATGAGTGTTATATTCACCTGCTATATTCACCTGATTGTTCAAAGGTGTAATATGCACAAAGGCTTTCAGTGTCAAAACAAATACTTCTGGACCCATAATGATATACTCTGCAGCCATGATTAAATACATTCTGGTTCATTATATATACTGTTTCTCTATTTAAGTTATTTAATTGCATTCATGACAGGAACTGTATTGTCAGCTGTGGTCATAGGCACAATTCATACATTATTGCAGATGTGATATTATTTTTGATAAAACGTTTCTTGGTTTCAACTTTTGTGCAAAGTAAAGAAATAAGTAATGTCAGACATTTCTTGAGCTGAAAACAGAGGTCTGACCATATGTGGTCACATTTGAACACAATTGGGTTAGGTGAAAAGTCACCCTAGTTACCTCAGGACTCCGGAGCTGCATAAAAGTATATTTATTAGACAAACAACAACAATTGCAATCGGGCTCACTCCCCACAAGGCTGAATGTGAAGCAAGGATAAACACATCGCACAAAGTTTATATAGACAGAAGTTAATCATCAGCAGGGATAACCACGTGGTGGATTTCTGACGTCAGAGGCATGGATGAGCGTTTTGCACAAGATTGGAAGAAGCACAGTTCGACCCTTCTTATCACCTCTGGTCTAAACATGCTCTTCTACATATGCAGATTAAGTGGCACCTAATAATAACACAGAAAAGCCATGTTCCTGCTTTCACAAGTACATGATTCATGCAAGGAATATATTAATACAAGGCACTTGATTCATATATTCTTAAGTCATTAACAGTGCTTGGAAATTATCTCCATCAAATTGCATGACAGCATATCTGTTTGTGTAGCGAAGTGAGGTGAATACTGTGCAGTACACACTGTGCTGGATGGAGATTTACAGATGTAATTGTGAATAGCTGCTGCTCCTTAGGCTGTTCAATTGATCAGAAATTACTTCATAGATTGAAATCTGATTTTCTGGAGATAACCAAAAGTGTCCCCCAGGGTTCCATTTTTATTTTATTTTGTATAAAAGACTCGAACATTCACGCAAATACACCTCTATGCTGATGACATTGCCACACAAGCTCCCTCCATAGTATCGGCAGCAGAAGAGCTTCAGACTGCATAAGTCATTACAAACTGCCCTAGTTAGTTTAAAACTGGTCTTAAATGCTCCTAGAACAAAGTTCATGGTCCTTTCAAAAGCTCGCTTACAGTTGCTTGATGATTTTAGCATTTTCACACTTGATGGTAAATCCTTGGAAAGTGTGTCCTCTTACAAGTATTTGGGAATATGTATAGACCAGAAGCTTTTATTTAATAAACATATTGCTAATCTAGTTAGGAGACTCAAAGTGAAAATAAGCTTTAATTTTAGAAATACATTCTGTTTGACTTTTAATGCTAATTAAAAAAGGTGTGTACTTCTCTGCTTGTGATTGATCAAGGTGATAATGGTACATGCATGCAGCCTCCATTTTACGTTGCCTTGATTCAGTGTACCATGCATCGATACATGTTATTACAAATACAACCTATACAGTCTCTTATTCACCATTGAATTCTTGACATCACTGACCACTCATGGACAACAGCACTGGTATGTTTGTATCTATAAGGCAATAATGGGTAAACTTCCAGCTTACCTCTGTACCCTTCTTGGCCTCATCTTGTGCACTATAACATTTTGTGTTGCGTGGTTTATTAGTCTACCATTTTTAGGTTTATTAGTCTACCAGTTTTAGTTCGCTAACGAGCCGTAGTTTGTACTATATAGCCTTGCTTACTGTTAGCTATGCTATATGTTAATACCTTATTTACCTTTTCCACCTCATAGAGCTCCCCAGCCATCTTACAGCCATGATTGATCAATGCGAACCTGTATTTCCAGACTGCAAAGGGGAGAGTCCCACATAACAGATGTATCAAAACTGCACAGCCATCTTGGACAGGAGCAGTGTGACGCCCTTGTAGGTCTCCATCCATTTTCTGGGTGTGATACAGTCAGTGCTCTGTATGGTGTTGGAAAAATAAAGCATACAAAAAACTGAATTGAAAAAATAATACATTGATGTGTGACCGCTATGGACTGACCTCTCAGTCAGGACATTAATCAGGCCAGGGCTACCATGTCCAAGTCCGGCAGATGTTCTGAGCGAGACTTCCCTCCAAACCAGTGATGTAGAGAATTGGTAATACTTTGTACTAGATCTGAGTTCGATAATCAAAAGAGCCAAGAGCCATCAAGATTGAGGAGAACTGGAGCTGGTTTAATAACATACACACGCCGACAGACGAACAGGAGTTTGGACTCCGGAATCCAAGATCTAACTAGCCACAGATTTCATGCACATTTTATAGTCAACAAGTACCCTGAAATATACGTGACTTTGTCTCCTCTCAGATGACATTTTAGAAAGTTACTTCCAAATAAGAGAGAGTCTGTTTAAAATAGGTGGAGACAGTCAGTCTAAAGGGAAGCGGCAGGTGGCATCCCGCTGAGTGTCATCTTAAGTAAAACCCTCTTTGTCTAGCAGTTAGGCCTAAAATACAGTGAACTCTGACCTCTGCTTTCCCATTTAAGGTACACTGGAGCACCCAAGAGCCACACTTATTAATAAAGAAAGAGGACATGCTTAGATTAACTTAGAACTGATCATTTCAGGCCTACACCAGGACTCTCTGCACAAACATATTCAGCGGGCAAGCAACCAGGCTGCAGTGCACAGGAGGAGCCTAGAGTGTTACCCAGACATTCCTCCCCAAATCAATCATGGCTGTAAGATGGCTGGGGAGCTCTGAGGTGGACTGGATGTCACTTCCAGAGGCGATCCTTGAGCTAGTTCACTGCTCCTGAAAAACATTTAAAACTCTGTCAGGGGAAAATGTACATATGCAAAGTGTATGAGCTGCCATGTACCAACCTGTGCAAGTGCACACGTTGTGATTATAACTTCTAAGAAGAGGCCTAGGGAAATCTCACCCCTTGGCATTACCCTGGTATTGCAGTGCTGCCAGGGAGGGGTGGCTCGGCTCCCCTATTTGTGTACTAACCTACCTTAGCCTTGTGGCTTTGGTCCTACTGTTCAGGAGATTAACATTTCCCCCTTACCTTTCCTTTTCCCACTTGATGATTAAATATTTCTTACACTATAACATTTTGTGTTGCGTGGTTTATTAGTCTACCATCGACTTCATACAAGGTGAATAACGCTGATTAAACTTGCCAGAGAAAAGGTAAATAAAGTATTAACATATAGCATAGCTAACAGTAAGCAAATCTATATAGTACAAACTACGGCTCGTTAGCGAACTAAAACTATTTACACCATCACTCACGTATGAAAAAGACGGTTTAGAAAACAAACATGTTTTAAAACGGTCTAATACTGATCAAATTATTACTTACAGCACGTCTCAGTTTCAAAGTGTTGGAGCTGTCACGGCAGCAGTGAAATGTCAATAGCTGATTAATCGGGGAAACGAGCGTCAATATGGCTGCATCTGATTGGTTAATAATGTTCTTACTCCAGTTTAACGTCGTGTTATTGGTACGACTGATTTAGTAGGCAACTGCGTTTGCCAGCGAGTTTAACGAACCTTTAAACTGTGAGTTTGAAAAAATGAAACAGACTTTTGACTGGCAACAACCGGTTTATCTTAAGAAATGATATGATCATCCAAACTTTAAAAATTGAGGTCCTCCAAAATTAAATTTAAAAATTGAAACTATACGAGGCTTCGGCCCACCGCCTATATAGAAGTCTAGCCTGGATACCAGCCCAAACCCCGCCCACAAAATCTTTGGTCAGGGAGATTTGGTCTGGCTCGGTCGGATAAAACCGGACCAATCAAATTGTCAGGGCGGGCTTTATACGTTGATGGACAGATACCAACGCTTGAGTTGAATTAACCGGTAGATTCAAACTCCGACCAAGATGGCCGCGTCTCGGGTGCTTAGTGGGGAATATTTTATGTGAATTAAGCTATCTACACGACTTTTTAATGTCTACATTGACTCGGTTAGTTGTGCATGTGCAACACGAATGTTGCAGAGTATTGTTTGTCTTAACTAAAGCTCTCTAGACCATTATTGTTAGATCATTGCTAACGCGTACACAAAAACCCATTGAAACAAACTGTAGCTTGTAGCCTTAATGCTAATTAATTAACGTGAGCAGGCATATCTCAACAGACATTGACAGCGCATTCATTTTGAAAGAGGAACAGAGAAACGCGATCAAGGCATTTGTCGATTGAAAAGATGTTTTTGCCGTCCTTCCTACGGGATCAGGTAAAAGTTTAATCTATCAGAGATGGTAATACTACGTTGCTCTGATTGGTTCTAGGTATCCAATTCAACGAATAGGCATTTTCTTTCCTGGTTCGTTGAAACACGCCACATAATCATAGCCCAAAGGTTCGGTATCAGACTCATATTCTGACTAGAATCATGAGTATGACATCGTCAGGCTAATAGAAGTCGGCAAAAATAATGCTTTCAACAAGGTTTGTTTTGGTGTTGTAAAAGTAAGATTTACAAATGCTCAGTGACAATGTTTAGGCAGGTACTAGGTACTAGGTACTAGGACCTACAGATGAGAGGGAATATGATTTCCCTTCCCCTTTAAATATTACAGCGGCATTTACGTCGGCCAATTAGATGCATGCACGCCCACGGATCTTCCCCACCGACCCTGTAGCCACGTCACCCAGTCCCACAACTTTGGAAGTGTAGCGGAAACTCACTTGCTGAAGAGTAATGTAGCCTTCATACAGACACGATACCAACAACTCTGGTGCAAAACAGCAATTTAAGGAGTATTGGATAGTCCTGGAGCGAAGACAGTGAAGTCAGCACAGTACAGCACTGTGATACCAACTTGAAAAAGAGAGAGCTTTTCAATTTATCGGTCTGTCTACTGCGGGCAGAGGCCTTTTTTTCTTGGATTCTGCACCACTTGTATATTACCAGAGATACCGACGCTGGTGGTGTGTCAATCTAGTGTTAAAATACTCTGTTAAACGACTAACCTATCCGTCGAAATGAACATTTTCCGTCTCGCCGGTGACGTGTCACATCTTGCGGCTATCATCATATTGTTTATGAAGATATGGAGGTCAAAATCATGTGCAGGTATGTAATCTATGAAAGCAGTTTAGTCTACAGTTTGATTGTATGGCGGTATCAATATATCATATTAATAGCGTAAAGTAAGATAATTTGAATCCTGCAGATTACGTGCACAACTTTCATCTTAACTGTATTATAGACCTAAGCCTTGTGTATTCAAATAGTCTTCTAGATAAATACTTTGCATTTTGGACAGCTATTTGCTCTACCTCTACTCGCTACGTGGCACTGAAGCCTTCCTAGATGTGATGATCCTTGTTTAGTGTCAGCTGTCTTCCTGCCATACCGAATGACTTGAGAATTCCTTCCAATAAACTCTAACCTCGCCTTAAAGGGCCCTACCCAACAAACACCTTTAAACCCACATAACATTTTCTCAATTTGCAGGGATTTCTGGGAAGTCTCAGATGCTATTTGCATTGGTCTTCACCACAAGATACCTTGACCTTTTCACAAGCTTCATCTCCATCTACAACACTGTTATGAAGGTAAGACCAACACTCGAGCCACCTTTGAGATTACTTTTTTTGTTTGTTTTTCTTTTTCAAAACACTGATATCACTGATGTGTTGACAATCATCTAAACTCATCATTTATAATCTGACAAATAAGAAACATACCCCTAAAGATGTAATAATTATGCAAAAATGATTAAACGTTTCCAAAGCTAAGTAAGAGTAAGTAAAGTGGTTATTTGTTCACCATAATCTCATCATTTTGTGAATGTATACAGTAGACCACACTTTCAATCTATTAGGATGGCCTGCACATATTATGTATATAATTATTTTCAGCACCAATGTGTATGGCAACATTTTTGTTCTTCATTGCTCTAGCGCAAAACTGCTGTCCTTATATTAAAACTACCTTATGGATTCTGAAGTTAGATGCAATTTTAGTTTTAAATACTGTTGCTTCCTTAATTACCTGTATATATAATATATGTAAGTTATAGAATAAGCTAATAGGCTGAAAAACCATGCTCAGCACCCCTTGCCCTGCTACACCATGCTTCTGACACCTCAGATACATGGACTGGATTCTATTCTGGATTCTGCAAAGGAATTTTTCAGATCTAAGATGACTTCAGATGTGTGCTGTTGTTCCTGTTGAAGCAATGCATCTTCCCCTCCTCTGTGTTCTGTTTTTGAACAGGTGGTGTTCCTCTCTCTAGCCTATGCCACAGTGTACCTGATCTACATGCACATCCGCAGCACCTACGACTCTGAGAGCGACACCTTCCGGGTGGAATTCCTCCTGGTTCCTGTGGCTGGACTCTCCTTCCTGGAGAACTACGCCTTCACCCCTCTGGAGGTAAGAGGGATGCTTTATTTTCCACACTGCTGCATTACTCTGTTGTCAAAAGCTCTATTTGGACCAAACCCACAGAGTCAGAGAGCCAGAAACCCATTACTCAGCAGTTTATGCCATTTAGGGGCTTCAGTTCACTATTTGTAATCAATCAACTGGTCAGTTAAGTGCAGGGTTAAGTGCAGATTTCCCTCAGGCCTACTATGACTTGTTTTGTCTTTGTATGTATTTGTGAAACCCACAAACCTCATGAACTCTGGCTTATAGTAGTGGCAGACTCAAATACTTTATTCAAAAGGAATGTTGTGTCTCTCAGCCACACTCTGATACTTTCATCAAGAAGAATGTTGAGTTTCTCCGTAAACCTTTTTCTGTTGTAGAATATTTAGTACACCGTGCAGCCGAATGCAACTGTATTTTATCTGTCAAATCGTTTAAAACTATCCCGTTCCTTTTTTAACTTTGCTTCTAGAGCTCACTGAAGAAACATTGGAAATTCTACCTGCTCACTACCAGTATTAGCTTTTATACCTATAGTGACATACACCTAGTGTGTTGTGTGATACGTAGGCTTAGATGTAGCCACCCAGCCCTGTCGGTGTCAGTGATGTGACGATGGTTCTCCAGCCTCTGTGTTGCTTCTCATCTGCCTTTGTCTGATGCTTCTGTTTCCCCTTGGCTCATCATTATCATTCAGATCCTTTGGACCTTCTCTATCTACTTAGAGTCTGTGGCCATCTTGCCTCAGCTGTTCATGATCACCAAGACTGGTGAGGCGGAGTCCATAACCACACACTACCTGTTCTTTTTGGGCTTGTACCGTGCCCTTTACCTGGCCAACTGGGTGTGGCGCTACCACACTGAGGGATTCTTTGACCAAATTGCCGTGGTGTCCGGAGTGGTGCAGACAATCTTCTACTGTGACTTCTTCTATCTCTATGTCACTAGGGGTAAGTTAATGGAAGACTTTGGCAGAATAATAATTCAGGGTTGTCCTTGTGATATTTTCTTCAATACTTTGTCCTCTTCCTTTTCCATCCAGTTCTCAGAGGTAGTGGAAAGATGTCTTTGCCAATGCCGGTGTAAAGTGCGCACAAACAGGACACAACCCATCTTAGGTACACCAGCCCTTATTCATTTACTCACTTCGGATCATCGCCTGGGTGGACCACAATATTGATTTGAAGAAAGTTTGGATCCAATTCAACCCTCATCTAATTGCAATCTTCTCCAGTATTGGATATTTCTTATCCAGCCCTTATTGATATATTCTTTTGTATTTAAAATAAATAAAACTATGCTCACTGGGCTAAAAGGGATAAATAAGCTTACCTTAAGAAATGTATTGCGAGTTCCTCATTCCCATCTTAAACCCTTTTAAAAAGGGCTGTAAGTGCCATTTTGATATTCTCATTAGTCTGTGTTTGATTCGGATGTTCTAGTCAACCTCGAGAGATTCTGTACATGAGTGGATTTTTAATGTTTAAGGACTGATGGACCAGTTTCTCCCTGTTTTGTTTCCCCTTGGCCCCCTTCACACTCACTATGAAACAGGATGATGTCTTTATCTTTTCTTTGTTTTCTTTGTTTATTTGTCTTAATAATTTTTTATGTAAAATGTTCTTTCACATGTCTTTTTAATTACACCCATGTGTTTGGTGTTTGGGTGAGTTTGTAGAATATCTCCAAGTATTCACTTAGCATAAAAGGTACTTAGGTTTATGGCCCATACAACCCAAAGAACAGAAGATCCAAAAAGTTCTGCGGAAACACAATTTTTTTCTCGTGCCTTGTGTAATGAAAATGTCAGAGAAGCACAATGATCTGGGAAATCTCACATAAACACACACTTCTCAGTTTTGCTAAGCTAAAGATCATCTTCTTTGAACTTCAGTGCTGATATGTTATCTCATATTTAGCGTAGGAGAACAATCGTGGACCAAAATTACGTTTTGATTATAACACTCCATATAATGTGGTACAACCCATTACTAATTCTGATATTTGGAATGGTAAAGATGTACTGTTCAAACGATTCTTTCTCCCAGTGCAATCCTTTTTTGTAAGATTTTGTATCCAGCTTTTATAAAGTGTCAATAAAGGATGTCGGAACCTCACATCCTCAATTGGTGTTCCAGTGATAAGGGTTGATTTGTTTGTGAGAATGCTACCAGGACAATGAGTAATGGTCTGGAGGACACTAATACATTTATTATATTTAGTACTTGCATGTAGTCACGTTGTTTGGTTACAAATATTTGCCGCATTTGACCTTTTTCCACATAGGTCTGTTTTAGTAATGAACATTATGTCATACACACACACACACACATATGCCTTGTCTGAAACCGGACTGAAGTCACTGTTGATCACAAACCATGTCAGTGTTAACATGTCTTTCATCCTCTATTCCTAAAGCTCTTGATCTACATGAGGAGCAAGAAGAGTTTTACAGTTACATACGGTGACTGTCTATACAGCAAAGATGAGTGATGGATCATAGAGGAAAGCAGCAACTACAATCAAAATAAAATAAATCTGTGTACATTAAGGTTTGCTCATGATCCACCACAGCAACTCTCCTGGTGTGCATGTTCTTACTGTATGGGCATTACCATAATGTAAGACATGACGAAGAACCTTTTGTAGTGACTACTTGGACAGTACTTAGTGCTGAATCTACTTAGACAGTATGGTGCTGAATCAAATCTACTGAAGGTGTATCTACTGAAGTGCAAAGCCATCTTTGGGAAGAGGATCTTGGTCTCAGTGCAGGAATGTTTTGCGGTGCTTGTACAGCACTTTGCTCCCTTCCCTCACGACTCCTCCTACGACCTTAGCAGCGGATGTGATTGACAGTGGTGAGGAGGCCAGGGCCGTTGCCCTCTTCACCACCTTCCCCTTCTTCAGCTTCATTCCATCTTGCGCCTCCCCTTTCTCCATCAGCCCGGCGCCCTCCGCTGCCCCCTTTCCCATGGCAGTCAGCAGCTCACCCCAGAAGAGCTTCTCTGCTTTCTTTCTGGCCTCCTCCTCCTCCCTTCTCTTCCTCTCCTCCATCCTCCACTCTCCTTCTGCGTCTCCTCCTCGAACTGCCACTGCTGACTGCAAGTCCTGTTCGGACTCCTGCTTTCCCATGATCCTCTCCTGTGCCTCTTGGATGGCACGCTCAGCCTCCTGGTACATCTCATTGGTGTAACAGCTCCCACCATTCTCCTCAACTGTCTTATCAATCTTGCGAAGCAGCTCTGAAACCTGGGCACGGCTATCACCAGAATTGTCAAAGACATGGTAACCTCCCTTGCAGCTGCCAACAAAGTCTAAAAGCTCTTTGCTCTTCCTCAGAAACTCCTCTATGGATTTACCTTTCAGCTGATCCCCCCAGGTGAAAAGAACCATTGTGTGTCTGAATGCATCTGGCCCAAAGGTGGCAGAGATCCACTTTAGAGTGTGCTGCTCTTCCTGGGTGTATCTCCCAGGCTGGAGCACCACCAGAAACATGTGGGGTCCAGGGGAGGAGAGGAGGATGCATCGCCCCACCTCAGTTGTCACTTCTTGGTGGGAGAAACGCGTGTCAAAAAACCCAGGGGTGTCTATCACAACCAGGCGTCTTCCGGAAACAACTTCACTAACTCTCTCACACTGGCTTGTGATAGACTCTGGGGAGATGTCAGCTCGGAATGCCACCCTACCCAGGATGGTGTTTCCAGAGCTGCTTTTCCCAGAGCCCGTCCGCCCCAGCAGAACTAACCTCAGGTCATGGTGGGAGGGCTGAGCTGCAGGACGATCTGGTGCTGAAACAGATGCACGGCATGACTGAGAGATCTCTGTCAAACTTCAGATATTTAGTTTTTATTCTTACCCTGATGTAATATAAGCCTAGTGAAGAGAATGAATGAAGAATGATGGTGGGGAAATAAAAAATGTTGTTGCTTGCCTATCTCAGAACATCCACGGTATTTATAATTAGTTGATAAGAGTATCTTTAAAGCTGAGGCCAGTTTTTATTTTTTAACAAGCTACACACAGTATGTATATTCCTTTGGACTCCCATCCCTTGATCTTTAATGGCAGCATTTGGAGAATATCAAAGAAAGGAAGTCAAATAGTACGGTAACTGAATGTTACAGGAAACAGGAAAGCCGTTGTTGGTACCTACCCGTAAGCGATGCCTCTGGGTCCGGAGACGCCATGCTCTAAAAACATTTAGAAAGGTACTCTAGATGACACGGCAGATTGGGTGATGACGCTGCAGTATGGAGTCTTCAACAGAACGACCTCGTCTTCTTCCCCGAGAGAGAGAGATGCTGCGCAGTTATGTTGAATGTAGACTTACCGTGAATATTTATAGGGATAAGTGATTTTGAAAGAAAGAGTGGGAAGCGTAGGACCGCTGACCAAGTGCGCAAGCGTCTACATTGAAGGTGTCTTGTGTGCTGCAGAATAAAAGTTGCCACTGTGTACAACATCCGTAGGCTACAAGGTGAGTTACAATGTGGACGTGGATTATCATGTGGGCAGCATTGTACAACTGACTTCTGACTTCAGACAAAAAGCGAAAAGAATACTCCTTTGAAATATAACAATATTGCATATTATCTTTATTTTTTTCGAAGGAAATTAAATAAACCACTGTTTCAGTACTTTAACGGCGCTCTTCTTGACCGACGATGCATTTAATTTAGCACCCCCCCCCCCCCCAGGACATTTACCTAGTGAACTAACCAGTACTGCTGCTTAAACCAATAGGCTACCCATGTTATTCCATGTACGCGTAATTGCACTGCGCAGCCTTTTTATGCAAATCAACCCAACTCAATATCTATATCGTAAAAGTCATACTTATATATTTCTGAACTATAAAACTCGGACGAAACACTTAAGTAGATAAAACCTGTTTCTTTACCTTGGCAATGATAATGGCAATTTGCGTCAGACATTGGAATGTTTTTTCGAGTGCTCGGTTGTCCCTAAACCCTTTCGAGAATCTGAGGTGGACGGTTTGAGATGCATGGTAGCTAAAACTGGTGTTTTATATTAATGATACTACTGATAAAGCATGTGTTAGGATGGAACTGAGATTGACAATGATTGAGATTCCTTACAACATCATTAGTATATTTCCAGTGCTAGGAAACCAACCAGAGCAAGCACCACTGATCCCCTGAGAACCTTTTATTCCCATAAATTCTAATTAAACTAAACCATTACTACATGAAGTCCTCAGAATAGGCTACAGATCCACCCTCCTGACACATTTAATTAGATAGATATTCTACTATTGTAGAAAGCTTCCGTCAGGACTGCTGCTCAGCAGGGGTCACCCATGCCACCACACTCCTTACAGGCATAATGTTCCCTCTGCTGGAAGCCTCTGGCATAATGCTCTCCCCAATCAGCCCAGGGCTCTGATTCACAGTCTCCCCGCAGCAGAGGGAGGAGGGTGAGAGGGAGGGTGGGAGGAAACCCATTGAGGGCCCCTCTAGAGCCCAGAGCTTGGTGCCTTCATGGAATTCACACAGCTCATCAGAGAAACCCAAGGGAGTTGCCTGATCGAATAAAGGTTGATTGTGTTCCAAACCGTTGTCTGTGGCGGCTGGACCGCAGCTGCTGAGGAGGCTGGCTGTGCACTCGGCCCCCAGCACACAGAAGTCATCAGGACCTACTGTAGGGTCCAGCCCACCAAAGCCTAACAGTGTCTCGCCACACAAGTCTAGCTTGTCCAACATGTGCAGCATGTCTCCGGCCACCACAGCCTCCTTCCCTCCAACACCCTCTTCACGCAGAGAACACGGGTGAAGGAAGTCAGGCTCCTGGAGGCAGGGCACTGTGTGAGTCTCCTCAGGGATGGAAGGCAGGAGCGGAGCACCAATCACCCCACAGAATATGTCTGGCTGAGGCAGGCTAAGGTACTCTGGCTGAGGCAGGCTAATGTACTCTGGCTGAGGCAGGCTTAGGTAGTCTGGGAAGGACTGGACCTCTTCAGCAGGGACTCCCAGTTCATATGCCTCAGGAGAGGGCAGGACGTTCTCCAAGTCTGACAGGATTCCTCCGGACATAGTGATATCATGGCTGACTAGATCCAAGGAACTGTTCATGCCCTCTGAAAGACAAAGATTAAATGACACTAGAAGATGAAGGCCTGGGTACATTTTAAACTATTTCTAAAGTTTCAATAAAGTAGAATTGTAGACAAATGTCACAGTATTTATTCAAAAATAAAGAATCAGGATACATAGATATTGATAAAAAAGAATGTTGTTTTTGAGCATAAAAATGTGTGGGTTACCTGTGGCTCCTTGTGGATTGAGCATGTGAGGAGGCAAGACTATGGTAACATCCCTTCTCTCCCCTTCTCCACTGGCATCCAGGGAGGATGGTGGAGGCTGCCCACCCATGACCAACCCCAGAGGCACTGCCCCTGGACTGGTGCCACGCTTGGCTCGAACACATTGCATTACATCCATGATCCATCTCGCTTCACGCCACACTACGTCCAGGCTCTAAGGATGAATGAAGGTGGGATTTGAATGATATTTTGAATTAGAGTGTGCTTTTTATCCCTCTATAAGGTGATAAAGTTACACAATTTGGTAAAATAGTTTAAAGAAATCTACAATATATAAATATACAATGAGCGACAAATAGGGCTTATATAAAATAAACAGTTTTGTTTGTCAGTTCAATAGTGGTTTTTGTGCCAACCTGTAGACATATTAAGCCATATAAGCAGTGAAAACCTCTAAACATGTTATTGACCAGTATCTGTTAACGCTGTGCCTGCTAGATATCTGACCTTTGAGAGCTGGGTGATGTGGCCAACTCGCTCCCTGGCCTCCATGACCTCTTTGCTGTCCAGGGCTTCCCGCAAAGCCTGCTGGGACAGGTAGGCATCCAGCTCAAGCCTCAGCCAGGCCTGACAGTACTGAGACAGGAAGCCTCGGGCATACGCCCAGAAGTGCACTGGGAAACATGATAAGTCCTGTTAATATTGCCTCAGGGGCCCATGTGTTAAATGTGAGTTACTTTGCATATCAGAAACAGTCAAATAAGCTCAATTTATGTGAAATCTACCTTACGCATAATGTGTACATGTTCACTGGAACTGAAACTGAACAGCAGTGATTTTAAAAGTGTCAAACGTAAGGAAAAGTCTGATTCCCTTTAGTTTGACCGGAACAGCATGTGTAATGTGATGCAGTGATGTCAATGACCAGGTGAGCAGCCAAAGCAGGAATGTGCTTTAGTACACCATGCAAGTTATTAATAATTCTAATGTTTTTAGTTCATATAGGTGCAAAATAGACCGTAAACTATACCCTGTGTATACAGAGATACTGTTCTGATGAGCTTACCCAGCTCAAAGATCTGCAAAGGCATGGTAATCCCAGGGTCTTGGGCGCCCTCTAGTGGCCAATAGCTGGCACTGAACTCCTCACTGGGAGGCAGCAGAAGCAGCACAGAGAGCTGTTCCCCAAACTGAAGCAGCTCCTGTGTGTACACCCGGTACTGATAGGCCTGGAGGGGCAATAGAAAGAGAAATACAAGACTTTGAGGTTTTGGACTAATGGTTTGTATTCCACATAATATCATTTGTGGTATGCGTAAATGTTGTTTTTTGCACAAAATGTTTTTTTTTGATGGAGATTTCATCAGCACTCTTGAACTGCACACTCGTACTATAAGGTGTTGGACTATGCACATAGCACAAAACAATTCCATACCCACTTTGTTATGTCACAAATATACAGTATGAACCACAGTATTATGAAATACAGTATTTTATTCAAAGGTTTTTTGGTTGATGACAAGCCCAGCTTCAGATACAAGCTGCACCTATCTCTGTAGAACCTTCAGGGGCTTTCCAATCAGTGCGGGGGAAAACATAAACAAACTCAGTTAGTGGGTGTGCATGGAGTTTACCCTGTAGAGGGGGATGTTGAGTCGCGTCAGCAGGTTAGTGATGGCGGATCTTAGTGAGTGCACAAACTCCTCCAACCCAGAGCTGTCATTCACAGAGTCATCGTCCCCGTCTGTGCGGGCGCTTGAGAGTGCTGTGTGCTTCTGCAGCCACTCCCACTCCTCCCTGAAATAAACAGAACTCACATTAAATAAACAGAACTCTTATCAATAAACAGAACTCACATTGAATAAATACATAAATAAATAAGATTGAAAACATAGTGACTATTTACCCAATGATTCAGCTATATCCTTTATGACAAAATAGATCAGTTAACTCATCACACAGACAACTGGGATCAAATTAAGTCCTAAGCAATAGAAACTCTTTGTCTGAGTTATTCTTAATTTTAAACTAAACTAAAATCAGTATCTGTATCAAGTTGGCATCATTCATGGCACAGACGCATACAGTAGGTAACCATGTTAAGCGTTACCTGGAGACGTGGGGGTTGTTCCGCACCCTTGCATGGCAGAGCAGGTTGGGCAGCCTCTGAGGCACCAGCACCCGCAGCTGCTCCACAGAGCTGCACAGTTTCAGGATCCCCACATAGAGGCCAGGCTGGGCCTGCTGCAGGCTACGCCTGTGGTAGCTCAACTTCTCCTGGGGCGGAAAGACTTTTACACTTACATTCATTCATTCATTCATTTAAACATGGCTAGCAGTGTGCTTCATCAACACTGAGGGTATTTGTGTGACTCCTATTTGTGTTTGTGGAGAGTTGTTATTAAGCGCATAGTTGGTCTACATAGACTTTAACCTTGACCTGAACCCCATAGATTATATAAGGCTCTGAACAAAAACATGATTCAAAGTCATGCTTAACCTACGTTTCAGACAATGGCTGCCTACAAAAACAGAAACAAACAGTATTATGCAATATTGTGTCCAAGTGTTGTGCATACCTCACTCTACCCTACCTAGCCCACACAAAGAATGTAGGTGGTGTAGTGAAACTACTGTCTCGTGTGTTGGGATGAGACTCCATCTCTTGCTCACCTTGAGTTGCTCTGTGAGGGTGTCCATTGCTGTAGGCTCAGGCAGCAGAGGGGTGTGGCTGCGGCTCTTCTCCAGCCGGGACATGGGCACCCAGCGGAGGGGAGGGTCCGGAGGATGGCTGGGCGGCAAGCATTCCCTCAGGGTGACCAGCAGCACGTTGCCCTGCCTGTCCTTCAGAGGCTCAAAGTAGACCTGGCCCAGGTCATCTGTGCCCAGGGAAGACTGCAGAGGAAAGAGGAAGGGGTCAAGTGAGTGTGGTTAAGAGGTTGTATGTGAAGGGTCAGGAGGTCAGTGGAGAATAAGACCAAATAGGACCAAAACAAAGTGATTTGGTGGGATGACTACTACTAGCAACAGAAATGAAAACACCGGGATGCTCCCTGACATAATTTATAAGCCTCTCAGTACCATCACGCCCTCTCACCTGCAGCTGGGCAACCGCTCGCAGGATGTTGAGTCTGTTCTGAAGAAGGGATGAGGAGGAGGAGAGGGAGGAGCTCAGGGCCTGCCGAAGCCAAGGCACCTGCTGCCAAGCGCAGGACAACTGTGCACGTGTGTGTGTGTGTGTGTGTGTGTGTAGGGGAGATATGTATGTGTGTGATATAGGAAAAAGACAACATGAATATATACTGTATACATACATGTAGGAAAGTATAAATCTATAAAAAGAAAATATGAAGAATATGAGAATGAGCACCTTGGAAAACCAGAGAAAGTCCTGAATGATGGAGGTGGAGCAGCATTGTATCTCCACCAATGGAAATTGATCATCTGCCGTGACCAGGAAGTTGTCCTTGTAGTAAAATATTGTTGCCAGGTACACACCCCTTAGAGAGAAAATAACACAATAATACATTAACACACAAATTTCACCTTAACTATGGTTACAATAACACAACCACATACAATTAAAATCCAAATAAAGAACACCAACTTAATTTAAACTAGAGTAAGCAGCACAATTGACAAATCATGAAACACTGAAAATCAATAGGCTAGTTAAAAGTTTCTGCACAACTCAAACTCAGGCATCGCACCAATGCTAACATGGCTATCTCACCTCTGCCGTAGAGGCACCAATGCTAACATGGCCATCTCACCTCTGAAGTAGACGCACCAATGCTAACATGGCTATATCACCTCTGCAGTAGACGCACCAATGCTAACATGGCCATCTCACCTCTGCAGTAGATGCACCAATGCTAACATGGCCATCTCACCTCTGCAGTAGACGCACCAATGCTAACATGGCCATCTTACCTCTGCAGTAAACGCACAAACTTAGTGGCTGACTGGAAGAGCTGCTTGAACCCGCGGGACACAGACAGCCGCTTGGAGGAACCCCTCTGGTGGCCATTTTCTAGGACATCACAGAAGAAGGTGAAGGTGGGATGGAGGGAGTGATTAGTGGAAAGATTAGACAGAGTAAGCTCCTGTGTTTAGACAGATCAGTCATTTGACAACAACTCTCCACAAACAGAAATAAAAAAGACATTTCTTCCCAGCATGATTTAAATGCTAACATGAGGGATGTTGAATGATGACTACAGGAGCCTAATGTGTGTGTAAACAACAGGGAAGCATATCTTTTTTAATAGTGGTGAGATCATATCAAGCTGACCACAGAAAGTCTTTGTTTAAAGATGAGTGGCTCCCTTACTTTGATGTACCTACCAGGGGTTATTATAGTTTTCCATTTTCAAATTCATTTCAATTTTGATATTAAGTTTGTATTCAATTTCAATTTCTGCTTAGTTTTAGTTTGTTTCATCTGTTGTTTCATTAGTTTCAGGTAAGTATGTTTTCATTAACTCATTTCTATTTATTTTGTAGTTTTATTATTTTTTATTTTTTTATAATAGTTTCAATTTGGTTTTAGTAATTTCAGTTGAAGACATCAACATTTCAAGGCCAAACTTACACGATCAACCCTTACAGTATAGCAAACTCATATGTGAACTTACAGCTTGTCTCGCTCCATTCTTTCCCATGGATAATGTGTAGTCCCGTCAATGTTAACTTTGAAGGTGAACTTAAAGATTTCTACGCCACAGATGGTGTTACCTGAATTTGCCATGCATTTGCTTGTACCACTTTCACTATTAAACTCAAAATAGTCCCGTACAGGACTCACATGGTTCCTGCCCGAAAATAACTACTACTACTTCCACTAGTTAGCGATTGTATCTGACATTCTAAACCCCCAATCTTAAGGTACATTCTGAAAGACCAGTCAAACACACAGCAGTGAGCAGAGGTTCCACCTTTATTCACAGCTGAGGGTGGCATTCTCGACCGGGGAATCGTCCTCAGAACAATCCCAAGTAGAGTTGGCCCAAACATCCTTTATACACTCATCTGCATTCTGTTTGCTACTCGAGGCCCACGTTAGTTTACCATAACTTTCCTAAGCAGAAACCATCTATTCCTTTGGAACGTTTTGACTTGGGTTGCACTTTACAAAATAATGAACCACATGTATGCTCCTGTCACTGTCCTTCTCTATATCCTCTGGTGTCAATTATTTGTGTCAGCAACTATTTCTGCAGATGTATGGGCAAGTTCTGTCACATGGTGGAACATGTCTGCCTCATGGAAATCCCCACAGTCCAAAAAATATACTCCTCGTGTTACCTATTAGAGAGAGGAACTGTCAGGGACAGAAAGTGAGAGCATATCTTTCCAAATTTACACACTTACAAAACTCATCTCAACTAAGCACATTGATTTGTAAACCACAAAAATGATCCCACACTGTACACAGAATGGATACCAGCGCCTTGAATGGATACAACATATTTGCCTTCTTTTATTTTTATTTTTGGTTTTGTATTTTAGCAATCATTATTGGTTTCATTAAGTTTGAGTTTGACATTTTCTCAAATGATTTTATTTCAGTTTACAAAAATGTTTTAAAACTATTTGTTTTCATCTTAGGTATAGATTTAGTTTTAGTTTACCTATGCAGTATCCCCCGTAGTGAATAGGACTGCTGTTGAGTAAACTGTGGTGTACCTATGCAGTTTCCCCTGCAGTGTGGCCCTGTGGTGTACCTATGCAGTACCCCCTGTAGTGAATAGGAATGCTGTTGAGTAAACTGTGGTGTACCTATGCAGTACCCCCTGTAGTGTGGCTCTGTGGTGTACCTATGCAGTACCCCCTGTAGTGAATAGGAATGCTGTTGAGTAAACTGTGGTGTACCTATGCAGTATCCCCTGTAGTGTGGCTCTATAGTGTACCTATGCAGTATCCCCTGTAGTGTGGCTCTGTAGTGTACCTATGCAGTACCCCCTGAAGTGTGGCCCTGTGGTGTACCTATTCAGTACCCCCTGTAGTGAATAGGAATGCTGTTGAGTAAACTGTGGTGTACCTATGCAGTATCCCCTGTAGTGTGGCCCTGTGGTGTACCTATGCAGTATCCCCTGTAGTGTGGCTCTCTGATCTGCTCCAGGATCCTCTTCACCTCAGGCTCCTGCTTCCAGTTCCTCACACGTACCCCGCTACACTCCAGCCAGCCTGAAGGGGGAGACACACTCAACACAATTATGAAAAGAAGTCTGATTTGGAATTTTGGTACATTACACAACAACAGCTGGCCTGTTCTGTTATATTAGAAGTCAGATTATTGATATTATTCTATGTTCCAAAAACTACATACCTCTGGTTTAAAGAGATGAAGGGTTAATTTCCCTGTACTAACCCTGATAATGTTCCTGATAGCTTATAGCATTATCACTAACATATGGTAACTAAGGGGTAACGGCTATGCCACAGTAATCATAAAAAGTATACCACAAATGGAAGGGTTAACCAGTTATTAAGCGGAGGTCTACATGATAGTAGCAAAAGGCCAACATGTTCTGTCCCACTGATAAGCCATGGTGACCAGTGATGAAGTGGAACTACGAGGAGACTTGAAGGTATAAAAAAATGATGCACTAAATAATTGTTCCAGACACCTAATGAAATGGCTCCCCTCTGTTAGCATGCTGTAAATAAAGGGTCCACCTCTCATCAAACTACCGCACTCCTGACTTTCTACGACAAGAGATACAACAAAGTTGTGCAGCTGTAACTCACTGGATGGAACAGCACAGGCTGGACTGGTGGTCTGGGGTGGGCCCCATCCTCTCACGTTGTAGGCACTCACTCTCACGTGATATGGCACGCCCTGAGACACAAGGCAAGTGGTCGATTTATTCATAAAGTTCTCATTGACAGCCATGTCTTCAGTAACCGAGGTAAGTATTTAAATGTCAGTCTCTCTTTTTGTACAGACCATGAGATGTATTGCACCCGAGACTTTGGCAAAATCATTTTTACAGTCCCAAACCACATACTATACTCTGCTGAGAGAGTGAGGCTGTAGCTGTGATCTTACAGTGGTCAGTCCAGTGACGTTAAAGATGGGGCTCTTAATGTTGGTGACAAAGCCTTCTCCACACATGGGCTGGAATGTGTCTGATGTGCTCCACTCCACTGGGGGTGGATGAGAATTAAAAAAGAAAGATCATGAGGGTATTGTTCCAATTTAATACGCAATTAGGATTGACGGACTGACTCTTTCAACCATAAAACACTACAGATCTGCACACAGTGATTTATATTTGTATTACAGTAAATCTATTATACATTGTATGTATTTGTATGTTTACATTTATATGTTTACATTTATATTTAGACATTATATTTCTTAAGATCCTGAGAATAAAACAAGAAACAGCGTAAGACTGCACATGTAGAGGTATGCTCACCTCTGTAGCGAGTGATCAGTCCAGCGTTCATGCCAGCTGGCTCTCTGACTGACACTGAAAGTGACGAGGCACTGGTCACCTGCAAGACGGCACTACTGGCAGGGCCAGGAAGAACTGAGAGGACAGGAGAAACACACACACACACACACACACACACACACACACACACACACTTTTCATTGGAAATATCAAAAAGACACCTTAAAACCCACACATACCATTGAGCAGAACTTTGGAAATTCTGACTTTTTAAAGGCTATTTCAAATAAAAAATTACATAACTAATTTGGTCCTATTTCTGATACATGGACACATTCTCAGTACAGAATCAAACGGGCCCTATTCCTGATCATGGCCCTGTGCTCCCTCCAACCTGTGAGATGGAAGCTCTCCCTCATCTTGCAGTACAGCTGGTGCCGGAGGGTCCAGAGGTGGAGCTGCCGCCGGGCACTGGCCTGCAGCTGGATCCCTGCCTTGGCCCGGCTCAGCACCACCCTCCTGTGTTCCTCCACCCTCCGCCCTGCCAGCGCCACCAGAGCATCCAGCTTCAGAGCCCACTCTGATGGCCGGCTCACTGAGGAGAGAGAGAGAGAGAGAGAGAGAGAGAGCAGGACAGATGGGTTGAATGTATATCAAGATGGCTATTCAAACATGAGGCCATAAAATACTAAATAATAACTATAAATTACTAAATAATAACATAATAAACTTAACACATTTAGCTGAAATTCTGCTAGCAATGCTAAGTTGCTGAGCTCATGTGCACTAAGGGAAAACAAATGGCAGGTCTACCACAATCTGCCTAATCCATAATTATTATCTGTGACAATAATCACTTGTCATTCTGTGACATAGGAATATCAATAACACAAACACCTGATACTCACAGTATGGATTATGTCGAGCCCCTGCCTTAATGAGCACCTGTAGCAGAGGGGAATTGTGGGTAAGCATGGCCACATCAAAGGGCACCAGGCCGTGTTCGCTCATGCTGTTCACTGCCCTCTCCCGCTCCTTCTCCCACTTCCCTCTCTGCTCAGGCTTCTCTCCTCCCCCACACACTCTATCCCTGGACAACAGGCTCTGAACAGCCAGGGTGTCCTCACTCTCCACAGCCTCCCATAGAGTTGTGTACTGAGAACAGGAAACGGACAGAGACAGCGTGGATCGAACAAGCACTAGGAACGAGCCATAGCGACAGTAAAATTATTAATTTTGTAAATGTCAGCTCAGAGCATAGCTATTCAAATCTCTGGGGTGAAAATTGTAGCTTCACAGCTAATAGCCAATCATTTGAGAAAACAGTTTAATCTCTGTCATGTCTTACAACCTACTCATCTGAAAGTGAGAACTTAATAAAATGCTTCTATTAAAAACAAAATATAATAGATCTTACAAAACAGACCCAACAGGAAAGTTGGGGGTCCTTGTTGGTTCTGACAGTGGATGAGGCCCTGCACTGGTGCTTGGTGGCGTCTGCGTCCCCATCCGTGAACAACTCCCCACCCCTGAGCCTGACAGAGAGGCTCCTGTAGATCCGTTTTGGGGAGACTGGTCCCAGAGACTTCCTCCTCTGCGGGTACTCTTTTGTCATAGACATGCCAACCAATGGCAACGTTTGCGCGCTGGATGTCCGTTGTGCTCTGGGTATGGAAATAGAAGGAGGAACGATAAGGAAGAAGAAGAAGGTGCAAAACAGAACGCTGGACCCTAAGGCATGGCTACAGGAATGGCCAAGAGCTGAGGAGCAGATGAAGGAAAGATAAATAGAGTCAGATAAAGACAAATGTGAGAGAAACAGCAGAACACATGGCAGTTGCACAAACAGGCAAAAAGACAGCCATCACTCTTATGACATATGCTTGGCATGGTATGGGAATCTGTGTTGAAATGATGGACAAGTAAAGACAAAAATGGGAATTGCATGAAAAATGTACCTTACAAGTCCAGCACGTTTAACACTGTTGTTTAAACTAATGAGCAGAAAATCCTAAATAAAATTATTTTATGAAATTTGCACAAGTCCCAGGTTCCCGTGTGAAAACAGTTGCAATGCTCTCATAATTCTCTTCTCTTCTCTTTCTCTTTCTTTTCTGGCAGTTCAGTTTGGTCCCCCTTGATGTCCTGGTCAGGTGCATTCACCTCTCTTCATAGCCAATGTCTGTCATCACTGCCATTTTACTCTGCTCAAACGGCCGTCTCTGAGGAGAACACCGACACTGTGACTTTGTCTCTCTTGTCTCTCTCTCAAAGAATAAACTCAGCCTCTGATATCTCATAATAAATAATAAACTCATGTTCTCCTGGCAGACCCACATAGTCTAGTACCATTCTTGTACCACTTCAAACCCTACAGAGCTTGGAAATGCCTCTCCTCTCATAAACCTGACATACTCAAGGTGACAGTCCATTATGTTTTGCAATTTTGTTTGTTCCAGCTCCTATGTCATATTGTTTAGCATGAGTGTATGAGGTTCTTTCGATTGTTTGTGACATGTAATTAAGTTATTATCTAGGCACAGGCGTTTTCTAACCTTGTGTTATATTGTAATATCCGTAATGTTAAAATCATGCGTATATTTTTTCCAAGAGCGAAAACCTTTAGCTAAACCTATATTGAGTTAACTCCATTCGCAGCGTTAAAACGATAAAATAAGCTACTTCAGGTTTTAAACAAAACTCAATTAACCATTATAACAACAAAGATGGCGTATAGTCCCTCGTCTACCAATTCAAATCCGACATGTCAATAAGACACACAGATCTCTAACGAATGTACCTCAATTTTAATTTCAAATTAGACTGTGCCGGAAAACGTACTCTTACTGCTAACCTCTTCTACGAAAGTCCGTGGAGCTCTTGGTGAGTGCAGTAGGCTGTAGATCCAAGTGGTTTCCTTCTGACTTGTTGTTAACTCCAACTTCCAGTACAAAGAAACGTTCAGTGCAGCTCAAAGACAACGTCAACTGTGGACTAGTGTCTGTAGGTAGCCTAAACTTTACCTGAAAGATGCGATGACACTGTGGAAAGAACACCGCCCTCCCCCTTCTCCCACTCTCTCAAAGTTTTGCGAAGGCAAAATTGGGCTGGTGGTGAAGATACAGTGGCAGGTGCGATTACTTTATTATGACAAGAGGCAATTTTATTACGTTAAGCTTGGGTGTTGTTTTGTAAGACATCGTACTTTCCCTATGTCTTCAATAAAAGTTGTCGGGAAACAATACAAATGTCCTATTAGAAAAACAAAAACAAAAAACGACCGTTGTGTGCACATCAGCACTTCTGCAGACTTGCGCAGCAAAAGATGCTGTTCTGCACGGGCCCTCGGTGGACCTGAGTAGCATAGTGTGAAGGCTAAATCGTGTAGACAACAGGAAGTGGTTTCAGTAACCTAGGGGCAGTGGTGTAGTGGTCCCTCGAGAAGTGGGTATACTCTTAATTTTTTTAAGCAGCCCATACAGCACAGGATAAACGCCCTGTTTTGAGAAGTGGGTATACTCAATGCTGACAGAGAAATAAGTGGGTATACTCCGTACCTGAGTATACCCTGGACTACACCACTGCCTGGGGCTTCATGGGCAGCTCTGTAGGCCCATTTTGCTGTCATATTAACCAAAATGTGTGTGTGTGTGTGTGTGTGTGTGACAGAAAAAGATAAAGAGATATTGAGAAAGAGAACATTTACAAGTGTAGGCTGAAATGCAAAATTGATGTTTGTGGCAGAATCGCCCCCACACTTTTCTGTCTCTATCTCCGGTTAGCAGTTGATCATGAATATGAGGGTATGTTGTCATAGATTAGAAATGAATGTCATAAAAGAAACCAACACAATTAAGTTGTTTTGCAATCATAAAATCCATCCAGTAGAAGTATTGTATTGATTGTCAGTATGTGCATAAATAAACTGCAGAAATGATAAGGTAACAATGTTGGGGTTATTATGTCATGACAGTCCAACATGTCTAACTTTGTTTTCATAATGGTTGTGGTTCCTTAGGCTATTGCACTAACTTATTAACCAGTGCACACTGCACAAACATTGATGAATGCTTACTATTTAGTAAATATGTAGTAATATCAAGAGAAATAAATCAGCATAACACAACTAGTTCTCTTGATGAAGACTTGTTATCCTGTGTCAGAGAGGTATGTAGATAAGGCAATTGATGTTTAGAAGACAGCTGAAGGACAGATATACAGTAGAAATGTATTTGTAAAAAATAGTTTATTTGTTTATTATCTATAGCAAACAGGCGAGATAGTGTGCTCCTGTATTTTCTTATGAAACTCAGCTTGTTTCGTGTATGATGTAACATCATCTGAATAGGATGGACCATATCTCTTCCAATACAGTCCAAGACAAATTAAATCATCCATAAAAGACTGTTTGACATGATTATTTATCAGGACCACCAAGAAGACGACCAAAATGATGCCAGAGAGTCTTCTGTGTATGAGGACTGTCTGGAAGAGTTCATCCCCTCCCACGAGGGTGCACATAAACATTGCAGAGGATGAGGATCCAGGCCCAAGTACCTCACCCTCTGCATCATGGCCCTCTGAAGAAGAGGAAGACAAGCAAGACACCCAGGTAAGTATTAATGGGAACCAGCTCCACTGCCCTTCTATGTCAGTTTTTAGATTATTTACTGAAGTTGTAAGTAAGAAAATCTCATCTTTTCCATTGATGTTGAGGGAAAAAAACATGGTCACGGTCATACATCACTCGCATTGCCTCACAAAAATGCTCGGCCTAGCATTGTTTTTTAAAAAACATTTTTAACATTTGTATCGATTATCATATGAATATAATACTGCGACTAATGCAATAGTAATATAAGGGAATAAGTGATTTTTATTACATACTTGATTATTTGTTAAATAAATGCACTGATCCAGAGCCCCATTTACCATTTCTTTGGTGTAGACACACAAATAACTGGATCTTAAATGAAAAGTTAATCTTAAATGTCACACAGGTTAAAGGCACCCAATGCAACTTTATAGGCTTGAGACTCGAAAAATAAAACATTCAATTTCTAGTCTTTTTTACACGTAGTAAGTTTCAATAACTCCATACCATTACATGTCGACATTCAATGAGCAAAGATGAGACGTCGTTGTGTGGTGAGAACTGATAGAAAATCGTAAACAACAACAATCGCCGGTGGGGAGAGGCCATTTTTCCATTGAAAGGGGCCGATCACACAGGACGCGACTTTTATAAGCGCAGTCGATCGTTGGCAAGATGCTCCTGGGGAAAAGCGCCTATGTGCTGTGGAGTGGTGCCTACAGTTAGCTAGCATGCTAGCCTATTTGTTTTAAAGGCATTTATAAAAGGCATAGTGTAGAGACGGCCAATTGGTTGCTCACGCAGGTCCACGCATGTGTCCGCCGTATAGAATTCGAATAATTCTTACATCTGGAGTTGTACAATACCTCATAGTTATAAACTGCTAAAATGTGCGCCTCCGCGCCTTGCGCTTAAAGTTGAGAATATTTTAACTTTTAGGCGCGCCTTTAAACCGCCAGAAAGGCATTTTAAAATGCCTTTAAAACAAATTGGTGGCACCAATAAATACAGATTTGGGGGAAAAATGGTGGCGATTGTTGTTGTTTACGATTTTCGATCAGTTCTCACCACACAACGACGTCTCATCTTTGCTCCTTGAATGTCAAAATGTAATGGTATGGAGTTATTGAAACTTACTAAGTGTAAAAAAGACTAGAAATTGAATGTTTATTTTTAAGCCTCGAAAGTTGCACTGGGTGCCTTTAAGAGGCAGATCAGTCAAACCACCTGAAAAGAGCCAGGCAGTCAACCAATAAGAAGTTTGGAAAAACAAAACTAGACCTACCGCAAATATCTGAAACCGAGTTGAGTTGGTGCATATTTCATGTGTCTAAACTGGTTGTTGCATGTAGCTAGCCAATTAAAAGCAGGTGATATGCCTATGTCAGAAAATCCTGCTCAGAACTCTCGTTTCCCCGCCACTGTTTTTGACTGTCAATGTCCAACTCAGTGTGGAGTTACACAAAGGTGCACTTTTGCGGAAAATTGCAAAATACAGTTTCTTTTCCACTGGTTGTCTGTGCGTTCTATGGACATAGTTGAAATAATTTAAAGCGTAAGGTACGTTTGGTCTATTAAACGCTTAAAAAACAAGCTAATTTATGTTATCTAATTGATGTTAAATTAGCTTAAATCAGCTAGCCTGCTAACGTCTCGTGTCACTTAGCTAGCTACTGTTAGTTTGAAACGTTAAATGTTATTTGATGTAAAACTTCCAGTTGCGTTATAAAAGGTAACTTTAGCTTACATTTATCCAACAATGTCAGTGAAAATATAGTAAATGACCGGTAATGTATGTTAAACTCCCAATGATGTGTTGTTTAGGATCAAAGAACCGTGAAAATGTCCAACGTGGATGTCATTTATCAGAAGATTCACTTCAGGCACGACCAGCGCTGGTCCGCGATTACCGGGCCCAATGCTGGCGATGTCGTGTTGTGTGTTGCCTGTGTCATTGAGATGATGGAGAGTAAAGATGTGTCGGTAAATGTAAACTATAGAAGTAAATGTACCTAAGCTGTAGTTGTAGAGTTATGGGCACTTGTCCTACCTGACTGGCCTAAAGTTCCTCCTTTTACTTCAATCCCCCATGACCTTACCACAGTGCGTACGCAAGTCAGTGGCACTGGCTGGAGTTGGGGGAGTCCTGAGGCGCTCTCCTGGAGCCATTAAAGAGTTGCTCTCGCAGGATGCAAGAGTCTGCCTCCACTTTATTTCCTCGTTATTAGGTAAGCTTTTTTTGATTTAGGTGCCAGGGAGAAGACATACAACTGGCTTTTCAAACGTCAATTAAACCAATTGTGAAATCTACAAAGTTATTAGAGGCACAGTTTTGTTTCTATTACTGTATTTTATGTTGTAATGTTGCAGTTTTTCTCTGCCATTCTAAACAAACAAACTGACAAAAATCTTAACTCCACACCTAAAGCTAGAAGTGCCTACAATACACTCATAACAATCAAATACCCTCTCTATTCATAAGTCATCTTAATGAAACTGAATACCTCCAGCATGTGCCTCTACAAACAGTCATCATGATCATGCATGATCAGCATTTACACATAGAAGCCCTTTAGTTTCAATATATACTCTTTATGTTAACATCCTATTTAGTTTTCATATATACTGTATATGTAAACATCCACTATAGGGATGCTTCGCGCTTTAGAAGACTCACCCACTCTGGAACAGGTTATACAAGGTAAGGCCGAAACCACCAACATTTTGGTCCTCCTTTAACTGTTTTACTTCAAAGTGGTTCTAGCTCTTTCCATGTGGGTGGACATCTATGTGTGGCCTTTCTTTTTTATCATAATGACACTACATGCACTGGGCGTAACATTACATTGTTGTTGGCTTGAGCTGGGTGATTTACTGACTGTGTTGCTAGACAGAGTGTTTGATTGCAACAGTTTTGTGTTGATGGGGGGTTGGTAAATTAGGAGAAACAGCAAAAGTTACAGGTGTACCTCACAGTGCAGTATATCTTATGGAACCTGATACAATTGTGTAAACATGTGAAATGGTCAATTTCACATTTAGAAAACATAGCAAATTGAGCATGCAAGTGTTGATGGTAAGTGTTTGTGTGTGTGTGCTCTTGATTACACTGATGAATATAAAGTATATTTGGGGTGATTGTGTGCGTGTGTGTGAGTATCTGAGTGGTTATGTTTGGATCATGCTAGTGTGTGTGTGAGTATGTAAGTGTGTGTGTGTGTGTGTGTGTCTGTATGTGAGTATTTGTGCATGGATAGTTCTAATGTGTGTGTGTTTGTGTGAGTAAAATCTGAGTGTTTGTTCTTGGATCATGCTAACATGTGTGTGTGTGTGTGTGTATGTGTGTGTGTCTATATGTGAGTATCTGAGTATTTTTGCTTTCGATCGTTCTAATGTGTGTGTGTTTGTGTGAGATATATCTGAGTGTTTGTTCTTGGATCATGCTAACATGTGTGTGTGTAGTTATGTGTGTGTCGCTGTGTGTGAGTGTCTAAGTATTTGTGCTTGGATCGTTCTAATGTGTGTGTGTGAGTATCTGAGCGTTTGTGTTTGGATCATTCTAATGTGTGTGGGTGTGTTTATGAGTGTGTGTTTATGAATGTGTGTGTGTGTGTTAGTATCTAAGTGTTTGTTCTTGGATCATGCTAACGTGTGTGTGTGTGTGTGTGTGTATGTGTGTGTGTGTATGTGTGTGTGTGTGTGTGTGTGTGTGTGTGTGTGTGTGTGTGTGTGTGTGTTTGCTATAGTTCTGGTTCATCTGCTCTTGGAGCTGCAGAGTGAGCAGTTTGTGCAGGACGTCCTGAATGACATCCACACGCAGGTATGACTCAGACCTTTTCACTTGAACAGTCCTTCCTTACACAGATGAATGACATGTTTCATAAACAGAACTTGATCTTTCCTCATGCCTTTCTGTTTATACAGTCACTGAATTTTCAATTAAATTAAATAACTGATATTTTGTTTTTAGCTTTTGTAATTTTAGAGTTATGGATGAAAAGGGGGAAATATGTGAATTATGTATGTTAGTGTCAGTTCAGAAGAGAATTATTAATCAAAAATATAGATTGAAGAACCTTTGCACCTACCAGACCCAGGGCTTATATGGCTACCAAAAATGACAAAAAGGCTCATATCAGTTATGTATCATGTATTGTGACATGGTACAGAGGTGCAAACAGACATATCAGGACAAATGGATATATCAGTCCTTATTTTTTTACTTGGCGCTCCCTGGTCCCTGGCTGTTGCAAGTGTGTGGGTTCATTGTCTATACCCTTTGTTTGGGAAACACATTACAAATTACACATGACGAGTGAAGGGTATGGAGGTGATCTGGAATCCCATTTGGAAACAGATATGGTCCTTGTGTTAAAAAAACTACACGCTCTTTCACACTGTTTTGTGTTAAAGCCTAAGTATGCGCTGATGTAGAAACATCAACGATTTAGAATTTCAGTTGGGTGTGATAGAGGTGATAAGAGATATGTTATTAACACAATTTGCAGGAATTACTCGTTGTCTAACATGCCTATAACATGCCTGTAGGCCTTCACACATCTTGCCTTGACGTGTGTCATGTAGGAAATTCAAATAAATCCTTCTCCATCTATGAAAGATTGAGAGTGATAAAGAATGATGCTTAGCAGTATGTCTTCCTTCTTTCAGCTAAGCAAGCAGGCGAGTGTGAGGGGCTTCTTGCCCACCTTCACATTCTTGGGGAAGCTGGTGGATGCACTTCCTGCTCTGCCACAGTCTTTGGCCTGTCACCATGGTAATGAACAAACCCACAGTTACATTCCATCTCATTGAATTGAACTATCAGCTAATATTTGTGGGTTTACTGTGGGCTTGTGTTTACATTCAGAGGCACTCTCAGAAACAGTGCAGAACCAAAACAACCTTGTCAATCTTTCTTTAAAAATAGAATAATTTACACCATATACTGTACATGCTCAGAGACTGAGTAGAATGGTATTTGTGTATAACCTTAACAAGTGTGAGGAAAGATTTTGAGAAGCAGATAATGAATAAACAGCACCCCTCACTGTGACGGTCGTGGTGCGGCAGTACATGACAAGCACACTCCTGCCCTATCTTTGCAACCACAAGCGCACCCAACAGACATGGTTTGCACAAACATGCACACACAAACACTCCTACCACTGATTACAATTGGATCCACCTCATGGACACGGCTAATTGCCTAGACTGGCTGGGGGGGGACATCTTAAATGGTATGGGCCATACCACTTGTATAAGGTGGTTTTTAACAAACCTTTGAGGTATTATTTATGAATAACATAGTTATCTCTGATAAATGATTATGAAGAAATGCTATGTTCGTGTCTCGGGTCTGTCTTGTCATGGTGTATTGTTTAGTGTTTGTGTCTACTCCCCATGTGTAAAAATGGGGCTGCCCACCATGTGTATATATGTTCATTGTTCTGTCTTGTTCAGTTAGTCTTTTCATGTCAGGTATGTGTACCCCTTTTGACTGCTGAGTTATGACCTCTACTACCTATGAGGCTAAGCAGGTATTTTTATTGAGATTTGTACTGCTGAATATTGTCCTCTACTCCATTTAGAGGCTGAGCAGGTGAGACTGTTGCTCTTTGTCCTCAGTATGGTTGTGAGGCTTAGCAGTTCTCCTAGGTATTTGAAGCATAATAAAACTTTATATTTGAACCCTCACTCTGTCTCTGAGCTTTTGGGCCAAACCCACACATTTTCGACGGCAACCGTGGCTCGGTCCGTCACACTCACCCTCATCTTCAAACCCCCACTGCCATTATTTGTTCTAAGCTCAGTCAGACAAGAGGGGTGAATCTGCCAGATCTTGGCTAGGGGTCCATGCATGTGCTGCGAGAGAGTCTGAAAGCCCTGCTGATTGGTAGATTCACGCAGATGTTTCAAAGCTGTCATCTTTATGATGTGTGGGTAGATGGTGGGTGTTTGGAAAAAACGCAGGTGCTGTGTGTCATTTCTGTGTTTGTGAGTGTTTGTGTGTTGGTATGTTTGTGTGTGAGTATGTTTGCGTTTGTATGTACGTGTCTATGTGTGTGTGTGTGTGTGAGTGGGTTTGAGAATATTTGTGTTTATGCTGGAAGAGGCTTTTCTCTGTGCCACTGTGGTTCAAAAGCTACCAGCCCATGCAGGCAGCCATTATTGACTGTTAGGGCCCTGCCAGCATACACAGGAGCCTCTTGTTTTTCATAACATAACTCTTGTGTTTCATAGGGCCCAGATCTAACACACACACACACACACAGACACACAGACACACACACACACACACACACCTACACACACACACACACACACACACACACACCTTGCTTTAGCATACAATCCTAGTACAGATACAATCTCAAGTTCTCAGGTTCAACCCATATGCACACATAAGTAAGTGTAGAGGCGATTGCCATGATCCATGCATTCTCTTTTTCAAACCACATTTACAGCAGGCTGGATCATTACCAACATCTCTTGTTCAGGGCTTATTTTCCCTGCTGACCCACTGCTGTGTATTCTGTTGCTGTTTCAACTCACTCCCTCTGTCTCTCCAGCTCTCTCTCTCTTTCTCTCTCTCCTTGTTCAGAGCTTAAATTAGACATGGCAGTGATGTTCTGGGGGTTTGATGTTCTCTGCTGTGCTTTGCTCTGCCCTGTGCGCGTGCAGCTCTGGGCTTTACAGTCAGCTCTGCTGTCATCTCTGCTGCTCTGGGTTTATCTGCTGCAGCCTTACTCTGAGCCCCGACCACTCACCAATCCTCAACAACAAGCTCAGTCCTGCCTGCCAGAGAGACACCGGAACAGACGTGATCTCAACATGTTTATTACAGTTGGCACTGATCTCCCCAGTCCTTGTTCACATGTTCACGGATCCCTCTGGTAGTGGGTTAATGCTGATTTTTACTGAAAGGCCACAGGGTGAGGTAATAGACTGGTAAAAAGACAGGCGGTTGGAAATGATGTACCCTTTTCATTCAGAGACAGATGTACATTTAGATAGAACGGTAATGAGTGACAGAATCTCCGAGTCCTCCTGGCAGTGGTTCTGCCTACAGCTACCACGCCTACTCCCTCACTCGCTCGTTACTCCTACTAGATGCCATCATCTGTCTGTCTACCCCTGTTTCTTTCTCATTCTAAATGTATTCCATCTGTCATTTACCTTTCGGTTCCATCTTTCACTTCCCTCACATTGTCTTTGCTCCTGTTTCAAACAAACTTTTTTAGAGCACATTTTTAACTTCCCCAATTTTTTTTTTTGCACTATTTCTCACTCAATAGAAAATCCATATCTGTGTTGACAACTGTTATTAGTATGTAATAATAAGATCTATTATGGCATGACAGTGCAGAAGGTTTGGCTTTGTTGAACTCTGATTGAAGACGTTGGCACAGCTTCACAGACACACTGAATGCCTTGCATTTCACAAGAGACATGCATTTACCAGCTCGTTTTGCTATTAGAATAACTAAGAAATATATAAATATCTTGCTCTTGCTGTCTCTTCCTCCCTCTTTTTCTCTCCATCTCTCTCTCTCTCTCTCTCTCTCTCTCTCCCCCCCCCCCATCTGTCTGTCTTCCAGTGTCTCTGCTGGAGTGGCTGAGTGTGGGGCTGCAGCACCCCGACGAGGGGCTGAAGGCGTCCGTGTGCTACATCCTGCGGAGGGTGTGGGAGGTCCCTGCCGCGGCCCAGTCCCTGCCCACCCCCTTGAGGGATGGCATTGCCCGCTCCATCCTGCACACCCTCGACCACGCCTCCACTCCTCAGCTCACCATCAACTGCGTGGGTGAGGGAGCATTGCTGCGTGGAGCAGAAGATGGATGAAGAGAGGGGAGGAAGAGGGAGAAAACACAATAGAAAGGGACAATAAGAGAGAGCTTTGAGTGGGGGGGAAGGAGAGAGTTTTGTTATGGAATTGGAGTATGGATGAGATGAAGGAGTTGGAGGGGAAAAGAGAGAGGGTCAGTGCACGTGAGAGGGGGAGATTTACAGTGGGACTGGAAAGGAAAATAGGGACACATAGAGTGAGACGAAGAGGAAGAGGAGAGGTTGTGGGGTTGAGCCATGCAGTGACTGTCACAGCAGCTCTCCCTACACTAATTACAGGGAGGCAGAGGTGGAAGACAAGACCGGGCCTCATTGCGAGAGAGGGCTGCTGGGTTACGCTTAGTCAAATCTGCCACGGAGGACTCATGTTCTCTGCCCAGAGAATTGATAGTAGTGCAGTAGAGCAGTAGTGTTGCACTGCACCAAGAAGTGTTACTTTTCTTGTGTGTGTATGTATCTATGCATGTTTGCAATGTGCAAGTGTGAATGTGTGTGTGAATGTGTAATAATACACATTATATTATGTGTGTGTGTGACTTGTGTGTTAGTTTGTGACTTTTGTGTGTGTGTGTTTGTATTTGTGTATCAGGCCTCTTGAAGCAGATGCTCCAGCAGGGTGAGGTGGTGTCGGTGCTTATGAACTGCAGGACTTTGCCCATCCCTGATAATGACTGTCCAGAACTGCCCCCGGCACAGCACTGCTCCCTGCCCCTCGCCCTCAAGAAGGTTCTCACCTGGTGACTTTCTGTCACACGAGCACACACACACACGTTGAACATCAAATCATACAGTGTGTTCACGTAGTCATTGCTAGTTATACTGTGTGTAGTTGTGTTGTTGCACTAGCCATAGGTAAATTTGTCGGCTTAATGTCAATAAACAAATGGCGAATGCAAATTTACCCTCACAAAAGGTTATTGTCCTGTGGGGTCAGCGATGTAATAGCTAATAATATGTATTCAGTTTTGTGTGTGTGTGTGTGTGTGTGTGTGTGTGTGTGTGTGTGTGTGTGTGTGTGTGCGTGCGTGCGTGCGTGCGTGCGTGCGTGCGTGCGTGCGTGCGTGCGTGCGTGCGTGCGTGCGTGCGTGCGTGCGTGCGTGCGTGCGTGCGTGCGTGCGTGCGTGCGTGCGTGTGATTGTGTGTGTGTGTGTGTATGATTGTGTGTGTGTGTGTGTGTGTTACTGCAGCTATTGTTGAGTGGAGATGAGATGCTGCAGGTGGCTAGTGCTCAGTGCATGGCTGCTGTGCTGGTTCATTCCCCCAGTCAGTACTGCCCTCCGTTCATCCAGGCAGATTTACCCGGTGAGCCAAACCCCATCCCCAAATCCAAGAGCCTGACTGCCTCTGTACCGCTGGACTTCTGCTGAGTCCCAATTCTCTCTTTTATGAATCTGTGTGCTTATGGCTGGCCATTGTTCTGTTGTTTTTTGCCGCAAATCATTCATACCTCTGATGCTTACCTCCTGTGCATGTGCATGAGGCTCCACAGCCCCTTTTTCTTATGTGTTTAACGCCACTGTGATGAATGTGTGAGACCCCCAGCTGTCAGTCAGTCTCACTGGTCTGTCTGTGTGTGTGTGTGTGTGTGTGTGTGTGTGTGTGTGTGTGTGTGTGTGTGTGTGTGTGTGGTGAAGAGTTCCTGTTTGAGCGTCTGAGCAGCAGCAGCGAGGCCCTGCTGTGGTCGACTTACGGTTGCCTGCTGTTACTGGCGGAGGAGTCACTGTTCTTCTCCCAGTGTCACACAGTCTATGGTGAGACCTGTGTGTATGCATGTGTGTGTCTGTGTGTGTTGGCAATAGTAAGGTAAGGTAATAGTAAGCTTAGGTATTTGTGTTGGGAAATGTTTTGCATGTGTAACTGCAAAGTGTATTACAGGGTTGTACCTCACTGTGAAGTGTATGCACTATGCACTATTTATGAGAGCTATGCTGTAAGACACAGTGGAACATGAGTGTGCACGCATTTGTGTTTGTCGGTTGGTGGTGGGTGAGTCATAGTACAGTTGAGACAACCCTGGGCTATGCTTTAACCACTCTTTTCTGTGTGTGTGTGTGTCTGTGTGTGTGTCAGGTATTGAGTCTCTGGTGCGCAGCTTGAAGGATGTCCTAAAGCTGACCAACCTGGAAGTGCAGAAACAAGGCATACACCTCCTCACCGCCATCCTGGACAGGTAAGAAGTGCCCCACCTATCCCACACAAATACCACAGACAGTGGCACATTAAGCAAGGCTATGTTAGTTATCGGACAGTGTCAAACATCGGCCATTCTATAAAACAATCAAAATGCTAATTATGGATTAACAATTTATAACTTCTTTTTAATAATGGATTCACATGACAACGCGAACTTTTGCCGATAACACACACTGTCCGATAATTTACACCGTTACGATTTACTGGGGTGCTACTAAGTCTAAGCCTAAGTGCACTCTTCACTGCATCTCTGAAATACAGCCCATTATGCATAATAGATTCAGCTCTTAACTCTCTTGTCTGTGAGATGATGACTATCATGTCCTTCAATAGAGAAGCACTGAAGCAGCAAACAGTCATTTCAGAATGGCCTTTAGTGCCAGTAAATTCAATTAAACTCAATTGGTAACACAAATGTCTCAGGAATAGCAGCAAACAGTTCTTGCCTGTGCTTTTAATCTCAAATGAATCAGTCTATTTTAAGAGGTCTGTGTGTGAGTGTGTGTGTGTGTGTGTGTGTGTGTGTCAGACCTATTGTATTTTGTCTTCTCTGCCATCACTGGTAGTCAACCCTCAACCAGAATACTGATCACTGGACAGAAGGCTTGCCGGCGCTGACCCCCTGAAGCTGACTGTATTAAATGACTGAAGCTAAGGGTTGCATGTTTGTTGCCACAACGGCCTGAGAAAATACCAAGTGGCTCAGCTGGAGTGGAAAGTGGCTTCTGGACATGTTGTGGGCCTGTTGGGGCAACAAGAACATCTCAACACACCACTGTTACTGCATGGCTCTCGCAAATCAAAAATATTATGGAGTCCAGCGTCTGTGTTAGATCACATGTGTTTGTTGTTGTGCTTTAAGGGTTAGCGCTTCTGCTGGGACTCCTGTTTGCTCTTCCTATCTGCCTCTAATATCTCACTAGTCTTCTTTCCCTGGCACTTTGTCTCTTTTTTTGTCTCCCTCCCCTTGTGATTTTGTCTTCTTCACTCTCTCTCTCACCGACTATTTCCCTATTTCTCTCTCTGTCTCTCTTTCTCTCTCTCTCTCTCTTGGCAGGCAGCCTGCAGCGGTGCGACTGTTTCCCACCGGAGCTGGGTTTGCAGGTGTAGCGGAGGTGGTGTTTTTGGCCGTGTCCTCTCCATGCCTGCGGGTAGCTACACATGCAGCACGGGCCGCCACTGCCCTCCTCAGGTGGACACAGGCGCACTCTCTCTCTCTCTCTCTCGCTACGCATTCGATTACTGCCCTCCTCCTCAGGTGGACACAAGCGCACTCTCTCTCTCTCTCTCTCTCTCTCTCTCTTGCCACGCATTAGATTACTGCCATCCTCAGGTGGACACAAGCGCTCTCTCTCTCTCTCTCTCTCGCTATGCATTAGATTACTGTTCTGGGGGGGGCAAGGTCATGGAACAGGTCAGTCATCTGTGGTCTGTAATACATGGCTTTGCTTCATACATCTAAGTGTGCATTCATGCCAGGTGGACACAAGCGCAGTCCTGCACACACACACACACACACACACACACACACACACACACATTCACACAAACACACACACACACAGACGTATTATGTACATGGGTCTGAATAGATATATGTGTACCCCTACACTACACCACACACAGAGGAAATACACTCACATACTTTTGTTAGCTGAATACACACACTGTAAACCCAAACAGTACTACTAACTCATTAACATTATGTATTCAGTACTTAAAACCTGGTATTTAGTTGACCCAACTTAAAATGTATTAGTTTGCTGAGCAATTGAAGATGTTTAATTGTATTGGAATGTTTTTGTTTGAGTAAGCATTGCCTGATAACTCAATTTTTTTAGTATCTGACGTCATCAACGTCGTTAAGAACACCATTGCAAAGATCCTGTGATGAGAGACAGAGACAGCAGACTTAAGGTAGAGGAGTCGTTTAGTAATCCAAAGGTTGGAAGGTTGCTAGTTCGATTCCCCACTCCTCCTTACCAAGTGTAAAAGTGTGAACCCCTAAACTGCTCCTGATCTATAAATGCAAAATTCCTTATAAATCGCTTTAGATAAAAGCATCTGCTAAATCTCAGATGTAAATGTAAATGTACATCTGGCAACACTGGGAAGGCGGTCGACCAATGACAGTTCTCTCTACAGAAGTTGGGACGTAAGGGAGATACACTTGTAAAGGCGTAATAACTAGTTTGTGGAAGACCCAGAGAAACACAAATCCTGTACGATTTTGGAATAATATGAGTTCAGAGAACTCAAAAATTATGAAAATGATAACTAAATAAATCAGTATAGCCGATGTATAATTTTTAAGTTAAGATTACTTAAAAAAATATATACAGTATATATGTACTCAAATTTTCTTATGTAATCGGTTACATCAAAAGTTTTGAGTTCTCTGAACTTGTTCAGGCTTACAGTGCAAGGTCACTCACACGCACACGCACACACACACACACACACACACACACACACACACACACACACACACACACACACACACACACACACACACACACACACACACACACACACACACACACACACACACATACACACACATACATACACACATCCCCTCACATGAATACATGGCTTTGCATAAATACAGCCGCGGAAAAAATTAAGAGACCACTTCAAAATTATCAGTTTCTCTGGTTTTACTATTTATTGGTATGTGTTAAAGTAAAATGTACATTTTAGTTTTATTATATAACCTACTGGCAAATAAAAATATTGTCATTTAGATCATTTATTTGCAGAAAAATGACAATTGGTCAAAATAGCAAAAAAGATGCAGTGTCTTCAGATCTCGAATAATGCAAAGAAAACAAGCTCATATTCATTTTTAAACTACACAATACTAATGCTTTAACTTAGGAAGAGTTCAGAAATCAATATTTGGTGGAATAACCTTGATTTAAAATCACAACTTTCATGTGTCTTGGCATGCTCTCCACCAGTCTTTCACATTGCCGTTGGGTGACTTTATGCTACTCCTGGCGCAAGAATTCAAGCAGCTCGGCTTCTTTTCATGGCTTGTGACCATCCATCTTCCTCTTGATCACATTTCAGAGTTTTTTTTATGGGATTCAGGTCTCGAAATTGGGCTGGCCATGACAGGGTCCTGATCTGGTGATACTCCATCCACACCTTTACTGGCCTGGCTGTGTGGCATGGAGCATTGCCCTGCTGGAAAAAACACTTCTCAGAGTTGGGGAACATTGTCAGAGCAAAAGGAAGCAAGTTTTTCTTCCGGGACAACGTTGTACTTTGCCTGGCTGAGGTTTGTAAAAGACCATAAGGATTGAACCAAAGCCGACTGGAGGGTCTCCTAGTTCGTCTTCTCTGATGAGTCCAATTTTCAGCTTTGCCCAACACATGGTCGTCTGATGGTTAGACGGAGACCTGGAGAGGCCTACAAGCCACAGAGTCTTGCACCTACTGTGAAATTGGACTCATCAGAGAAGACGAACTAGGAGACCCTCCAGTCGGCTTTGGTTCAATCCTTATGGTCTTTTACAAACCTCAGCCAGGCAAAGTACAACGTTGTCCCGGAAGAAAAACTTGCTTCCTTTTGCTCTGACAATGTTCCCCAACTCTGAGAAGTGTTTTTTCCAGCAGGGCAAGGCTCCATGCCACACAGCCAGGCCAGTAAAGGTGTGGATGGAGTATCACCAGATCAGGACCCTGTCATGGCCAGCCCAATTTCGAGACCTGAATCCCAAAAAAAAAACTCTGAAATGTGATCAAGAGGAAGATGGATGGTCACAAGCCATGAAAAGAAGCCGAGCTGCTTGAATTCTTGCGCCAGGAGTAGCATAAAGTCACCCAACGGCAATGTGAAAGACTGGTGGAGAGCATGCCAAGACACATGAAAGTTGTGATTTTAAATCAAGGTTATTCCACCAAATATTGATTTCTGAACTCTTCCTAAGTTAAAGCATTAGTATTGTGTAGTTTAAAAATGAATATGAGCTTGTTTTCTTTGCATTATTCGAGATCTGAAGACACTGCATCTTTTTTGCTATTTTGACCAATTGTCATTTTTCTGCAAATAAATGATCTAAATGACAATATTTTTATTTGAAATTTGGTAGGAATGTTGCCAGTAGGTTATATAATAAAACTAAAATGTACATTTTACTTTAACACATACCAATAAATGGTAAAACCAGAGAAACTGATAATTTTGAAGTGGTCTCTTAATTTTTTCCGCGGCTGTATATGTACTCTAAACTACATCCACATGCTGTATTATGCAAACTCCTGAATAGCCACATTCATTCACTCACATACGCACACACATATGAGAACTGACATAATAATATCAACCTTGGCCACACAGTCGCAACTCCGCAGTCAGATGGAACAGAAGAAGAAAATGTAGTGTCAGTCGAAGTAACAGCGCTTCAAAAGCTTTTGAATCGACTTACAGAGGAGAGGCATGCACTCACTCAATCAGCCTGCTGATTTCATGTCCATAACCTATATCTGTGGCCTGAGTGTGTGTTTGTCACTGCAGGCTGCACCACCAGTCCAGCCCAGTGCAGTATAAGGAGCTGAAGAAGGTTGTTGGGGCAGTTATAACTAGGTGCACTGAATTACCTGTGCCCATTACCACACACCAAAGGGCCAAGGTAAGGTTGTTTGTGAAGAATTGTGTGTGTGCATGCGGATTACATTGAGAAGATTTGACTGTAGCTGAAAGAGGCTTTATCCTTGTCAACTGGAATTTGCTTTATTAGGGGGCATTCCCTGGTACCGATCCCACCGACCAGGCCTCAAAGGCAGGCAGCTTCCTCCTCCAAGCCCTGGTCTGCTTTCAGGAAGCCTGCAGGTCAGGGCTCCTTCCAGCTTTAGAACACTAAAGCATATATATATTTATAAACATACATTTACAGATCATGTGCTTGTGATGCGGGTTTCAAGGTTTTTGTGTGTATCTGTGGGTGTATGCGTGGTCGTGTTTGTATGCATACAAATGTCTGTTCTAGTGTATGTGGATCCATGAGGGGAATAGAGGAGTCGATCCTGACTCTTCTGACCATGTGTCAAAGTGTCCTTGAGCACAACACTGAACCCCCAACCGCTTCCAATGTGCGGGCTGGCGCCTTGCATGGCAGCCTCTGCTGTCGCTGTATGAATGGGAATGCTTGTGCCGTGTCCATTCCCTTGCTTATGATGCTGGCCTTTTTCACCTGACAAAAGCACTCTGTGTGATTGCTACAATTTTGAATGGCTGGTCCCTGCTGTATCTCCAAAAATAGCTAACATTGTGTGTGTGTGTGTGTGTGTGTGTGTGTGTGTGTGTGTGTGTGAGTGTGTGTGTGTGTGTGTGTGTCTGTGTCTGTATAGGCTTGCAGAGCAGTGTGCCTCTGAGCCCAGTCTGAAAGAGAACGCCTTCACAGCCCCCCACAAGCAGAGGAAAGACTCTCTGGAGTCCCTCTGTCTCAGCCTGCTGCGCTGCTGTGATACCGTCCTCATCCCTACTGTCACCGTGAGGCCCCAGCCTAGACTAGCACATGCATTACACACGCAGACAGACACACACACGCACACACACACACACAGACACGCACAAACACACACAGCACACAGACAAACACACTCACGCAGACAAACACACACACACAGACAAACACACACGCACAAACACACACAGCACACAGACAAACACACTCACGCAGACAAACACACACACACAGACAAACACACACGCACACAGACAAACACACGCACACACGCACACACACACACACACGCACACGCACACAGACAAACACACGCACACAGACAACCACACGCACACAGACAAACACCAGCACACAGAAAAACACACGCACATAGACAAACACACGCACACAGACAAACACATGCACACAAACTCCCTGTCACAAAGACACGTGTATTTGCATAACTTTTGGGGTGCATATAGATGTATACATTTTTAACTTGTGTGTGTGTGTGTGTGTGTGTGCGTGTGCGTGTGCGTGTGCGTGTGAGTTTGTGTGCGTGTGCGTGTGCGTTTGTGTGTGTGTGTGTGTGTGTGTCTGTGTCTGTGTCTGTGTGTGTAGAGACTGTGTGAGCAGGCGCCCAGTGCTAAGGTGCTGCATCACTTCTTCTCCATCCTGTCTCACCAGTTCACCATGCTGCCCTCCCTCATGCCCCTGTTCGCCCTCAAGTTGGGTGAGTGTCAGGGTCAGAGGTCACATAATGATAGACAAGCTAGGCACATGAGCATGTCCACTAGGACTGGTGCTGGATCAAAAACATCTAGCAACGTTCACAAGTAAAATCATTTATTGAGAGCTTTTGGGTGTGCGGATCTATCTATTTTTCAACAGGAGTCAAAATGTGTTTAATGCATGTGCTAGTCTTGACGGAGTAGTTAATTTCCAACATTCGGGCAGATATATACACAAATACTGTGCAATAAAGATGAAAGTTATTAGAACATATTTGCAAAGAGCTGAAAATGTTAGAAATGTCTTTTTGGTCTCCCTGTCTTTTTTCACAGCCTCCTCTGGTTTCATTAGACTGGTGTTGGAACACAAGGCATTCTTATGCTCAGGAAACAGGTGATGAGCCATCATGGGGAATATGAGGCCCGCTGGTTAGGTTAGGGTTAGGGTCCATGAGATCATCATTTTTGTCCCTGTTTAGTCTTTTGTATGTAGTTTGAAACTGTAACTGTTCTCATTTGTACGGTAAGGTAATTGTACTCACTTCTTTCCACACACCCCCCCTTTCAGAAATTCAGGTCTGAATGCTGCCTGCTGTGACTTCTTACTGAAACTCAGTAAATGTCTCCTCTCTCAGCCATCAAGCTCACATCAAGAGGGTACGGTGTGTGTGTGTGTGTTTGTGTGTGTATGTGTGTGTGCTCTACTGGGGATTTATATCCCCAAAGCTTATGAATCTAAAAGGAACATGCTTCTATCTGTTTCTCCCTCCCCCTCTCTCTCTGCCTCTGTATCTTTCCCTTCCTGTCTCTCCCCTTATCTCTCACCCCTACCTCTCTTCCTCTTTCTGGTGTGTAGATGTAGAGGAGCTGTTGGGGCTGCTGGAGGCCTCTCTGCCGTCCCTCTGCTGCCGTGTGGCTGACTGGCCCTCCCTGCTGACGGACGCCTCGGGGACCTCCAGAGCCACTCAGTACTGCCTGATCAGCCTGCTGCACCTCACCCAGCTACATGGGGACAGGTACTCACGCAAGAACCCACACACAAGCAGGCACTCATACACACACACACACACACACACACACACACACACACACACACACACACATATAAAATATACACAAATGAGACCGTGCACATGAACACACAAAAAAATACGGAGCCAGTACAGTATATAGCCATGTATTGAATGTATAGCACCCACACATGCACAGACACAGAATATACATATGGGCAGTTACACAGACACAGAGTCTACATATGCACAGTGACACAGACACAGATTCTACATGCACAGTGACACAGACACAGAGTCTACACATGCACAGTGACACAGACACAGACACAGAGTCTACATATGCACAGTGACACAGAGTCTACATATGCACAGTGACACAGACACAGACACAGAGTCTACATATGCACAGTGACACAGACACAGAGTCTACATGCACAGTGACACAGACACAGTGTTATGGTGTGGTGGTTTTCCCCGGTCTGTCGTCTCGACAAGGTGCAGTGGGCGTGGTCGCGCACCTGTTCTCTATTGCCGGGCGGGACTTCGCCCTTTATAAAGCCGGCCCTTCGCAAGATGGAGGAAGCTCGCTTGTCTGGAACTGGCTCGCTGTCCGTTCCCCACAAACTCTTTGGCTGTTCCACACTGGACTACACACTGAGCCTTTGGAGACTTTTGAGACATTTACGCGTGTTACGCGCTTTTTCGTTTGGCTGCTCTTGTTTGCTTGGTGGTTGTTTGTTTTGTCTGCACCTTTTAGTTTAGAGGTAGCTAGTGCAGGTAAGGAAGTCTGCGGAAGACTCACCTCCTTTTTCATTTTGACGGGAGCTAGGTAAGCTGCTGCAACCATTTAGTTTAAGGAGGCTTTTTGTTGGCATTTTGTTTTCCCTCTCTTCCACTTTTTCAGCAACCACCACTGTGTTTGTTATAATAAAACATAACTGTTGAACCGCAAACCAGAGTCTGGCCTTTTATATTACGGGACCTTTTGTTCTCAGGGTCTACCGTAACACACAGAGTCTACATATGCACAGTGACACAGACACAGAGTCTACATATGCACAGTGACACAGACACAGACACAGACACAGAGTCTACATATGCACAGTGACACAGACACAGAGTCTACATATGCACAGTGACACAGACACAGAGTCTACATATGCACAGTGACACAGACACAGAGTCTACATAAGCACAGTAATTCTGACTCCCCCTGACCATGTGTCAAAGTGTCCTTGAGCACGACACTGAACCCCCATCCGATTCCAATGTGCCGGTTGGCACCTTGCATGGTAGCCTATGCCGTCGGCGTGTGAATGGATAGCTGTCTGAAGCATTAGCCTGTAGAGCGCTTTGAGTGCTCTGAGTAGAAAAGCGTAATATTAATGCAGACCGTTTCCCATGTGTATGTCCATGTGTACTACAGACTCCTACCTGACCCGGTGCTGTTCTCCTGTATGGTGGCTGCGCTGTGCTCCATGCCTGAGCAGGGGGACGCCTCCTTCCCCCTCTGTGTGCTCCGCTCAGCCCTCTACCTGCTGGCTGTCTGCCAGGACAAGAGCCCAGAGCTGGACTGGGTAAAACACACACGCTGACATTGTCCCTCTTTCTTGTTCTATCTCTCTGTATCTCTCTCTCTCTCTCTATTCATCTATCCACCTATCCATCTATGTTTCTTGCTCTCTATCTCTTTGACTTCTTATTTTGTTTCACTTAACATACCTACTCCTCCTCCTCCTCGTGATCCTTATCTTGTTGTCTCTGTCCCCATCTCTCTGTCCGTCCCCAGGCTCCTCTGAACAGCATCAGTAAGGCTCTGTCCTGCTGTCCTTTCCCATCACTGTACACACACCACCCAGCCCTGCTGCACTTTGTATTCCGCTACCCCGAGCTGTCGAACCGCTTCGGCCCACCTCTAGTAACACTCTGGCTATCCCATCAGCCTCAGCCTGACCCCGAGGACCAATCAGAACCAGCACCCGCTGTTTACCCATCTTCTTCCTCCTCCTCCTCGCTGCAGGCCGTGCTAGAGAGGAACCCCAGTGTGACCCTGACACTTTTGGTGAGGGAGAAATGCAGCCTGACAGACCACACACACAGCCGAGTCGGATGTCACAACTACAGTATCGCTAGCGAGAGGTGTCCTGGAACAGATTAGACGCGTAGATGTTTGTCTAAGTGTTAGGTTCATACTCATGCTGAATATGCTGATAGATAGAGAAAGAGGGAGAGCTCTGTAGAGAGAAGGAAACCACTCATATAGAGGATAGAGTAGAAGAGTATAGAATAGACCATAGATCATACACAGTGTGCCCTGCATCTAGTCTTCAGATGAGCCAGAGTCATCTTATTTGTAGTGCTGCCATTACACACAGCCTGGAAGGTTCTGTACCTGAATCATAGATGCTGAGAAGTAGCCAGTCTTTGTGGGCAGATGCAGCTTCAAGCAGGATGTGCTCATCCAGCTACTGGGCCTAGAGCACTGTGAGACACACACACACACACACACACACACACACACACACACACACACACACACACACACTCACACACGCCCAAACACACACACACACACACACACTCACACACGCCCAAACACACACACACACACACACACACACACACACACACACACACACACACACACACACACAGTCTGCCACAGATCTCGCAGGGAAGGGCATGGGGAACCAGAATACCTCAGTTCTGACTTCATTTATTCCACTGGGAGAGCAAATGTAGTGTGGTAGTGTGTGGTGTTTTCTCAGATTCTCTTTGTGCTTTACTCTGTCTTGCTTTTCTGTCTCTCTCTCTCTCTCTCTCGTTCTCTCATCCTCATTTCTTTGTGCTGCAGGTCTCCTCAGCTCTCTCCCAGGGAGGCACATCTTGTGTGCTCAGCAGTGTGTGTATGAGCACTTTTTGTTTGAAGTTGGTTTTCTGCTCTGAGAGGAGAGCTGTAAAGTGTGTGTGTGTGTGTGTATGTATATATGTGCACGTGTGCGTGTTTGTGTTGGGGAGTTCATGGAAAGCAAGAAGTTGCTTGCTCAACAGCGTACAGTAGAATCATGCAGAGCAGCGTACAGTATGTTGGCCTTTATATACTTAGAAACTTTTAGTTACATTTGGTTTATATTTAAAGATCTTAGAAGATGTAGTGCCTTTGATTAGTCCCACAAAAATGTCTCTGACAACTGTCACAGAAATAGATTCTCTGATGCTGTTCAGAGATCTGCCTAAAGCCTTCAACACGGTGAAGCAAACAGTGTTCTGGAAATAACTCCTCAGGCATGATGTAACACTGAAGTTCCTGTACATCTTCAAGCAAATGCACTATGCACAATGCACCTGCCACATTTCTGGATGGATGCTCTCAATCAGAACGCTTCAGAAGCAAGGTTGATGTAAATCATTTTCAGCCTTCTTTTTTTCTTCTTCAGCCTCTTGCACGGCGTCCTCAGTGAAGCAGTTTGAGTGAACCACCAGAACTGAATGGAATGAAAATGTTTTAACCCGCAACAGTCATAGGCAGGTCAAAGACTCAATTGCCAGATCCACAAATATAAGTATGCTGAAGGTTGTGCAGTGACCTTGCACATTGCACTACAACATGCCCAAAAATCAATGTCCTTTGTATCAATTGATCGGGATCTAAATTATTGCAATCATTGCTGAGAATAATGCCTCAGCCAACAACTTCTCTTGCAGCAGCACTGCTGAAAGTAGTGGTCTTGGGTTCACTCTCTTCCCTGACTGATCATTAGATCATACAATCAATAACCAGCCTTAACAAAGCCTCTGCAGACTTACAGAACCTACACTTAAAGGAAACAAGAGCTTGAAGAAAGCAAGAACTTTGAAGACTAGCACGGAACTTGTGTACAATGCAGGTTGCTTTTGAGTGGAAACATGGACTCCCTATTGAAGACTCAAAGAGTGAACCTTTCCACATACACTGCCTATAGAGTCTCAAATAGATTAAACCTTTCCACAATAACTGCCTATAGAGTCTCAAATAGATTAAACCTTTCCACATACACTGCCTTATATAGAGTCTCTTTACAGGATTGCATGCCTCATGGAGAAATTCTTGCCTCCGTCAATTCAGCAAAAAGAAAAAAGACACTCCACTGGCCATACTTCACTTCCACTGGCCTGGCCATGCGGTTTTGATGCCAGACCACAGTCTTTGATGTGATTTATTATGTAGTCAGCTCATGCCAACCATTAGCTCTAAAGATTATAGCAAAGAGCTTATGAGACAATCCAGGCTAGTCCCCAAGGACCTCAAGTCACTGGCTCTCAACAGCTCAGCCTTGCAGGATACTTGTGCCAGAGAGACCTGACAGCACTAAAACATCCTACACCAACAGGGAAAGGGGGCATCAATATGATGTCAGAATTGCCCCAACACTTTTTTTCCCCATCTGCTTTATCCCACCTCTGGCAGAATATGCACCTCTTGTATCCGCCTCTTTAGCCAGATAAAGTAGCACTAATGCTGGCTGCATTAACCCTAACCCATCAGTTCCTTCTCACAGCTCGGAAGGACAGCTAAGAGTCTTACCCTTGCACAGCCATTCCTCATCCCCTGTCCACTCCTTCCCACTTTCTCCCTTTGGTCCAGGGTCCTCCTTGGTGTGGGGAAAATACCAGTTCTAAAGCAGGATTTGGGAGATTAACCCAGCCAGCTTTTATTACACCATATATGTATGGAAAGAGCGATATTCAGCCTATGCAGAATTCAGTGGAAAGCAGTGCATATAGTGTTGGCACTCGAAAGACTGCTGTATTAAAACCTCTTCTGTGCTCTATACCAACATATAGATTTCTGCCCATTCATGTATGTGCAACTCATATCTATACTGTGTTAATTGTGAAGCGAATTCATTTAAATATACTGTAGAAACTACACTAACACAAGTGACAAAAAGGTAGCAAAAAATATCAAACAGCCTAACAACAACAAAACTCACCATCTGTCTTCCCTCTCCTCCTGGCGTCCCTCTCCCCCTCTTAGACGCTGGTGGTGAGCAGTGATGAGCTGCTAGGGGAGAGAGCTCTGGGCGAGCTGCAGCGCTTCCTGCAGGTCAGAGGCCACTGGGATCGGTCTCTGTCAGCGCTGCTGCGGCCCGCCATGCTGCAGCTGCTCCAGAGGCTGGCCTGCCAGAGCACAGCCAACAGCCATGGGCCATCAGGTCAGCTACACACACACACACAGACACACAGCCAGATGCCATCAGGTCAGCTTCAGACAGACAGACAGACAGACAGAGGCCATCAGGTCAGCTACACACACACATACAGACACACAGACAGACAGAGGCCATCAGGTCAGTTACACACAGACAGACAGACAGACAACGTGACCCAAGGCCACTAAGCCCTGTTCACAATCTTACTCATGCTCTAACTTTTTCTCTTTGTCTAGCTCTAGGTTACCCTTTTCCAACCCTTGATTTCACCCTCTCTTCTCTCTCTGTTCTCTTTTTTGCTTGCTTTATTTCTTTCTATTTCATGTTTTCCCCCATTTTCATCTCCCTTTTCATCTTTCTGTCATTATCTCAAGCCCTGTTCCCACTCTCTCTCTCTTGCTCTTAGTCTCATTGTTATTCACATTCTCTTCACTCCTGTTTTATTCCTCTCCTCTCCCTCCCTCCCTCTCTCTCTCCCTCTCTCCCTCCCTCCCTCTCTCTCGCTCTCTCGCTCTCAAACTCTTCTGTATGGCGGCCCATTCCCCTGTGTCATTACTCATGCAGCGCTGAGTTTTGCCCTGAGATGGGTGTTAGTTTAATTGCGTCTCAGAGGGCCATATCACAGCAGTGTCTACACAGGGTCAAACAGCCCCTCTCTGCAGCCTTAAATTACACATTTATATCACACTGCCTCAGAAGCGCGTGCACGCGGGGAAGAATATTGAACAGGTGTCTGACGAGGTGAAAGCCCCCTGTCTCTTTCTGTC